>NC_092234.1:41188031-41410531 GCF_036320965.1 Panulirus ornatus | reverse complement strand
TTTGTGAAATTCTCATAATGTATTGCTAGTTGATTTGTGCATGTGCATGAAAGAAAATATTGGTTATTTTGGCATACCTTTTCCTTCAGCAAACTCCATTTTTCATCTTCAGATAATACATAATTTCTTGGATATGTATCTCATTCAGTAATTTGTTCTTTGTCAGTGGCCCCACATATTCTACCCTTCGCCTTCCGACAAGATGTGGGAGCAGGCCAGCTGGTTCAGGTTTCATGTTTCATCATTAAGGGGGATGATCCCATTAGTCTGCAGTGGTATAAAGATGGCATGCCACTTATATCTTCACCAGAATATGTGATCAACAATGTAGATACTCGGCTTAGTCTCCTACTTCTGAGGAAAGTGATTGGTTCTCAGTGAATGTAGGTTTGCGGCAGGGTGTGTGATGTCTCCATGGTTGTTTAATTTGTTTATGGATGGGGTTGTTAGGGAGGTAAATGCAAGAGTTTTGGAAAGAGGGGCAAGTATGAAGTCTGTTGGGGATGAGAGAGCTTGGGAAGTGAGTCAGTTGTTGTTCGCTGATGATACAGCGCTGGTGGCTGATTCATGTGAGAAACTGCAGAAGCTGGTGACTGAGTTTGGTAAAGTGTGTGAAAGAAGAAAGTTAAGAGTAAATGTGAATAAGAGCAAGGTTATTAGGCACAGTAGGGTTGAGGGTCAAGTCAATTGGGAGGTGAGTTTGAATGGAGAAAAACTGGAGGAAGTGAAGTGTTTTAGATATCTGGGATTGGATCTGGCAGCGGATGGAACCATGGAAGCGGAAAAGGACCATAGGGTGGGGGAGGGGGCGAAAATCCTGGGGCCTTGAAGAATGTGTGGAAGTCGAGAACATTATCTCGGAAAGCAAAAATGGGTATGTTTAAAGGAATAGTGGTTCCAACAATGTTGTATGGTTGCGAGGCGTGGGCTATGGCTAGAGTTGTGCGCAGGAGGATGGATGTGCTGGAAATGAGATGTTTGAGGACAATGTGTGGTGTGAGGTGGTTTGATCGAGTAAGTAACGTAAGGGTAAGAGAGATGTGTGGAAATGAAAAGAGCGTGGTTGAGAGAGCAGAAGAGGGTGTTTTGAAGTGGTTTGGGCACATGGAGAGGATGAGTGAGGAAAGATTGACCAAGAGGATATATGTGTCGGAGGTGGAGGGAACGAGAGAAGAGTGAGACCAAATTGGAGGTGGAAAGATGGAGTGAAAAAGATTTTGTGTGATCAGGGCCTGAACATGCAGGAGGGTGAAAGGAGGCAAGGAATAGAGTGAATTGGAGCGATGTGGTATACCGGGGTTGACGTGCTGTCAGTGGATTGAAGCAAGGCATGTGAAGCGTCTGGGGTAAACCATGGAAAGCTGTGTAGGTATGTATATTTGCGTGTGTGGACGTATGTATATATGTGTATGGGGGTGGGTTGGGCCATTTCTTTCGTCTGTTTCCTTGCGCTACCTCGCAAACACGGGAGACAGCGACAAAGTATAATAATAAAAAATAAAAAAAAAAAAAATAAAATATATATATATATAATATATATATATATATATATATATATAATATATATATATATAATATATATATATATATATATAGTGGTTCCAACAATGTTGTATGGTTGCAAGGCATGGTCTATGGATAGAGTTGTGCGCAGGAGGATGGATGTGCTGGAAATGAGATGTTTGAGGACAATGTGTGGTGTGAGGTGGTTTGATCGAGTAAGTAACGTAAGGGTAAGAGAGATGTGTGGAAATGAAAAGAGCGTGGTTGAGAGAGCAGAAGAGGGTGTTTTTGAGATGGTTTGGTCACATGGAGAGAATGAGTGAGGAAAGATTGACCAAGAGGATATATGTGTCGGAGGTGGAGGGAACGAGGAGAAGAGTGAGACCAAATTGGAGGTGGAAAGATGGAGTGAAAAAGATTTTGTGTGATCAGGGCCTGAACATGCAGGAGGGTGAAAGGAGGGCAAGGAATAGAGTGAATTGGAGCGATGTGGTATACCGGGGTTGACGTGCTGTCAGTGGATTGAATCAAGGCATGTGAAGCGTCTGGGGTAAACCATGGAAAGCTGTGTAGGTATGTATATTTGCGTGTGTGGACGTATGTATATATGTGTATGGGGGTGGGTTGGGCCATTTCTTTCGTCTGTTTCCTTGTGCTACCTCGCAAACGCGGGAGACAGCGGAAAAAAAAAAAAAATAAAATATATATATATATATATATATAATATATATATATATAATATATATATATAATATAATATATATATATATGTATATGTATAAATAATTTGAATGATTTTGAAATAATTTTAGATGATTTGAATGCAAAGGTGAGTAATGTGGCAGTTCGGGGAATAATTGGTATACATGGGGTGTTTAGTGTTGTAAATGGAAATGGTGAAGAGCTTGTAGATTTATGTGCTGAAAAAGGACTGGTGATCGGGAATACCTGGTTTAAAAAGCGAGATATACATAAGTATACGTATGTAACTAGGAGAGATGGCCAGAGAGCGTTATTGGATCACGTGTTAATTGACAGGTGCGCGAAAGAGAGATTTTTGGATGTTAATGTGCTGAGAGGTGCAACTGGAGGGATGTCTGATCATTATCTTGTGGAGGCTAAGGTGAAGATTTGTATGGGTTTTCAGAAAAGAAGATTGAATGTTGGGGTGAAGAGGGTGGTGAGAGTAAGTGAGCTTGGGAAGGAGACTTGTGTGAGGAAGTACCAGGAGAGAGTGAGTACAGAATGGAAAAAGATGAGAACAGTGGAAGTAAGGGGAGTGGGGGAGGAAAGGGATGTATTTAGGGAATCAGTGATGGATTGCGCAAAAGATGCTTGTGGCATGAGAAGAGTGGGAGGTGGGTTGATTAGAAAGGGTAGTGAGTGGTGGGATGAAGAAGTAAGATTGTTAGTGAAAGAGAGGAGAGAGGCATTTGGACGATTTTTTCAGGGAAAAAATGCAATTGAGTGGGAGATGTATAAAAGAAAGAGACATGAGGTCAAGAGAAAGGTGCAAGAGGTGAAAAAGAGGGCAAATGAGAGTTGGGGTGAGAGAGTATCATTAAATTTTAGGGAGAATAGAAAGATGTTCTGGAAGGAGGTAAATAAAGTGCGTAAGACAAGGGAGCAAATGGGAACTTCAGTGAAGGGCGCAAATGGGGAGGTGATAACAAGTAGTGGTGATGTGAGAAGGAGATGGAGTGAGTATTTTGAAGGTTTGTTGAATGTGTTTGATGATAGAGTGGCAGATATAGGGTATTTTGGTCGAGGTGGTGTGCAAAGTGAGAGGGTTAGGGAAAATGATTTGGTTAACAGAGAGGAGGAAGTAAAATCTTTGCGGAAGATGAAAGCTGGCAAGGCAGCAGGTTTGGATGGTATTGCAGTGGAATTTATTAAAAAAGGGGGTGACTGTATTATTGACTGGTTGGTAAGGTTATTTAATGTATGTATGACTCATGGTGAGGTGCCTGAGGATTGGCGGAATGCGTGTATAGTGCCATTGTACAAAGGCAAAGGGGATAAGAGTGAGTGCTCAAATTACAGAGGTATAAGTTTGTTGAGTATTCCTGGTAAATTATATGGGAGGGTATTGATTGAGAGGGTGAAGGCATGTACAGAGCATCAGATTGGGGAAGAGCAGTGTGGTTTCAGAAGTGGTAGAGGATGTGTGGATCAGGTGTTTGCTTTGAAGAATGTATGTGAGAAATGCTTGGAGGAGCAAATGGATTTGTATGTAGCATTTATGGATCTGGAGAAGGCATATGATAGAGTTGATAGAGATGCTCTGTGGAAGGTATTAAGAATATATGGTGTGGGAGGCAAGTTGTTAGAAGCAGTGAAAAGTTTTTATCGAGGATGTAAGGCATGTGTACGTGTAGGAAGAGAGGAAAGTGATTGGTTCTCAGTGAATGTAGGTTTGCGGCAGGGGTGTGTGATGTCTCCATGGTTGTTTAATTTGTTTATGGATGGGGTTGTTAGGGAGGTAAATGCAAGAGTTTTGGAAAGAGGGGCAAGTATGAAGTCTGTTGGGGATGAGAGAGCTTGGGAAGTGAGTCAGTTGTTGTTCGCTGATGATACAGCGCTGGTGGCTGATTCATGTGAGAAACTGCAGAAGCTGGTGACTGAGTTTGGTAAAGTGTGTGGAAGAAGAAAGTTAAGAGTAAATGTGAATAAGAGCAAGGTTATTAGGTACAGTAGGGTTGAGGGTCAAGTCAATTGGGAGGTGAGTTTGAATGGAGAAAAACTGGAGGAAGTGAAGTGTTTTAGATATCTGGGATTGGATCTGGCAGCGGATGGAACCATGGAAGCGGAAGTGGATCATAGGGTGGGGGAGGGGGCGAAAATCCTGGGGGCCTTGAAGAATGTGTGGAAGTCGAGAACATTATCTCGGAAAGCAAAAATGGGTATGTTTAAAGGAATAGTGGTTCCAACAATGTTGTATGGTTGCGAGGCGTGGGCTATGGCTAGAGTTGTGCGCAGGAGGATGGATGTGCTGGAAATGAGATGTTTGAGGACAATGTGTGGTGTGAGGTGGTTTGATCGAGTGAGTAACGTAAGGGTAAGAGAGATGTGTGGAAATGAAAAGAGCGTGGTTGAGAGAGCAGAAGAGGGTGTTTTGAAGTGGTTTGGGCACATGGAGAGGATGAGTGAGGAAAGATTGACCAAGAGGATATATGTGTCGGAGGTGGAGGGAACAAGGAGAAGAGGGAGACCAAATTGGAGGTGGAAAGATGGAGTGAAAAAGATTTTGTGTGATCGGGGCCTGAACATGCAGGAGGGTGAAAGGAGGGCAAGGAATAGAGTGAATTGGAGCGATGTGGTATACCGGGGTTGACGTGCTGTCAGTGGATTGAAGCAAGGCATGTGAAGCGTCTGGGGTAAACCATGGAAAGCTGTGTAGGTATGTATATTTGCGTGTGTGGACGTATGTATATACATGTGTATGGGGGGGGTTGGGCCATTTCTTTCGTCTGTTTCCTTGCGCTACCTCGCAAACGCGGGAGACAGCGACAAAGTATAATAATAAAAAATAAAAAAAATATATATATATATATATATATATATATATATATATATATATATATATATATATATATATATATATATATATATAGTGGTTCCAACAATGTTGTATGGTTGCAAGGCATGGTCTATGGATAGAGTTGTGCGCAGGAGGATGGATGTGCTGGAAATGAGATGTTTGAGGACAATGTGTGGTGTGAGGTGGTTTGATCGAGTAAGTAACGTAAGGGTAAGAGAGATGTGTGGAAATAAAAAGAGCATGGTTGAGAGAGCAGAAGAGGGTGTTTTGAGATGGTTTGGTCACATGGAGAGAATGAGTGAGGAAAGATTGACCAAGAGGATATATGTGTCGGAGGTGGAGGGAACGAGGAGAAGAGTGAGACCAAATTGGAGGTGGAAAGATGGAGTGAAAAAGATTTTGTGTGATCGGGGCCTGAACATGCAGGAGGGTGAAAGGAGGGCAAGGAATAGAGTGAATTGGAGCGATGTGGTATACCGGGGTTGACGTGCTGTCAGTGGATTGAATCAAGGCATGTGAAGCGTCTGGGGTAAACCATGGAAAGCTGTGTAGGTATGTATATTTGCGTGTGTGGACGTATGTATATACATGTGTATGGGGGTGGGTTGGGCCATTTCTTTCGTCTGTTTCCTTGTGCTACCTCGCAAACGCGGGAGACAGCGGAAAAAAAAAAAAATAAATAAAATATATATATATATATATATATATATATATATATATATATATATATATATATATATGTATATGTATAAATAATTTGAATGATTTGAAATAATTTTAGATGATTTGAATGCAAAGGTGAGTAATGTGGCAGTTCGGGGAATAATTGGTATACATGGGGTGTTTAGTGTTGTAAATGGAAATGGTGAAGAGCTTGTAGATTTATGTGCTGAAAAAGGACTGGTGATCGGGAATACCTGGTTTAAAAAGCGAGATATACATAAGTATACGTATGTAACTAGGAGAGATGGCCAGAGAGCGTTATTGGATCACGTGTTAATTGACAGGTGCGCGAAAGAGAGATTTTTGGATGTTAATGTGCTGAGAGGTGTAACTGGAGGGATGTCTGATCATTATCTTGTGGAGGCTAAGGTGAAGATTTGTATGTGTTTTCAGAAAAGAAGAGTGAATTTTGGGGTGAAGAGGGTGGTGAGAGTAAGTGAGCTTGGGAAGGAGACTTGTGTGAGGAAGTACCAGGAGAGAGTGAGTACAGAATGGAAAAAGATGAGAACAGTAGAAGTAAGGGGAGTGGGGGAGGAAAGGGATGTATTTAGGGAATCAGTGATGGATTGCACAAAAGATGCTTGTGGCATGAGAAGAGTGGGAGGTGGGTTGATTAGAAAGGGTAGTGAGTGGTGGGATGAAGAAGTAAGAATATTAGTGAAAGAGAAGAGTGAGGCATTTGGACGATTTTTGCAGGGAAAAAATGCAATTGAGTGGGAGATGTATAAAAGAAAGAGACAGGAGGTCAAGAGAAAGGTGCAAGAGGTGAAAAAGAGGGCAAATGAGAGTTGGGTCAAGAGAGTATCATTAAATTTTAGGGAGAATAAAGAGATGTTCTGGAAGGAGGTAAATAAAGTGCGTAAGACAAGGGAGCAAATGGCAACTTCAGTGAAGGGCGCAAATGGGGAGGTGATAACAAGTTGTGGTGATGTGAGAAGGAGATGGAGTGAGTATTTTGAAGGTTTGTTGAATGTGTTTGATGATAGAGTGGCAGATATAGGGTGTTTTGGTCGAGGTGGTGTGCAAAGTGAGAGGGTTAGGGAAAATGATTTGGTAAACAGAGAAGAGGTAGTAAAAGCTTTGCGGAAGATGAAAGCCGGCAAGGCAGCAGGTTTGGATGGTATTGCAGTGGAATTTATTAAAAAAGGGGGTGACTGTATTATTGACTGGTTGGTAAGGTTATTTAATGTATGTATGACTCATGGTGAGGTGCCTGAGGATTGGCGGAATGCATGTATAGTGCCATTGTACAAAGGCAAAGGGGATAAGAGTGAGTGCTCAAATTACAGAGGTATAAGTTTGTTGAGTATTCCTTTTAAATTATATGAGAGGGTATTGATTGAGAGGGTGAAGGCATGTACAGAGCATCAGATTGGGGAAGAGCAGTGTGGTTTCAGAAGTGGTAGAGGATGTGTGGATCAGGTGTTTGCTTTGAAGAATGTATGTGAGAAATACTTAGAAAAGCAAATGGATTTGTATGTAGCATTTATGGATCTGGAGAAGGCATATGATAGCGTTGATAGAGATGCTCTGTGGAAGGTATTAAGAATATATGGTGTGGGAGGCAAGTTGTTAGAAGCAGTGAAAAGTTTTTATCGAGGATGTAAGGCATGTGTACATGTAGGAAGAGAGGAAAGTGATTGGTTCTCAGTGAATGTAGGTTTGCGGCAGGGGTGTGTGATGTCTCCATGGTTGTTTAATTTGTTTATGGATGGGGTTGTTAGGGAGGTAAATGCAAGAGTTTTGGGAAGAGGGGCATGTATGAAGTCTGTTGGGGATGAGAGAGCTTGGGAAGTGAGTCAGTTGTTGTTCGCTGATGATACAGCGCTGGTGGCTGAATCATGTGAGAAACTGCAGAAGCTGGTGACTGAGTTTGGTAAAGTGTGTGAAAGAAGAAAGTTAAGAGTAAATGTGAATAAGAGCAAGGTTATTAGGCACAGTAGGGTTGAGGGTCAAGTCAATTGGGAGGTAAGTTTGAATGGAGCAAAACTGGAGTAAGTAAAGTGTTTTAGATATCTGGGAGTGGATCTGGCAGCGGATGGAACCATGGAAGCGGAAAAGGACCATAGGGTGGGGGAGGGGGCGAAAATCCTGGGAGCCTTGAAGAATGTGTGGAAGTCGAGAACATTATCTTGGAAAGCAAAAATGGGTATGTTTGAAGGAATAGTGGTTCCAACAATGTTGTATGGTTGCGAGGCATGGGCTATGGATAGAGTTGTGCGCAGGAGGATGGATGTGCTGGAAATGAGATGTTTGAGGACAATGTGTGGTGTGAGGTGGTTTGATCGAGTAAGTAACGTAAGGGTAAGAGAGATGTGTGGAAATAAAAAGAGCGTGTTTGAGAGAGCAGAAGAGGGTGTTTTGAAATGGTTTGGGCACATGGAGAGAATGAGTGAGGAAAGATTGACCAGGAGGATATATGTGTCAGAGGTGGAGGGAACGAGGAGAAGTGGGAGACCAAATTGGAGGTGGAAAGATGGAGTGAAAAAGATTTTGTGTGATCAGGGCCTGAACATGCAGGAGGGTGAAAGGAGGGCAAGGAATAGAGTGAATTGGATCGATGTGGTATACCGGGGTTGACGTGCTGTCAGTGGATTGAACCAGGGCATGTGAAGCATTTGGGTAAACCATGGAAAGCTGTGTAGGTATGTATATTTGCGTGTGTGGACGTATGTATATATGTGTATGGGGGTGGGTTGGGCCATTTCTTTCGTCTGTTTCCTTGCGCTACCTCGCAAACACGGGAGACAGCGACAAAGCATAAAAAAATGAAAAAATAAATAAAATATATATATATATATATATATATATATATATATATATATATATATATATATATATATATATAATGTGTATGTGTGTGTGTGTGTGTGTGTGTGTGTGTGTTTATATACAGTTAAATGAGATGGCCTTGATAAAGCATTTACTTGGAGAAAAACAGTATACAATCCATTAATCAGTCAGCCACACGATAAGATCCCTCCTGTAAATGGCTGCCAACTTTAAGAGATGAGGTTATATGAGACCAGATGAAGATGCCTAAGTTATTAATAGTTGTTTTTTTTTTCCATACTAGTCACCATTTCCCACGTTGGCGAGATAGCGTTAAGAACAGAGGACTGAGCCTTTGAGGGAATATCCTCATAGTATAGTATTAAATATCTTTCAGCCAGTCACAGGACACATGATAATGCTTCTAAGCCAGTCACATTTTACTATTTTCCTTGCAGTGTCAGTTTTTGCCATTCCATGCCTAATGTGTGTATGCCTTTTATCATTTCATTGGATATTATGTTGGTGTTGCATCCACAGCTATGAGATGCAGTCAAATTTTGATATACCGAGATGGTAGTTAAGTAAAAATTCATTAACGTAGACATTATAAGTGATGTCAAGTTTTGTGTGAATGAGGAGGCATCACAGATGAGGAAGGGTTTTATGATAGAGATGATAATTCTGAATGTGATGATAGTGATGAATTACCAATGAAAGACGGGTAGGGGTGATCATGGTTTAGAAATGTGTGCAGTATAAAATTGCATCGTGCCAAGGATGCTTCAATGTTACCACCAAAAATGATCTCTTCAGTGGTAAGTCTATTTCTGGTCAGTATGAATGAATTTGCCTTTTGTGATAGCTAGTATGGATTTAGTTTGCTGACTATGATTATCCATTAGATAACACGAAACATTAGTATCATTGGAAAGAACAGTTTAAAAATTTAATGTTTTATATATAATGGATAAAAGAAAAGTAAAACACAGAAATATGATTATGTGATGAACCTAAGAATTTTATACAAAGTTCCAACATCTGCTGATTATATGCAAGTCACCTTAAGAAAAATGAATGTGCTGTGTTTTCCCCTCATTCTCAAAGGGGTACAGGGATTAAGTAGGCAGACACAAAAGGAAATACCTGTAGAGGAATGACCCAACATGGGTGCATGATAACCCAAGGAAACCATCCATGAGGACAGATTTTCAAAGAGGACATGTATGCTGTGATCTTAAGATACTAAAAGATCTTGTTTGTATTAAAAGGGTCTTCTCCTTGCATACTAGAGCTAATATTAAGGTTACAAATGATACCATGTCTGATAACTTTAGATTCAGTCATTGTTAAAAGATTGTACTTTAATTCAATTGAACCTAGTATTACAGGGTATTAGACATCATGACAGGTGTAGCCTTAAAACTATTACTCTTATACAGACAGTTGACTTTTTCATTGCTGACAGAATTTTTATTAGGGTTCACCGTGATGTGCTCTTCTGTATGATATACTGTTCTGGAAGGTTCTTGGGTTACTGCAGTCCCTGGTCAGTTTGCTTTTGACATAGGACCATGGTTAAGCAGCTTAACCAGATTGATGGTGAGAGACAATAAAGACTTGAACTGTGATTCCCACCATCTTGGTTTTAAAAAGCCTGTTGATGCAACTCTTAAGCACGATTTGTGCCACTTTTCTCCCTCTCTCTCCCCCCAACCCCTTCCCAAAGAATGAAGAATAGATTACACTTTATTTGATTTGATATATTCCTTTATATATTTGTTGAAACATTGGTTTTATGATGGTACATTGAATAAGCACACTAGTTATGAAAAGTACAGTGTAGATATTTTTTTGATAACCAAATGTGGTACTCATTGTTCACAAGATACCAGTAGTTGCTTTGAAAGTAATATTGTTATCTCACAGCCAATGTGAGTTCAAGACAGATCTTGTTTCACTGCAAAATGAATATCAGACACATGGAATTTTTATTATATGAGTTTGTTTGAAAATAAAAGGACTATTTACATATAATGATTAAATGAAAGTAGATATGATAGTTATTTTATCGTAGTTTATGAATCTTGAAGAGTATAGGAAAGTTATTGATCATACCTCTGTATGCAGCCATCCATCTTTAGTTAGTGAGAGTTCATTATTAGCCCATTATATGACAACTTGGTTTTTATTTTGATAATTTTCATTTGGTTTAGTTTTACCAATTTTGATGAAAAGCAAAGTGAAAAAAATTATAGTAAGCTAACAGTGAGCAGATTTCAAATAAGAACAGTGGGATGATACATGATCTTCATTAATAACTCAGCTGAAGATGAGCTGAGCAGCATAATGACAGTTACATCCATAATTATCCATTTTCTCACATGAAAAATAGCACTGAGTGATACATTATTCCCTGAACAGTATGTTTCAAGGTTTGTAGTACACGGTTTGTTTTAACAATACAATGGTTTTATTCTCTTTTCAATTATCATTTTTTACCATCATGTTGCACATTGGAATCTGATGTGGTGAGTCTTAGAGTAGGACATGGTCTTCCCATTATCCTTCTTTTGTTATGTGTATGTAGATAAGCTACACATACCACTCTTCTAAAACATAAGAGCTCTATAAATGCCTTTTAATGGAATGATAAAAGATGTCCTCCAGCTATATGAAAAGGAGCCAATATACTGTTTTTCCTCCTACTGATATGGAATGTTTCCCAACCAGCCAGTAACAGGGTTCTGCACCACCCATATGTTTAGTATAGTTGTTCAAAGCTTTTGGATGAGGTTCATTAGAATTTGCTTTGATATTTGAAACCTAACTTTTTATCATCATACGGGGGTTCCACTGTTCCATGTCGTAATTACTACCAACAGTAGATCATTTGAATTTCTTCATTAGTTTCACATCTCTAGTTATTGGACCCTCTAATTTCTTTCCTCACATTATTTGCTGGTTTTAAGGAACATTTAGTTAAACTGTTTTATCTGAGGTTATGTTGCCTGACCTCTTGAGATTTCAGAGGTAAACCAGTTGGTCCTACTCTGTAAGACAGTAATCAAAGCAAACAGTGTAACAACTTTGTTGATAATCTGGAGCATATTAAGTACTCTCCTTGAACCAAGTATAAGTCTTCATTTGGTTCATTGTTCTGTTTTCATACCATGTTAAAGATGAGAGTTGTTATGGTGCCTTGAACTGGCACAAAGTACCCATAACTCACAACCAGCTTGTGCAGGTTGTTTGTTCTGTTGTGTTCACCACCACAGCCTTATTCATGCACATTCACTACATGTGACTGGGGTATGTTTTAAAATAATCCCATTGTTCTTCTCTCAAAACTATACATAATTCCTGTATAGAAACTATGGAGTAGGCAGTCGTAAAGCTCTTGGGCACGAAACTTAAAGGCACAGTTAAGAGTGTTTTGTAGTTGGGAGAAACTTTCAAATATTTTTTGCAGTGGTTTTAATTTTTCAAATCATGTTAAAAAGTTTTTTCCATGTATAGAAAGAAATATTTCATATTGTTCCACAGAGTAGGTAATGTATATGCATATAACAGATAAGGAAAAATATGCTTCTCTTGCTGCCATCAAATGAGAATGATGGGATGTGATGGGTTAGATTTGCTTTCCACAGTTGTTAGAATAAAAGTTAAGTATATGTGTACAGTATGTATATAGTGGTATTTATTTGGAATATTGTATACTATGTGTGCTGAAGTGCAGGAAGTTTGCAAATAAAGAGAATGATTATTCTGTTACAAGTTTGTGTCACACACAAATATATCTTTCCACATTCAAGCTCTTTATTCTTACAACCATTCACATAAACAAAATCTGTCATATACATGATACATATTTATAGTGGCTTACAGGTTGGACTGGTAATAGGGGTAGTAAGTTACAGCTGGTTATAGTGCAGTTGTACTTGCATAGTGAAGCATTGTCCTGTCTTTTAAAGAACTTGATAATCTAGATTGCTTTTATATATTTTATTTTGTGTATATGTATATCATTATTTGGACTTGTTTGATATTGAATAAAGATTTTTTTTGTTGACTGAATTAGCCAAAATATATGTGCTGTTTTAACACACAACATGCTTTGACACCTTTCCCATTTTATATCACATACTTACTACACTTTGCCTCATTGCACACATGAGCAAAACTTACCTGTGCAATTATGTGGTGCTCAGAGGTATTAAAGATGAGGACTTGCATCAGATTTCTATACAACACTTTTTTGATATCTCAGATGTAAGCAGTTAGTAAACCAAAACCTTGGCCTTTCTTGATAGTAAAATTGTTGCATTAATTGTTTTTACTTTTACTATAATGAGAATAATTCAGAATTATTCGCTCTTGTAAATTTTTTTCTAGTTCTTTGATAATTAAACTGATTGTACCAGCTTATCAGAAAAAGCACTGTTTGATTTGAAAAAATGCCTGTTTGAATATTGATATACAGCATGTCCTCCAACTTCAGTTCTGTTTGATATCATTATATTCAGAGAACTGAGCACATTGTTAAGAATACAACTATACAGTTTTTCAGGACAACATGCTGCTCACTAGACAAGTATAAATGCACTTCATTGCTAACCCCCCTGTTCATAACTGATAAAAATATTTTAATTGAAATAATGTAGTCACCATACTGAGCCCAGACTGAAACAAGAAAAGATTTTTAAGTTGGTTGAAAGTTTTGATTTTTGAAGATGGTAATTTTAAGTCTCTGTGGTCAAAATCTTACTCTCTCATCTTTTCATTGTAGTTTTTCCTTGTTGATGAGTTAGGATTGTTGGAGTAGTATACAGTAGTAACATACAGATGCAGATTAGAATTACTCTGAGATTGTATAGTTACCTGTAAATGAAGGTTGATGAATATGGTGCTAGATTGCTTGGAAAGGTAGGCAAGTTATATGGTCATAACTTGTCTACTTAAGATATGCCATGGTATGTTTTGTAATGCAGAAAATCAGTTTCTGGGGTTCTGTTGAAATTTGTCAGTGATACCCTAGAAATCTATGAAGATTCTAGGATTGAGATTCCTAAGTTTGAGTGATTTTAGTGTAGTATTAATTCATTCTGTTGATTTATTTGTGGCTAAAGTACTGTCAGATTATTACAATTTATTCTATGTCTAAAGCATGGCAGGTGGTGAGGTATATTTTTTATCAGTACGTAATGGATACAGGTATTTTAGTGTTTCATTCTGATTTTTTTTATTGTGTATGCTTACATTCTAATTTTGGTGATACAAGTAAGATCTGATGTAAACATTTAGATCACTTACCTTCTCCATACCTTCTGGTGTTATATGAAAACTTGCCCAATATGATTACTATGATCTTAAAAAATCTAGCATTTCAGTGATATCTAGACTTTCATATGCATTTCCCTCCTTTCCCCCACAGTCAATCAGGTATGTGCTGTTGTCTTGTGCTTTCATTCATTCTTGAATGATTGAAATTGATATCCTGCAGTATGAAAGTAAGGGGCTGAATAAATTTCATAGTTTAGAGCTATATGTTTTTGCCACATTCTTGAGAATTTTCTTTTATAATACCCCTGAGTGATATCCCACCATCCCTGTATCCAGCCCCATTTTGTGAAAATAATCATTATGGAATGTTAAAGCTTGTAAATTTTTTTCTTTAAATGTGCATTCTTTTTCTGATTAAGTAAAAAGAAGAGATGCCTCTTCAGGTTTCATGTACCATCATGCCAAAGCAGCTTAGTCATGCTAAAGAGTAGAATAGAGATGAATGTCCTCTCATTTGATCCTGTAAGTTGGTGATAAACTGTTTTCATATTGATGCACTTACTGATTATTAAGAATTTTGCTAACATGAATTTATACATAAAGTGAACCCCAGTATGCTTGGACTTCATAGTTGGACTTTGGGCATGTGTGGAAGGGTTCCTTTAAAGATAAAAGGAAATGATAGTTAAAATTCAACTGAAAATTACTGTACTGCAGTGATGATACAACTAGCACTATGGCAATACTTTAATGTGGGTAACTGTGTCCATGTTGGGTTGTTGGTGGGATGGACACCTTTAGCTTTTAGTGGATGCTTACATTCATCTAAGGTTTAATTCACTGCTATGAATGAAGTTGTAAAATAGCATTAAGGCAAACAAAGGGTATGATGGGGAATAAAGAATGAGTGATGTGCGTGTGCATGTGTGTGTGTATGGAGAGAGAGGCCTTGGTGTACACATGCATGCTTATACATGAAGAAGCTAATCATGTCTTTGGCTTGTTGTCGCCAATCTTCTACACAAGGCAACCTTGGTTTAGTGCTCCTAAATCTTTGGCAGTTGCTCTAGCAGTCTTTCTTCAAGACTATATGACTCCCAAATGACAATTACTTTTGGAAGAAAAATAAGCTTATGATAATACACTGAAAAAATGTTGGCTTTTGATACTGTTAATATTCGTACTTAAATCCTAATGGGAAAATTGAGGTACATTCATTGTTGGTCAAATCAACACATTCATTGTTGGTCAAATCGACCCAAATTTTCACCCTAAATCCATTTTTTTAGTATTTTTCTAACAGATATACTTTTCTTTGTGCATTTAATAATTCATGACAGACATTAACAGTGTTATGCACGAAACATAGAAAATTAAGCTCGCTAAAACCTGATGACTTTCGGTTGTGTGCTTGTGGTTATCTTTTGAGGCTGACACTCACTTTGTTTTAGTGACATGCATTTGGTGGTGTGGAGGTTAGGAATAGTAGGTTTTCAGGTTCATCTTGAAGTGATGAATCAGATACTCCCTGGACATGAGCAAAACTGGTAGAATGCAGGGGTTTGTAATTGACTTGTTTGCTTGAAGGCTTTGGCTGGTCATGCGATGAAGAACTCCTGGGCAAGAATTAGGTGATGCTCTTCTACTCTCCTACCTCACACTTTGTGAGCAGATTTGTCTAGCTTTGCATGATATGTTTGAGGTTGAAGGAGAACTCTTTGTATTTTGCAAGGTTTGGATCATTGTCATATGCCAGCCTTATGGTTTGTTGGACAAAGTGGTCTGTTCTCTCTAGTGCCTGTACAGTGTAATTGAGCATCTTTGTCTTGTCCTATAGGTTAGTGTACAAGTTTTCCTTCTGTTTTATCTTTGTAGTAGCATGTTCTTCACCCCAAAGAGATAATATTGTCCACTGATGATTTAGCAAATGTGTAGTTTGAGAACATTTATGCACAAAAGCTACCTCAGCCAAAAGTAAACACAGATTGACATTAGGAGAGAGCATGTGATTGACTGACAAGCCTTCCCATCTACTACCAACTCATGGAAATTTGAACAAGTGCTCACCAAATTATGTTAATGTTTAGTTGATTTAAACACATGCACTTATACACACAAATACACATGAGTTTAGTCTGCATCTAAAGAAGTACAAAGAGCTAGTTGAGAAAGTTCAGAGGAGGGCAACAAAGATAGTACCAGAATTACAAGACCTGAGTGATAGGGAAAGACTAGAGGCTTTTGATTTGTCAACCTTGGAAGAGAGAAGAGTGAGGAAGGGTGACCTGATCACAACCTTTAAGTTTTTATGATAGATCGATAACAGTGACTGTGAACAGTTCTTCTAGAAATGTACTGATAGAACAAGCAGATGAGATTGATAACAGTGACTGTGAACATTTCTTCTAGAAATGTACTGATAGAACAAGCAGATGACATAACATGAACTAAAGCAAGAAACTGGTGAAAGATATTAAAAAGTAATCTTAATGTATGAGTAGTGGATGAATGGAAGAAGATCACAAAGGACATTGATTATGTTGAGAGTATACATAGATTTAAAAGTTGTATGATAGTAGAGTATGTTAAAAAAACGAGGCCTCATTACTGTAACCCCCCCTCCCATAGAGTACAGATAGGTAATTACACATGCACACGTCTGCAGAATCCTAAAAGGTCTTGACTCATACAAGAGTCTCATGGTCCTACTGAAATTTCAGCATATGTGCTGAAGATGGGCGCAGATATGCTAGTTAAACCTCATGAAATGCTGTTCAAGTTCTCACTGGAGAGATGCGGATTGCCAAGGGAGACCAGGCTCTGAACCACAGCTTGATCCTGCTGACAAGTGTGGTCTGTAAATGGTTTTAGAAGTTAATTAGATAGCAAATGAATGACTTTATACACAGAGGACAAATTAACTAAGTTAGAAACAGCATAGTTTTGAGGAAGTTCATGCATAACAAACCTCTTATTTTTATGAGAATGAGCATTATATTAAACAAAAGGGAAGGCTGGAGGATTGTTTATTTCTGAACTGTCAAAAATAATTTGACACTATTGAATGGGAGATTGACTGAGAAGCTGGATCACCAGGTAGGGATAAGAGGGAGACTCCTTTGATGGTTAGATTATCAAAGTGGAAAGGAAGAAATGACGCATGTTAGAGGAGCTTTCTCCAAATGGGTTGAGGTGGTCAGCAGAGTGCCACAGTGTTCTGATTTGGGACCATACTCCTCTTGATCTATGTAAATGACTCTCCTTTAGGTATGGACTCCTACTAAAATATGTTTGCAGACAATACAAAAGTCATGAAGGAAGTGAAAAATGGAGAGGGTTGCTTCAACTTACAAGGGGGTGTAAACAGACTACAAAGTTAGTATGATATATGTTTGATGAAAATCAACCCAAGCAAGTACAAAAAGTAAGGATGGGACAAAGTGAAAGATGTCCTTAGTATGATTATTATCAAGCAGGAAATAAGCTTCAGGATTCTCTTTATGAGAGGAACATGGGAGTTTGCATGTTTCTGTGTTAACACAGATTAGGAAATGTTGTTTAGTAACTAGGAACTAGGACATTTTGGTAAGAGCTTCTGTAAATTTTACATTGAAAGAGTAAGACCATGGCTGCCCTGACCTCAACTACATAGAGAATGAAAAGAAAGGAAAGAGTGTTTTGATAAAAGGTATCAAAAAATCAAAATTTGCATTGGTGAAGATGTATCTGGAAGGTATAAGAGAGTAAAGAATGAGTGTAGCAGGATTTGAAAAGAGGAAAATAATCAGTTAAAGAGCTGTTAGTCAGGCTGAGGGATTCAGAGCAAAGAATTATAAGTATATGCGAGGAACTGATAAACAGGCTTAAAAGTGTTATTTCAGGGGAAAGCACTGTAGCCTCAGTACCACTGAGATGGAATTAGGAGAATATCTTGGAAAACAAATATATTTCTAGAAAACACATAAGCTATACAAAATGCTGAAGATGTGTGCAGTTACATTTGACTGTGACCACATGGAATGGTGGTCAAGATGTCGCTGGGGAGCTGAAAGTGCCAAGCGAGTGAAAGATGGCAAATAACGTCTGTCTATAAGAAAGGAGCCCATGAGGATGTGCTGAACTACAGGCCTGTCTCCCAAATGAATGTTGTTTGGAATGTACAAAAAAAGATAATCAGAAGGCAAATGGACACTTCATGCTGAGAAGAAACTACTTAGTGAGAGACAACATGGTTTCAGGGAAAGGAGCAGTGGTTGAAGATAGTATTGTATAGGTACACCACCGAATTTCCCAGAACTGATGGTTTGGCACCTCCTTTAGTCTGGACAAAATTACATGAGGGAACTTTAAATTTCTGTGACCACCAGACTAGTTTACTGTGTGGCCACAGATGGCATTGTGTAGGGTGCACTTATTTACTTTCTTTACACTGCACTTGTTGGTGAGATTCTTAGCTTATTTTGCTTAAATTTAACCCTAGCTATGGCTTCTAAGACATATGAGAGTGTCAGTCATGGTGTCAAATGTAAACACCAGTCTGTATCGATCCAAGATAATGTGGAACTGGTGAGAAAAATGGACCTTGGTGTTAGGGTGCATAAGCTGTGTGACATCTACGGTATTGGTTCATCAACTGTTTATGATATAAAGAAGCAAAGGGAGAAAATATTTAGATTCAATGCAGACAGCAATTCCAAGAATCAAACGACGATTAGAAAAACTATGAAAGATGGTAAGAGTACTGAGCACGATTGAGTGATGATGGAATGGTTTCAACAGCGTCGGAGTAATGGACTGGACTTGTCAGGCAGCATGATAATGGAGCAGGCTAAGTTGTTCCATAAAGAACTTAAATTACAAAATGAGTGTGACTATAGTGTAGGATGGCTTCAAAGATTCAAGAAGCGTCATGGACTTTCCATGGATAAAGTGTGTGGAGAAAAGCGGTCTGCAAACCACGAAGGAACTGCTGAGTATGTGGATGAATTTGCAAAACTCTTAGCTGACGAGCACCTCAGTCCTGAACAGGTGTATAATGCAGATGAAACTGCGTTACTCTGGCAATGCACACCTAGGAAAACACTAACAACAGAAGACAAAGAAGAGCCCACAGGATTCAAACAATCTAAGGACAAACTTACCATCTTAGGGTGCTGAAAAATTTAATGTTTGTTTAATTTGAATTTCTAGCAGTCACTGGTATACTATAGACACAGAGGAGATGTATAATTTGTGGGTTAGAGGTGTGTTGATGAATTATTATTACATGAACATGGTTGGTACTGCAAAATGGTTAATCCGGCAAGGCTTTGGAACCTAGAGTGCCAGAAAAACAGTGATGTACCTGTAGTTGAATTTTTAAGGTGATGGCTGCGCTGTTGATTTGTTTGGATTTTTATTGTATGTATGGATCATAGTGAGGTGCCTGAGGATTGGCAGAATAGATTTGTAGTGCCATTGTGTGAAGGCAAGGGGAACAAAGGTGACTATGTATCAGATATCTAGTGTAGATAATATGAAAGAATATGTTTGAGAAATATTTAGACCGAAAGATTTAGATGTAGCAATTATGGATCTGAAAAAAACATATAATAGGGCTGATAGATTGTTTTGTGGAAGGTCTTATGAAAATATGGTGTTACAGAAAAGCTACTAAAAGCAGTGAAAAGATCTTAATATTAGTGTGTGAGTAGTAGGAGAAAAGAGTTAGTGGTTCCAGATGAAGATTGTTTGTGATGTTATCATGGCTGTTCAGTTGTTTTTGGATAGGGTGGCGAAGGAGGTAATTGCAAAGGTGTTGGAGAGAGGGCCAAGTATGTAGTCTGTAGGGGATGAAGGGGTTCTGGAAAGTGAATCAGCTGTTGTATAACAATATCACAGCATAGGTGTTAGATTTGAGTGAGAAACTGCAGAAAACGGTGGCTGAGTTTGTGAGTGTGTGTGAAAGGAGGAAGTTGAGAGAAACTATGAATAAATGTAAGGTAATTAGGTTAAGTGGGGCAGAGGGACAGGTTAGCTGGGATGTAAGTTGGAAGGGAGAAAATTTGGAAGGATTGAAGTGTTTTAGATACCTGGGAGTGCATACAGTAGCAAATGGGACCATGGATGTGGAAATGAGTCATAGGGTGGGTGAGGGGTGATGTTCCAGGAGCACTGAGGAATGTGTAGAAAGAGAGTTCATCACATGGGGTATGAAAATAAATATGTTTGAAGGTACAGTAGTCTCAACAATGTTGTAAGGATGTGAGGCACAAGCTTTAGTTGAGGATGTGTGGAGGAGGATGGATGTGTTGGAAATGAAATGTTTTAAGGACAATATGTGGTGGAAGGGTAGGAGAGAAGTAAGGCTTTAAGAAGAGTGTGGTTGACACAACTGAAGAGGGTTTCCCAATATGGTTTGGACATATACAGAGAATAACTGAGGAGAGGTTTATAAAGATGTACTTGTCAAAAGTAGAGAGGACAAGGAGAAAGTGGAGACCTAATTGGAGATGGAAGGAGATGGTGCTGCTTTACTTATGTGTGAAACACATTATATATATATATATATATATATATATATATATATATATATATATATATATATATATATATATATATTATATATTATATATTATTTTTTTTTTTTTTGCCGCTGTCTCCCGTGTTTGCGAGGTAGCGCAAGGAAACAGACGAAAGAAATGGCCCAACCCACCCCCATACACATGTATATACATACGTCCACACACGCAAATATACATACCTACACAGCTTTCCATGGTTTACCCCAGACGCTTCACATGCCTTGATTCAATCCACCGACAGCACGTCAACCCCGGTATACCACATCGCGCCAATTCACTCTATTCCTTGCCCTCCTTTCACCCTCCTGCATGTTAAGGCCCCGATCACACAAAATCTTTCTCACTCCATCTTTCCACCTCCAATTTGGTCTCCCTCTTCTCCTCGTTCCCTCCACCTCCGACACATATATTCTCTTGGTCAATCTTTCCTCACTCATTCTCTCCATGTGCCCGAACCATTTCAGAACACCCTCTTCTGCTCTCTCAACCACGCTCTTTTTATTTCCACACATCTCTCTTACCCTTACGTTACTTACTCGATCAAACCACCTCACACCACACATTGTCCTCAAACATCTCATTTCCAGCACATCCATCCTCCTGCGCACAACTCTATCCATAGCCCACGCCTCGCAACCATACAACATTGTTGGAACCACTATTCCTTCAAACATACCCATTTTTGCTTTCCGAGATAATGTTCTCGACTTCCACACATTCTTCAAGGCCCCCAGAATTTTCGCCCCCTCCCCCACCCTATGATCCACTTCCGCTTCCATGGTTCCATCCGCTGCCAGATCCACTCCCAGATATCTAAAACACTTCACTGCCTCCAGTTTTTCTCCATTCAAACTCACCTCCCAATTGACTTGACCCTCAACCCTACTGTACCTAATAACCTTGCTGTTATTCACATTTACTCTTAACTTTCATCTTTCACACACTTTACCAAACTCAGTCACCAGCTTCTGCAGTTTCTCACATGAATCAGCCACCAGCGCTGTATCATCAGTGAACAACAACTGACTCACTTCCCAAGCTCTCTCATCCCCAACAGACTTCATACTTGCCCCTCTTTCCAAAACTCTTGCATTCACCTCCCTAACAACCCCATCCATAAACAAATTAAACAACCATGGAGACATCACACACCCCTGCCGCAAACCTACATTCACTGAGAACCAATCACTTTCCTCTCTTCCTACACGTACACATGCCTTACATCCTCGATAAAAACTTTTCACTGCTTCTAACAACTTGCCTCCCACACCATATATTCTTAATACCTTCCACAGAGCATCTCTATCAACTCTATATTATATATTATATATTATATATATATGTATATATAAGGTTATTTAATGTATGTATGACTCATGGTGAGGTGCCTGAGGATTGGCGGAATGCGTGCATAGTGCCATTGTACAAAGGCAAAGGGGATAAGAGTGAGTGCTCAAATTACAGAGGTATAAGTTTGTTGAGTATTCCTGGTAAATTATATGGGAGGGTACTGATTGAGAGGGTGAAGGCATGTACAGAGCATCAGATTGGGGAAGAGCAGTGTGGTTTCAGAAGTGGTAGAGGATGTGTGGATCAGGTGTTTGCTTTGAAGAATGTATGTGAGAAATACTTAGAAAAGCAAATGGATTTGTATGTAGCATTTATGGATCTGGAGAAGGCATATGATAGAGTTGATAGAGATGCTCTGTGGAAGGTATTAAGAATATATGGTGTGGGTGGCAAGTTGTTAGAAGGAGTGAAAAGTTTTTATCGAGGATGTAAGGCATGTGTACGTGTAGGAAGAGAGGAAAGTGATTGGTTCTCAGTGAATGTAGGTTTGTGGCAGGGGTGTGTGATGTCTCCATGGTTGTTTAATTTGTTTATGGATGGGGTTGTTATGGAGGTGAATGCAGAGTTTTGGAAAGAGGGGCAAGAATGAAGTCTGTTGTGGATGAGAGAGCTTGGGAAGTGAGTCAGTTGTTGTTCGCTGATGATACAGCGCTGGTGGCTGATTCATGTGAGAAACTGCAGAAGCTGGTGACTGAGTTTGGTAAAGTGTGTGAAAGAAGAAAGTTAAGAGTAAATGTGAATAAGAGCAAGGTTATTATGTACAGTAGGGTTGAGGGTCAAGTCAATTGGGAGGTAAGTTTGAATGGAGAAAAACTGGAGGAAGTTAAGTGTTTTAGATATCTGGGAGTAGATCTGGCAGCGGATGGAACCATGGAAGTGGAAGTGAATCATAGGGTGGGGGAGCAGTCGAAAATCCTGGGAGCCTTGAAGAATGTGTGGAAGTCGAGACCATTATCTCGGAAAGCAAAAATGGGTATGTTTGAAGGAATAGTGGTTCCAACAATGTTCTATGGTTGTGAGGTGTGGGCTATGGATAGAGTTGTGCACAGGAGGGTGGATGTGCTGGAAATGAGATGTTTGAGGACAATGTGTGGTGTGAGGTGGTTTGATCGAGTAAGTAATGTAAGGGTAAGAGAGATGTGTGGAAATAAAAAGAGCGTGGTTGAGAGAGCCGAAAAGGTTGTTTTGAAATGGTTTGGGCACATGGAGAGAATAAGTGAGGAAAGATTGACCAAGAGGATATATGTGTCGGAGGTGAAGGGAAGGAGGAGAAGTGGGAGACCAAATTGGAGGTGGAAAGATGGAGTGAAAAAGATTTTGAGTGATCGGGGCCTGAACATGCAGGAGGGTGAAAGGCGGGCAAGGAATAGAGTGAATTAGATCGATGTGGTATACCGGGGTTGACGTGCTATCATTGGATTGAATCATGGCATGTGAAGTGTCTGGGGTAAACCATGGAAAGCTGTGTGGGGCCTGGATGTGGAAAGGGAGCTGTGGTTTTGGGAATTATTGCATGACAGCTAGAGACTGAGTGTGAATGAATGAGGCCTTTGTTGTCTTTTCCTAGCGCTACCCTGCACACATGAGGGGGGAGGGGGATGGTATTCCATGTGTGGCGAGGTGGCGATGGGAATGAATAAAGGCAGACAGTGTGAATTGTGTGCATGGGTATATATGTATGTGTCTGTGTGTGTATATATATGTGTACATTGAGATGTATAGGTATGTATATTTGTGTGTGTGGACGTGTGTGTATATACACGTGTATGGGGGTGGGTTGGGCCATTTCTTTCGTCTGTTTCCTTGCACTACCTTGCAAACGTGGGAGACAGCGACAAAGCAAAATAAGATAAGATAATAAATAAATAAATAAATATATATATATATATCTTTTCTTTCTTTTCTTTCTTTCAAACTGTTCGCCATTTCCCGCATTAGCGAGGTAGCGTTAAGAACAGAGGACTGGGCCTTTTCACCTGGCCCAATTCTCTGTTCCTTCTTTTGGAAAAAAAAAAAAAAAAAAAAAATATATATATATATATATATATATGGTTGCAAGGCGTGGGCTATGGATAGAGTTGTGCGCAGGAGGGTGGATGTGCTGGAAATGAGATGTTTGAGGATAATGTGTGGTGTGAGGTGGTTTGATCGAGTAAGTAATGTAAGGGTAAGAGAGATTGTGTGGAAATAAAAAGAGCGTGGTTGAGAGAGCAGAAGAGGGTGTTTTGAAATGGTTTGGGCACATGGAGAGAATGAGTGAGGAAAGATTGACCAAGAGGATATATGTGTCGGAGGTGGAGGGAACGAGGAGAAGTGGGAGACCAAATTGGAGGTGGAAAGTTGGAGTGAAAAAGATTTTGAGTGATCGGGGCCTGAACATGCAGGAGGGTGAAAGGAGGGCAAGGAATAGAGTGAATTGGAGCAATGTGGTATACTGGGGTTGACGTGCTGTCAGTGGATTGAATCAAGGCATGTGAAGCGTCTGGGGTAAACCATGGAAAGCTGTGTAGGTATGTATATTTGCGTGTGTGGATGTATGTATATACATGTGTATGGGGGTGGGTTGGGCCATTTCTTTCGTCTGTTTCCTTGCGCTACCTCGCAAACGCGGGAGACAGCGACAAAGCAAAAAAAAAAAAAAAAAATATTTTTGTCGCTGTCTCTCTTACCCTTACGTTACTTACTCGATCAAACCACCTCACACCACACATTGTCCTCAAACATCTCATTTCCAGCACATCCATCCTCCTGTGCACAACTCTATCCATGGCCCACGCCTCGCAACCATACAACATTGTTGGAACCACTATTCCTTCAAACATACCCATTTTTGCTTTCCAAGATAATGTTCTCGACTTCCACACATTCTTCAAGGCTCCCAGGATTTTCGCCCCCTCCCCCACCCTATGATCCACTTCCGCTTCCATGGTTCCATCCGCTGCCAGATCCACTCCCAGATATCTAAAACACTTTACTTCCTCCAGTTTTGCTCCATTCAAACTTACCTCCCAATTGACTTGACCCTCAACCCTACTGTACCTAATAACCTTGCTCTTATTCACATTTACTCTTAACTTTCTTCTTTCACACACTTTACCAAACTCTGTCACCAGCTTCTGCAGTTTCTCACATGAATCAGCCACCAGCGCTGTATCATCAGCAAACAACATACATATATATATATATATATATATATATATATATATATATATATATATATATATATATATATATATATATATATATTTTTTTTTTATTTTTGTCGCTGTCTCCCGCATTTGCGAGGTAGCGCAAGGAAACAGACGAAAGAAATGGCCCAACCCACCCCCATACACGTATATACATATGTCCACACACGCAAATATACATACCTACACAGCTATATATATATATATGTGAAAAAAGGAGAGATAGGTAGTATGTTTGAGGAAAGGAACCTGGATGTTTTGGCTCTGAGTGAAACGAAGCTCAAGGGTAAAGGGGAAGAGTGGTTTGGAAATGTCTGGGGAGTGAAGTCAGGGGTTAGTGAGAGGACAAGAGCAAGGGAAGGAGTAGCAATACTCCTGAAACAGGAGTTGTGGGAGTATGTGATAGAATGTAAGAAAGTAAATTTCGATTAATATGGGTAAAATTGAAAGTTGATGGAGAGAGGTGGGTGATTATTGGTGCATATGCACCTGGGCATGAGAAGAAAGATCATGAGAGGCAAGTGTTTTGGGAGCAGCTGAATGAGTGTGTTAGCGGTTTTGATGCACGAGACCGGGTTATAGTGATGGGTGATTTGAATGCAAAGGTGAGTAATGTGGCAGTTGAGGGAATAATTGGTATGCATGGGGTGTTCAGTGTTGTAAATGGAAATGGTGAAGAGCTTGTAGATTTATGTGCTGAAAAAGGACTGATGATTGGGAATACCTGGTTTAAAAAGCGAGATATACATAAGTATACTTATGTAAGTAGGAGAGATGGCCAGAGAGCGTTATTGGATTACGTGTTAATTGACAGGCGTGCGAAAGAGAGACTTTTGGATGTTAATGTGCTGAGAGGTGCAACTGGAGGGATGTCTGATCATTATCTTGTGGAGGCTAAGGTGAAGATTAGTATGGGTTTTCAGAAAAGAGGAGTGAATGTTGGGGTGAAGAAGGTGGTGAAAGTAAGTGAGCTTGGGAAGGAGACCTGTGTGGGGAAGTACCAGGAGAGACTGTGTACAGAATGGAAAAAGGTGAGAACAATGGAAGTAAGGGGAGTGGGGGAGGAATGGGATGTATTTAGGGAATCAGTGATGGATTGCGCAAAAGATGCTTGTGGCATGAGAAGAGTGGGAGGTGGGCTGTTTAGAAAGGGTAGTGAGTGGTGGGATGAAGAAGTAAGAGTATTAGTGAAAGAGAAGAGAGAGGCATTTGGACGATTTTTGCAGGGAAAAAATGCAATTGAGTG
This sequence comes from Panulirus ornatus, assembly GCF_036320965.1. Lineage (NCBI taxonomy): Eukaryota > Metazoa > Arthropoda > Malacostraca > Decapoda > Palinuridae > Panulirus > Panulirus ornatus. The sequence goes on along the minus strand of NC_092234.1, from coordinate 41,384,362 downwards.
GGAGAAGTATAAAAGAAAGAGACAGGAGGTCAAGAGAAAGGTGCAAGAGGTGAAAAAAAGGGCAAATGAGAGTTGGGGTGAGAGACTATCAGTAAATTTTAGGGAGAATAAAAAGATGTTCTGGAAGGAGGTAAATAGGGTGCGTAAGACAAGGGAGCAAATGGGAACTTCAGTGAAGGGCGTAAATGGGGAGGTGATAACAAGTAGTGGTGATGTGAGAAGGAGATGGAATGAGTATTTTGAAGGTTTGTTGAATGTGTCTGATGACAGAGTGGCAGATATAGGGTGTTTTGGTCGAGGTGGTGTGCAAAGTGAGAGGGTTAGGGAAAATGATTTGGTAAACAGAGAAGAGGTAGTAAAAGCTTTGCGGAAGATGAAAGCCGGCAAGGCAGCAGGTTTGGATGGTATTGCAGTGGAATTTATTAAAAAAGGGGGTGACTGTATTGTTGACTGGTTGGTAAGGTTATTTAATGTATGTATGACTCATGGTGAGGTGCCTGAGGATTGGCGGAATGCGTGCATAGTGCCATTGTACAAAGGCAAAGGGGATAAGAGTGAGTGCTCAAATTACAGAGGTATAAGTTTGTTGAGTATTCCTGGTAAATTATATGGGAGGGTATTGATTGAGAGGGTGAAGGCATGTACAGAGCATCAGATTGGGGAAGAGCAGTGCGGTTTCAGAAGTGGTAGAGGATGTGTGGATCAGGTGTTTGCTTTGAAGAATGTATGTGAGAAATACTTAGAAAAGCAAATGGATTTGTATGTAGCATTTATGGATCTGGAGAAGGCATATGATAGAGTTGATAGAGATGCTCTGTGGAAGGTATTAAGAATATATGGTGTGGGAAGCAAGTTGTTAGAAGCAGTGAAAAGTTTTTATCGAGGATGTAAGGCATGTGTACGTGTAGGAAGAGAGGAAAGTGATTGGTTCTCAGTGAATGTAGGTTTGCGGCAGGGGTGTGTGATGTCTCCATGGTTGTTTAATTTGTTTATGGATGGGGTTGTTAGGGAGGTAAATGCAAGAGTTTTGGAAAGATGGGCAAGTATGAAGTCTGTTGGGGATGAGAGAGCTTGGGAAGTGAGTCAGTTGTTGTTTGCTGATGATACAGCGCTGGTGGCTGATTCATGTGAGAAACTGCAGAAGCTGGTGACTGAGTTTGGTAAAGTGTGTGGAAGAAGAAAGTTAAGAGTAAATGTGAATAAGAGCAAGGTTATTAGGTACAGTAGGGTTGAGGGTCAAGTCAATTGGGAGGTGAGTTTGAATGGAGAAAAACTGGAGGAAGTGAAGTGTTTTAGATATCTGGGAGTGGATCTGGCAGCGGATGGAACCATGGAAGCGGAAGTGGATCATAGGGTGGGGGAGGGGGCGAAAATTCTGGGGGCCTTGAAGAATGTGTGGAAGTCGAGAACATTATCTCGGAAAGCAAAAATGGGTATGTTTGAAGGAATAGTGGTTCCAACAATGTTGTATGGTTGCGAGGCGTGGGCTATGGATAGAGTTGTGTGCAGGAGGATGGATGTGCTGGAAATGAGATGTTTGAGAACAATGTGTGGTGTGAGGTGGTTTGATCGAGTGAGTAACGTAAGGGTAAGAGAGATGTGTGGAAATAAAAAGAGCGTGGTTGAGAGAGCAGAAGAGGGTGTTTTGAAGTGGTTTGGGCACATGGAGAGAATGAGTGAGGAAAGATTGACCAAGAGGATATATGTGTCGGAGGTGGAGGGAACGAGGAGAAGAGGGAGACCAAATTGGAGGTGGAAGGATGGAGTGAGAAAGATTTTGTGTGATCGGGGCCTGGACATGCAGGAGGGTGAAAGGAGGGCAGGGAATAGAGTGAATTGGAGCGATGTGGTATACCGGGGTTGACGTGCTGTCAGTGGATTGAATCAGGGCATGTGAAGCGTCTGGGGTAAGCCATGGAAAGCTGTGTAGGTATGTATATTTGCGTGTGTGGACGTATGTATGTACATGTGTATGGGGGGGGGGTTGGGCCATTTCTTTCGTCTGTTTCCTTGCACTACCTCGCAAACGCGGGAGACAGCGACAAAGTATAAAAGAAAAAAAATATATATATATATATATATATATATATATATATATATATATATATATATATATACATTCTTTTTCCTTTCTTTCATACATGTTCAACATTTTCCATGATAATGAAGCAGTACCAGGAACAAATGAAGAAAGGGCCTCATTCACTTATGTCAATTCTCTAGACGTCATGGATAATGCAACACAACCATAGCCCCCTATTCACAACCAGGCCCTGCAGACCTTTTCCTCAGCAGCTTAATATGCCCTGGTTCTCTCCAGTGATGGTACATCACCCCCTGTATACTAAATCACTCAAATCAGTTTATCCTGTGTATGGCCTTCAACCTCCAGCATGTTCAGGCCCCAAGCACTCAAAACCTTATTCACTTCATTTGACCATATTAATTTGTCTCCCCCTTCTCCTTGTACTCTCCACTTCTGACTCACTCATATATTCTCTTTGCCAACCTCTTCTCACTCATTCTCCCCATACACCCAAACCATTTCAACACACCATTTTTAACTTTCTCAATGATGCTCTTCTGATTACCACATCTCTCTCTTACTTTTTTGCTTTCCGAGATAATGTTCTCGACTTCCACACATTCTTCAAGGCCCCCAGGATTTTCGCCCCCTCCCCCACCCTATGATCCACTTCCGCTTCCATGGTTCCATCCGCTGCCAGATCAACTCCCAGATATCTAAAAAACCTCACTTCCTCCAGTTTTTCTCCATTCAAACTCACCTCCCAATTGACTTGACCCTCAACCCTACTGTACCTAATAACCTTGCTCTTATTCACATTTACTCTTAACTCTCTTCTTCCACACACTTTTCCAAACTCAGTCACCAGCTTCTGCAGTTTCTCACATGAATCAGCCACCAGCGCTGTATCATCAGCAAACAACAACTGACTCACTTCCCAAGCTCTCTCATCCCCAACAGACTTCATACTTGCCCCTCTTTCCAAAACTCTTGCATTTACCTCCCTAACAACCCCATCCATAAACAAATTAAACAACCATGGAGACATCACACACCCCTGCCGCAAACCTACATTCACTGAGAACCAATCACTTTCCTCTCTTCCTACACGTACACATGCCTTACATCCTCGATAAAAACTTTTCACTGCTTCTAACAACTTTCCTCCCACACCATATATTCTTAATACCTTCCACAGAGCATCTCTATCAACTCTATCATATGCCTTCTCCAGATCCATAAATGCTACATACAAATCCATTTGCTTTTCTAAGTATTTCTCACATACATTCTTCAAAGCAAACACCTGATCCACACATCCTCTACCACTTCTGAAACCACACTGCTCTTCCCCAATCTGATGCTCTGTACATGCCTTCACCCTCTCAATCAATACCCTCCCATATAATTTACCAGGAATACTCAACAAACTTATACCTCTGTAATTTAAGCACTCACTCTTATCCCCTTTGCCTTTGTACAATGGCACTATGCACGCATTCCGCCAATCCTCAGGCACCTCACCATGAGTCATACATACATTAAATAACCTTACCAACCAGTCAATAATACAGTCACCCCCTTTTTTAATAAATTCCACTGCAATACCATCCAAACCTGCTGCCTTGCCGGCTTTCATCTTCCGCAAAGCTTTCACTACCTCTTCTCTGTTTACCAAATCATTTTCCCTAACCCTCTCACTTTGCACACCACCTCGACCAAAACACCCTATATCTGCCACTCTATCATCAAACACATTCAACAAACCTTTAAAATACTCACTCCATCTCCTTCTCACATCACCACTACTTGTTATCACCTCCCCATTTGCGCCCTTCACTGAAGTTCCCATTTGCTCCCTTGTCTTACGCACTTTATTTACCTCCTTCCAGAACATCTTTTTATTCTCCCTAAAATTTAATGATACTCTCTCACCCCAACTCTCATTTGCCCTTTTTTTCACCTCTTGCACCTTTCTCTTGACCTCCTGTCTCTTTCTTTTATACATCTCCCACTCAATTGCATTTTTTCCCTGCAAAAATCGTCCAAATGCCTCTCTCTTCTCTTTCACTAATACTCTTACTTCTTCATCCCACCACTCACTACCCTTTCTAATCAACCCACCTCCCACTCTTCTCGTGCCACAAGCATCTTTTCCGCAATCCATCACTGATTCCCTAAATACATCCCATTCCTCCCCCACTCCCCTTACTTCCACTGTTCTCACCTTTTTCCATTCTGTACTCAGTCTCTCCTGGTACTTCCTCACACAGGTCTCCTTCTCAAGCTCACTTACTCTCACCACCCTCTTCACCCCAACATTTACTCTTCTTTTCTGAAAACCCATACAAATCTTCACCTCAGGCTCCACAAGATAATGATCAGACATCCCTCCAGTTGCACCTCTCAGCACATTAACATCCAAAAGTCTCTCTTTCGCACGCCTTTCAATTAACATGTAATCCAATAACGCTCTCTGGCCATCTCTCCTACTTATATAAGTATACTTATGTATATATACATTTTATTTATTTTATTTATTTTGCTTTGTCGCTGTCTCCCGCGTTTGCAAGGTAGCGCAAGGAAACAAACGAAAGAAATGGCCCAACCCACCCCCATGCACATGCATATACATACACGTCCACACACGCAAATATACATACCTATACATCTCAATGTACACATATATATATACACACACAGACATATACATATATACACCTGTACATAATTCATACTGTCTACCTTTATTTATTCCCATCGCCACCCCACCACACATGGAATAACAACCCCCTCCCCCCTCATGTGTGCGAGGTAGCACTTGGAAAAGACAACAAAGGCCCCATTCGTTCACACTCAGTTTCTAGCTGTCATGTAATAATGCACCGAAACCACAGCTCCCTTTCCACATCCAGGCCCCACACAACTTTCCATGGTTTACCCCAGACACTTTACATGCCCTGGTTTAATCCATTGACAGCACATCGGCCCCGGTATACCACATCATTCCAATTCACTCCATTCCTTGCACGCCTTTCACCCTCCTGCATGTTCAGGCCCCGATCACTCAAAATCTTTTTCACTCCATCTTTCCACCTCCAATTTGGTCTCCCACTTCTCCTCGTTCCCTCCACCTCTGACACATATATCCTCTTGGTCAATCTTTCCTCACTCATTCTCTCCATGTGACCAAACCATTTCAAAACACCCTCTTCTGCTCTCTCAACCACTCTCTTTTTATTTCCACACATCTCTCTTACCCTTACATTACTTACTTGATCAAATCACCTCACACCACATATTGTCCTCAAACATCCACCCTCCTGCGCACAACTCTATCCATAGCCCACGCTTCAGAGCCATATATATATATATATATATATATATATATATATATATATATATATATATATATATATATATATATATATATATATATCCCTGGGGATAGGGGAGAAAGAATACCCCCCACGTATTCCCTGCGTGTCGTAGAAGGCGACTAAAAGGGAAGGGAGCGGGGGGCTGGAAATCCTCCCCTCTCGTTTTATTTTTTCTTTTTTTTTTTTTTAATTTTCCAAAAGAAGGAACAGAGAAGAGGGCCAGGTGAGGATATTTCCTCAAAGGCCCAGTCCTCTGTTCTTAACGCTACCTCGCTGTCGCGGGAAATGGCGGATAGTATGAAAAAAAAAAAAAAAAAACATTTTTATATATATATATATATATATATATATATATATATATATATATATATATATATATATATATATATATATATCTTTCCTCCCACACCATATATTCTTAATACCTTCCTCAGAGCATGTCTATCAACTCTATCATATGCCTTCTCCAGATCCATAAATGCTACATACAAATCCATTTGCTTTTCTAAGTATTTCTCACATACATTCTTCAAAGCAAACACCTGATCCACACATCCTCTACCACTTCTGAAACCACACTGCTCTTCCCCAATCTGATGCTCTGTACATGCCTTCACCCTCTTAATCAATACCCTCCCATATAATTTACCAGGAATACTCAACAAACTTATACCTCTGTAATTTGAGCACTCACTCTTATCCCCTTTGCCTTTGTACAATGGCACTATGCACGCATTCCGCCAATCCTCAGGCACCTCACCATGAGTCATACATACATTAAATAACCTTACCAACCAGTCAGTAATACAGTCACCCCCTTTTTTAATAAATTCCACTGCAATACCATCCAAACCTGCTGCCTTGCCGGCTTTCATCTTCCGCAAAGCTTTCACTGCCTCTTCTCTGTTTACCAAATCATTTATATGGTGTGGGAGGAAAGTTGTTAGAAGCAGTGAAAAGTTTTTATTGAGGATGTAAGGCATGTGTACGTGTAGGAAGAGAGGAAAGTGATTGGTTCTCAGTGAATGTAGGTTTGCGGCAGGGGTGTGTGATGTCTCCATGGTAGTTTAATTTGTTTATGGATGGGGTTGTTAGGGAGGTAAATGCAAGAGTTTTGGAAAGAGGGGCAAGTATGAAGTCTGTTGGGGATGAGAGAGCTTGGGAAGTGAGTCAGTTGTTGTTCGCTGATGATACAGCGCTGGTGGCTGATTCATGTGAGAAACTGCAGAAGCTGGTGACTGAGATTGGTAAAGTGTGTGGAAGAAGAAAGTTAAGAGTAAATGTGAATAAGAGCAAGGTTATTAGGTACAGTAGGGTTGAGGGTCAAGTCAATTGGGAGGTGAGTTTGAATGGAGAAAAACTGGAGGAAGTGAAGTGTTTTAGATATCTGGGAGTGGATCTGTCAGCGGATGGAACCATGGAAGCGGAAGTGGATCATAGGGTGGGGGAGGGGGCGAAAATTCTGGGGGCCTTGAAGAATGTGTGGGAGTCGAGAACATTATTTCGGAAAGCAAAAATGGGTATGTTTGAAGGAATAGTGGTTCAAACAATGTTGTATGGTTGCGAGGTGTGGGCTATGGATAGAGTTGTGCGCAGGAGGATGGATGTGCTGGAAATGAGATGTTTGAGGACAATGTGTGGTGTGAGGTGGTTTGATCGAGTGAGTAACGTAAGGGTAAGAGAGATGTGTGGAAATAAAAAGAGCGTGGTTGAGAGAGCAGAAGAGGGTGTTTTGAAGTGGTTTGGGCACATGGAGAGAATGAGTGAGGAAAGATTGACCAAGAGGATATATGTGTCGGAGGTGGAGGGAACGAGGAGAAGAGGTAGACCAAATTGGAGGTGGAATGATGGAGTGAAAAAGATTTTGTGTGATCGGGGCCTGAACATGCAGGAGGGTGAAAGGAGGGCAAGGAATAGAGTGAATTGGAGCGATGTGGTATACCGGGGTTGACGTGCTGTCAGTGGATTGAATCAAGGCATGTGAAGCGTCTGGGGTAAACCATGGAAAGCTGTGTAGGTATGTATATTTGCGTGTGTGGACGTATGTATATACATGTGTATGGGGGGGGGTTGGGCCACTTCTTTCGTCTGTTTCCTTGCGCTACCTTTCAAACGCAGGAGACAGCGACAAAGTATAATAAATATATATATATATATATATATATATTTTTTTTTTTTTTTTTTTTTTTTTCATGCTATTCGCTATTTCCCGCGATAGCGAGGTAGCGTTAAGAACAGAGGACTGGGCCTTTGAGGGAATATCCTCACCTGGCAATAGGTAGCAATTTCTATGAAGTTACCAATGTAAAAAATAGAAATCGTAGCAAGATTAAACCAGGTAATTTGGAAACAGGAGCGAGAGGACATACTAAGAAAATGAAGAAAAATAGATTTTAGCTTTGATATTTGTTTGGGTGTATGGTATTATTGTATTGAATTCATAGGACCCCTACATTGATTTTAAACAAAACTCGTTTGTAAGACTTTAAATTGATTTATTACTATTAGTTTATCAAGACATGTACAAATAACTATTCACAACTGTACATAATATACAGCATATTTACAAGCACTATGCTGAAAAAATTAAATATTGGGGAAACCCAACAATATTCTAATGCATACTTCAAGGATATTTGAGATCAGAAACATTTGGTATCAAAAATCAAAACCAAATATCTAATGAACATACCTTGTGAGAAGTGACTGTATAAATGCAGCTTAAATATGCACATTAATAAATTACAGCTCCAAGAACATGGGTTCCATGCAACATGTTCCTAAGACAAGTGAGGTTGATATATCCCAGAGTTACATTTCCCATAACAGAACAGATATATATATATATATATATATATATATATATATTTTTTCTTTTTTCTTTCAAACTATTCGCCATTTCCCACATTAGTGAGGTAGCGTTAAGAACAAAGGACTAGGCCTTTGAGGGAATACCCTCACCTGGCCCAATTCTCTGTTCCTTCTTTTGGAAAATTAAAAAAAAACGAGAGGGGAGGATTTCCAGCCCCCCGCTCCCTCCCCTTTTAGTTGCCTTCTACGACACGCAGGGAATACGTGGGAAGTATTCTTTCTCCCTATCCCCAGGGATAATATATATATATATATATATATATATATATATATATATATATATATATATATATATATATATATATATACATATATATATATATATATATATATATATATATATATATATATTTATTTATTTTTTATATTTTGCTTTGTCGCTGTCTCCTGCGTTAGTGAGGTTGCACAAGGAAACAGACAAAAGAATGGCCCAACACACCCACATACACATGTATATACATACACGTCCACACACGCAAATATACATACCTATACATCTCAATGTACACATATATATACACACACAGACATATACATATATACACATGTACATAATTCATACTGTCTGCCTTAATTCATTCCCATCACCACCTCGCCACACATGGAATAACAACCCCCTCCCCCCTCATGTGTGCGAGGTAGCTCTAGGAAAAGACACCAAAGGCCCCATTCGTTCACACTCAGTCTCTAGCTGTCATGTAACAATGCACCGAAACCACAGCTCCCTTTCCACATCCAGGCCCCACACAACTTTCCATGGTTTCCCCAGACGCTTCACATGCCCTGGTTCAATCCATTGACAGCGCGTCGACCCCAGTATACCACATCGTTCCAATTCACTCTATTCCTTGCCCGCCTTTCACCCTCCTGCATGTTCAGGCCCCGATCACTCAAAATCTTTTTCACTCCATCTTTCCAACTCCAATTTGGTCTCCCACTTCTCCTCATTCCCTCTGCCTCTGACACATATATCATCTTGGTCAATCTTTCCACACTCATTCTCTCCATGTGACCAAACCATTTCAAAACACCCTCTTCTGCTCTCTCAACCACACTCTTTTTATTTCCACACATCTCTCTTACCCTTACATTACTTACTCGATCAAACCACCTCACACCACATATTGTCCTCAAACATCTCATTTCCAGCACATCCACCCTCCTGCGCACAACTCTATCCATAGCCCATGCCTCGCAACCATACAACATTGTTTGAACCACTATTCCTTCAAACATACCCATTTTTGCTTTCTGAGATAATGTTCTCGACTTCCAAACATTCTTGAAGGCTCCCAGAATTTTTGCCCCCTCCCCCACCCTATGATTCACTTCCGCTTCCATGGTTCCATCCGCTGCCAGATCCACTCCCAGATATCTAAAACACTTAACTTCCTCCAGTTTTTCTCCATTCAAACTTACCTCCCAATTGACTTGACCCTCAACCCTACTGTACCTAATAACCTTGCACTTATTTACATTTACTCTTAACTTTCTTCTTTCACACACTTTACCAAACTCAGTCACCAGCTTGTGCAGTTTCTCACATGAATCAGCCACCAGTGCTGTACCATCAGCGAACAACAACTGACTCACTTCCCACTAGGGATAGGGGAGAAAGAATACTTCCCACATATTCCCTGCATGTTGTAGAAGGCGACTAAAAGGGGAGGGAGCGGATGGCTGGAAATCCTCCCTTCACGTTTTTTTTAATTTTCCAAAAGAAGGAACAGAGAAGGGGGCCAGGTAAGGATAGTCCCTCAAAGGCCCAATCCTCTGTTCTTAACGCTACCTCGCTAACGCGGGAAATGGCGAATAGTATGAAATGAAAAAAATATATATATGTGTATGAGTGTTTGTTTTCACATATTCACCATGTCCCCTATTAGTGAGATAGCATCAGGAACAGACAAAGAATGATTTCATTCCTTCACATTGATTATCTAGTTGACTTTTATAATGCACTGAAACCAGAGCCTCCAATCCATAGCCATGTCCACAGACCTTTTTATGGTTTTCCTCAGACCACTTCACATGCCCTGATTTATCCCATTAGTAGCACATCACCCTAAGATATAACATTCACACCCTCCTGCATGTTCAGGACCCAGACATTCAAGGCATCTTCCACTCTGTTCTTCCTCCTCCTTCTTAGTTTTCACATTTTCTGTGTTCCCTCCACTTTCAACATGTATACTCTCTTTTAGTTAACCTTTCCTCACACATCCTCTCCATATGTCCAGAGAATTTCAGCACGCCCTCTTCATGTCACTCATACATACTCCTTCTGACCAGCACACTTTTTTCTTACCCCATTATTTCTTTTTCCATCAACCCTCCTCTCACCAACTAGCATCCTCATCCATTTCACTTCTTATACATTCACTCTCTTCTGTACTTTAACATCTATAGCTCATGCCTTGCAGCCATACAATACCATTAGGGCACCTATATGATCAATCTAACCCAAGTTTGCCCCCATAGACAGTGAGCTATCTTCCCACATGTTCCTCACTGTACCCGGGACTTTCAATCCCTCACCCACCCTGTGACTTACTTCAGCTCCCATGGTTCCATTCACTGCCATGTCCACTCTCAGGTATCTGAAAAATCTCACTTCCTCCAAGTTATCTCTGCTCAAATTTACACTCTAACTGACATTGCCCTCACCCTGCTAAAGCTAATAACCTTGCTTAAATATACATTAACTCTCAACCTTCTCCTTTCACACACACTCCCAATCTCTGCAGTTTGTCACTTGAATAGTGCAGTGTCATCAGCAAATAGTAACTGACTCACTTCCCAGGCCCCCCCCACGCTTGACAGACTGCAGACCTGCCCACATCCCCAAAACCCTGGCATTCAGCTTCCTTGTGACCCCATCTGTAGATTCTATGGACCTCTGTCATGAAGTGGTTGGTTTTTCTGACCGAGACACGTTCATGGGCCACCTTTGGTCAAGTCCATATAGGTTTGAATCTTGATTGTGGCAGTTGGTCCACCATCACCCCCAACTATTCACCCTCTCCTACATTCTCTTTTGGATGAGCAAGTGCTCTAATTGTGTGATGTAGTGTTTCATGTTTTTTGTGTTTTCGATAGTGTCACAGTGCTGTGATGTGATTGTGAGGTCATCTGCATATGAGAGGACATGGAAGGTTATGTGGGAAGAGATTATTGAAGCTCCCTATGGTTGCTTTGATATCTCTTGGGAGACTGATAGTCAACTCTCTTAAGTTCACTGTAGTGGAGAGATGAGATTGTATTATAGTATCTTAGATCCCATCTATATGCAAAAAGATGTCAGCCTCTGAACCACATTGATGTTTGAAGGTGTCTTCATCTCATTAGTTGGATAAGTGAAGTGAAGATTGGGTCTTTTGTTGTATTGGATGTATGCAAAAGCAGCAGGCCTAGGGAATAGTATGTTTGTATTGGTTATGTAGTATGCCCTGCAAGCTGTGTTTGCCCTTGACTGGTACCTGCTGGCTGGCTATAAAGGTTGAGAAAAATTTGTACTGTACAAGGAGGAATTTTCTCTGTTTGTAGGCCCTCATCATTAACAATCAGCTCTCATACCATTTCTTAGATTTATAAATGCTGTCTGCATTAACAGTCTGTAGTCAGCCTTTTCAATTTACTGACAACTCTTATACTGTACAAGTACTTCTTTACAGGTTTTTATCAGTTTTTCTCTTAATTTTATGTTATGTCCTTTGGTTGCTTGATCTCTACTTTTAAAAGAACTGTTCACTGTTTGCATTATCAGATCTTCACATCTCTTAAAGAACTGTTCACTATTTGCATTATCAGTCTGTTTTAAATATTCCCAAAGAACTGTTCACTGTCTGCATTATCAATCTGTTTAAAATACTTAAAGGTTGTGATAGTCACCCCTCTCTCTTTTCTCTTCCAATGTGGGAAAATTTAAAGCATCTAGCCTTTCCCTGTTACTCAGTACTGTTAATTCTGGTACCATCTTTGTTGCCTTCCTCTTGACCTTCCCTGTTTGCTCGTTTTTCTTTAGGTATGGTGACCGAACCTTGAGAAGCACTTTCAACTTTTGAGTATATGTAGAATATGAACAGTGTGCTAGATTTTTCCTTATTCATATACTTGAAAGCTATTCTAATATTTCCCGGCATATAGTTAATCTCTAACCATTCTCCTAAGGTGGGATTCTGGAGAGAGGTTAGGGACAGTGTTGACTCCCAAATCCTTCTTATACAGAATCCTGTGCATGAGTTCACTTGCTTATTAAGAGCAAGTGAAAGGTGTCTGTTGATGCATGTGATGTTTTCAATGATGATCTAATGGAGATACTTGGAAATACCCAAAATTACCACATGAAAGTGAGATATGGTGGCTCTAGAAAACTGAGCCAGAGGGATATTTATTCTTATCAGTTGGGTAGTAAGGGGAAGAGAAAAGAAGGAGTTGGATTGGGAAGGTAAAGTAGAGAAACAGAACTAGTTATAGAATATGCAGATATGTGAAGTAGGTTTATGGGGGTGTATGGGTGGTTTCCTTGATATGCATTTTGGTGCCTTTTTCTATATACCCCTCAGAAAACTGGATGTGTATATGTGTGTGCATCTTGTGATTTTTTTGTTGGTACAGAAAATAAACTGGCTAAGCAAGGATAGGAGCTGTTCATTATGGATATCAGTTGATGACTGGAGCTTCTTTCAGGGCTTTGAGGCTCCTTGAATCAAGTGTACTTTACATCTCTGTAGCTCTTAAGTATGTCTGCAGTTGTATCTTCATTGTCTTCTCTTTTCTGGGATTTTTTTTTTTTGCGCTATATCTTCTATTCATAAATCAGTTGGTTTTACGTTAAGATGTTTGGAATTTTTGAGAAAGGGTAATTTTTCATTTGTGACAAAGCATAGTAACTTGTGCAGATTTAGAGGGGAAGAACACTGAGAAATAGAAAAGACATCAAGGTAATATGATTGTAACACACTATGATGGACCATTCATTTGCTTATGTTAAATATTTAGAATTTTATTTAATATTTTCATATTTGAATGTTCATGGTTGTGGTTTGACATGATGTTATCAATAAAGAATATAGAAAAAAATGATCAGTTCTCTTTAGCAAGCTATGATAATGACAAATGTTCACTTGAAAATTCAATTTACTGAAAGAGTAAAAAAAATATATGAATATGACTGGGACTCTGTGCATAATATTGTGTATTGGCTTGAAGATTGGTTATTTCTTTGATAGTCAAAATTAGATTCATATACCTCATGCTTTTCAGAGAAACAGAATAGCCATAGATGGTCTTTTGTATTGATTGTGATAGGATGTCATTTCTTGTGTGTATCTCTTGTATACTTTCTGTTGGGATATCAATAATATTTCATACATGTTCTTTAGGTTAAGAGCTATGGCACAGGTAAACTTTGGATTGATGATATATATTGCTTACTTTTAAAACTTTATAAAGTTGGGGTATGCCATCTTTAACAGCTTCTATTTCAATATATATTTGAGAAGTATAAATGGTTGCAAAATATATTGAATTGTTCTTGTACGATGAATTTCAGAAATTTTGTTGTTATGTTCTTTAGATACTCTTAACAAAAATATCTTGAAAAGAAATAGATATGATGAAGAGTAAGAAAGATGTATTGACTTTCTGCAGAAAAACCAAAACTCCTTCCCTTCACCTTTCCAAAGGAGGTACAAGCTGGCCAGTTACTGCAGGTCTCATGCACAGTATTAAGTGGTGATAACCCAGTATCTCTCAAGTGGTATAAAGACCAACAGCCCCTCACCACATCATCCAGTTTTATTATAAACAATGTAGTGTCAGGAATGAGTCAGCTGATTCTCCGTGATGTTGGATTTGAACATGCAGGATCTTACACTTGTCGTGCCTTCAATAGCATCGGTGAAGCTGCTTTTACTGATACTCTTAGAGTCAAGGGTACAACTTATAACTTTTGAATATTATTTTTTTTTTTTACTATTCATCACTGTGCATCTTTCCCCATTTTGTTGATTTGATTCAATTCCATTTTCCTTGACAGACATCTTATCTTTACTGATAATAGCTAATTTCAAAGAAGTTAGACTTTAAAGACAGAGCTTTTCCTACAGAAAAACCAGAAGTACTTCCTTTCATCTTCCCCATGGAGGTGCAGAAAGGACAACTTCTTCAAGTAACTTGTACAGTAACAACTGGAGATGATCCAGTCACTCTCCAGTGGTATAAAGACAATCAGCCTCTTACTTCATCCTCCAAGATTATGATAAACAATGTAACATCAAAGATGAGCCTCCTTATTCTTCAAAATGTAGGATCAGAACACTCAGGCTCTTACACTTGTCATGCATATAATCCTGTTGGCAAAACTTTCTACTCTGCTGTGCTTAAAGTCAAGGGTATAGAAATTTATTGTTTTACGTTTTTTATACTATTTTCATTTTGATTATTTTCTTCATCCATATCCTTACCCAGTCTCAGGTCTGTTCTGAAATACCAAACAAAGTACGCTTCTGCAAATAGGCATATTTTTTCTTTGGAGCATCCAGACATTCTTACATTTGAGTTTCCAAGGAAATTAAGAGAACAACTGCTCAAGTCTCTTGCTTTGTAACAATTGGAGATGACTTAGTCACTCTTCCCTGATATAAGGATGACATGCTCCTTAGCTGTCTTCTAGAGTTAATGATCAGTAAAGTTATTACAAAGGTGAATTTTCTGATTTTGCATGATGTTGATGTAGATCACAGAACATGTACCTGTCAAGCATATGGTCTTGTTGGCCACCAAAGGTTTTCAGCTTAGCTCAGGGTTAAGGGTAGTGTTGATAGGAAATTGAGTCTTTACTGTTTTGCTTCATGTAAAATCTGCATTTTTGTGCTGGTATTTAACAGAATGAATCAGAAGATTTATTCTCCAAACTATCCCCTATCCCCATTGAACATCACGACTCATTTTCATGAAGAGCTAATTTGATTTAATGACCAGGAAATCAGGCAGTGTTGTTGTTTGGTTCTATCATATACATTTGTGTCCTACTTTGTTAAGCTATGTTGATTGATTTTAGGTCAGTTAAAGTTTTTGTTATTTGTATTGTGTCATTGTTCTGATGATTTACCATACCCAGTAAATTAGCTGTGATTTTGTTTGAAAACCAGTATCATCGCTACAAATAGGCTGTGTATCATAAGTATCCTTCCATCAAAGCATTTTGGTTGTGCTTGAAATGTATGATATCCTTTTCTAGTTTACTTTCTGTATTTTCGTATTTTCTGTTTATTCCTTTCCTACTATAGTTAAATGCTCCAGGACAACAAATCGAGAAACATGATAAGGAAAAGGCTTGTAATTTAGTAGAATTCTAAGGGACTTCTTAGTTAAGATCTAAGTCTTTGTCTTCTTCACAGCAATACCAGTCATCATGCCTTTTATGATCCCTCCTGAAAACTTCGAAGGAGTATCCATTCAAGTAATGTGCACACTCCTGTCTGGTGATGATCCCATTACCTTCTACTGGCTAAAGGACAACATAAGCATGAGTACAGAAAGTTTAGATGGTGCAACTATCTCTCCTGTGGGCACTAGAACATCCATGCTTGTGATACCTAGTTTGGATAAACAGCACTCCGGGGTGTATACTTGTGTTGCATCAAATCGTGCTGGCCAGGCTAACCATAGTGTCACACTCAATGTTCTTGGTATATTAAATTTTAATGTGCATTTTTCTTTCTTTGCTTATGCTTGTAGGGTATTATTGGATAGCTTGTATATTAAGTTTCTTCATTTTGTGTTTCTCCTATACCTATATTGAACTTGTTACATGCAAATCCATCTTTATCTTTTTTTTTTCTTTCAATTTCCCATGTTAGTGAGGTAGCATCAAGAACAGATGAAGAAGTGCTGCATCTGCTCACATCCATTATGTAGCTGTCGTATGTAATGAGTGAAAACCACAGCTCCCTATCAATAACCAGGCTCCATAGATCTTTGCATTATTTCTCTTGGCGTCCTCACAGTCCTAGATCAGTCCACTGACAGCACATCAACACATCGTTCCAGTTAACTCCATCCCATGCACTTCTGCATTTGCAGGCAATAATCACTTCCATCCTTCCATCTCCATTTTGGTCTTTCCTTTCTCTTTGTCTTTTCCACTGCTGACACATATATCCTCTTTGTCAGCCTCTCTTCACTCAATTCTCTCTGTATGTCCAAACCACTTCTGCGACATCTCTTCAGCTTTCTCATCCACACTCCTCATATTACCACATCTCTCTCTTACCTTTTTATTATTTGCACAATTGCAGTTATATGAATGTATGTGGTGTAGCAGTTAATGCTCCTGAGCATGATGCATTCACTGGCCACCTAGGGTCGAGCATATATGTTTGAATCCTAGTTATGGCAGTCAGTCTACAGTCAACCCAGCTGTTCAACCACCCCTAGGGGTTAGTCGATGAAATGGGTACCTGGCTCAGGCTAAGATATATATATATATATATATATATATATATATATATATATATATATATATATATATATATATATATATATATATATATTTTTTTTTTGCTTTGTCGCTGTCTCCCGCGTTTGCGAGGTAGCGCAAGGAAACAGACAAAAGAAATGGCCCAACCCACCCCCATACACATGTATATACATACACGTCCACACACGCAAATATACATAACGACACAGCTTTCCATGGGGTACCCCAGACGCTTCACATGCCCTGGTTCAATCCACTGACAGCTCATCAACCCCGGTATACCACATCGATCCAATTCACTCTATTCCTTGCCCTCCTTTCACCCTCCTGCATGTTCAGGCCCCGATCACACAAAATCTTTTTCACTCCATCTTTCCACCTCCAATTTGGTCTCCCACTTATCCTCATTCCCTCCACCTCCGACACATATATCCTCTTGGTCAATCTTTCCTCACTCATTCTCTCCATGTGCCCAAACCATTTCAAAACACCCTCTTCTGCTCTCTCAACCACGCTCTTTTTATTTCCACACATCTCTCTTACCCTTACGTTACTTACTCGATCAAACCACCTCACACCACACATTGTCCTCAAACATCTCATTTCCAGCACATCCACCCTCCTGCCATCCTCCCTCCTTGCCCACGCCTTGCAACCATACAACATTGTTGGAACCACTATTCCTTCAAACATACCCATTTTTGCTTTCCGAGATAATGTTCTCGACTTCCACACATTCTTCAAGGCTCCCAGGATTTTCGTCCCCTCCCCCACCCTATGATCCACTTCCGCTTCAATGGTTCCATCTGCTGCCAGATCCACTCCCAGATATCTAAAACACTTTACTGCCTCCAGTTTTTCTCCATTCAAACTTACCTCCCAATTGACTTGACCCTCAACCCTACTGTACCTAATAACTTTGCTCTTATTCACATTTACTCTTAACTTTCTTCTTTCACACACTTTACCAAACTCAGTCACCAGCTTCTGCAGTTTCTCACATGAATCAGCCACCAGCGCTGTATCATCAGCGAACAACAACTGACTCACTTCCCGAGCTCTCTCATCCACAACAGACTTCATACTTACCCCTCTTTCCAAAACTCTTGCATTCACCTCCCTAACAACCCCATCCATAAACAAATTAAACAACCATGGAGACATCACACACCCCTGCCGCAAACCTACATTCACTGAGAACCAATCACTTTCCTCTCTTCCTACATGTTCACATGCCTTACATCCTCGATAAAAACTTTTCACTTTTTCTAACAATTTGCCTCCCACACCATATATTCTTAATACCTTCCACAGAGCATCTCTATCAACTCTATCATATGCCTTCTCCAGATCCATAAATGCCACACACAAATCCATTTGTTTTTCTAAGTATTTCTCACATACATTCTTCAAAGCAAACACCTGATCCACACATCCTCTACCACTTCTGAAACCACACTGCTCTTCCCCAATCTTATGCTCTGTACATGCCTTCACCCTCTCAGTCAATACCCTCCCATATAATTTACCAGGAATACTCAACAAACTTATACCTCTGTAATTTGAGCACTCACTCTTATCCCCTTTGCCTTTGTACAATGGCATTATGCACGCATTCCGCCAATCCTCAGGCACCTCACCATGAGTCATACATACATTAAATAACCTTACCAACCAGTCAACAATACAGTCACCCCCTTTTTTAATAAATTCCACTGCAATACCATCCAAACCTGCTGCCTTGCCGGCTTTCATCTTCCGCAAAGCTTTTACTACCTCTTCTCTGTTTACCAAATCATTTTCCCTAACCCTCGCACTTTGCACACCACCTCGACCAAAACACCCTATATCTGCCACTCTATCATCAAACACATTCAACAAACCTTCAAAATACTCACTCCATCTCCTTCTCACATCACCACTACTTGTTATCACCTCCCCATTTGCGCCCTTCACTGAAGTTCCCATTTGCTCCCTTGTCTTATGCACTTTATTTACCTCCTTCCAGAACATCTTTTTATTCTCCCTAAAATTTAATGATACTCTCTCACCCCAACTCTCATTTGCCCTTTTTTTCACCTCTTGCACCTTTCTCTTGACCTCCTGTCTCTTTCTTTTATACGTCTCCCACTCAATTGCATTTTTTCCATGCAAAAATCATCCAAATGCCTCTCTCTTCTCTTTCACTAATAATCTTACTTCTTCATCCCACCACTCACTACCCTTTCTAATCAACCCACCTCCCACTCTTCTCATACCACAAGCATCTTTTGCGCAATCCATCACTGATTCCCTAAATACATCCCATTCCTCCCCCACTCCCCTTACTTCCATTGTTCTCACCTTTTTCCATTCTGTACTCAGTCTCTCCTGGTACTTCCTCACACAAGTCTCCTTCCCAAGCTCACTTACTCTCACCACCCTCTTCACCCCAACATTCACTCTTCTTTTCTGAAAACCCATACAAATCTTCACCTTAGCCTCCACAAGATAATGATCAGACATCCCTCCAGTTGCACCTCTCAGCACATTAACATCCAAAAGTCTCTCTTCCGCGCGCCTGTTAATTAACACGTAATCCAATAACGCTCTCTGGCCATCTCTCCTACTTACATAAGTATACTTATGTATATCTCGCTTTTTAAACCAGGTATTCCCAATCATCAGTCCTTTTTCAGCACATAAATCTACAAGCTCTTCACCATTTCCATTTACAACACTGAACACCCCATGTATACCAATTATTCCCTCAACTGCCACATTACTCACCTTTGCATTCAAATCACCCAACACTATAACCCGGTCTCGTGCATCAAAACCACTAACACACTCATTCAGCTGCTCCCAAAACACTTGCCTTTCATGATCTTTCTTCTTATGCCCAGGTGCATATGCACCAATAATCACCCATCTCTCTCCATCAACTTTCAGTTTTACCCATATTAATCGAGAATTTACTTTCTTACATTCTATCACATACTTCCACAACTCCTGTTTCAGGAGTACTGCTACTCCTTCCCTTGCTCTTGTCCCCTCACTAACACCTGACTTTACTCCCAAGACATTCCCAAACCACTCTTCCCCTTTACCCTTGAGCTTCGTTTCACTCAGAGCCAAAACATCCAGGTTCCTTTCCTCAAACATACTACCTATCTCTCCTTTTTTCACATCTTGGTTACATCCACACACATTTAGGCACCCCAATCTGAGCCTTCGAGGAGGATGAGCACTCCCCGCGTGACTCCTTCTTCTGTTTCCCATTTTAGAAAGTTAAACATACATACATACATACATACATTAAATATCCTTACCAACCAGTCAACAATACAGTCACCCCCTTTTTTAATAAATTCCACCGCAATACCATCCAAACCTGCTGCCTTGCCGGTTTTCATCTTCCGCAAAGCTTTTACTACCTCTTCTCTGTTTACCAAATCATTTTCCCTAACCCTCTCACTTTGCACACCACCTCGACCAAAACACCCTATATCTGCCACTCTATCATCAAACACATTCAACAAACCTTCAAAATACTCACTCCATCTCCTTCTCACATCACCACTACTTGTTATCACCTCCCCATTTGCACCCTTCACTGAAGTTCCCATTTGCTCCCTTGTCTTACGCACTTTATTTACCTCCTTTCAGAACATCTTTTTATTCTCCCTAAAATTTAATGATACTCTCTCACCCCAACTCTCATTTGCCCTCTTTTTCACCTCTTGCACCTTTCTCTTGACCTCCTGTCTCTTTCTTTTATACATCTCCCACTCAATTGCATTTTTTCCCTGCAAAAATCGTCCAAATGCCTCTCTCTTCTCTTTCACTAATAATCTTACTTCTTCATCCCACCACTCACTACCCTTTCTAATCAACCCACCTCCCACTCTTCTCATGCCACAAGCATCTTTTGCGCAATCCATCACTGATTCCCTAAATACATCCCATTCCTCCCCCACTCCCCTTACTTCCATTGTTCTCACCTTTTTCCATTCTGTACTCAGTCTCTCTTGGTACTTCCTCACACAAGTCTCCTTCCCAAGCTCACTTACTCTCACCCCCTCTTCACCCCAACATTCACTCTTCTTTTCTGAAAACCCATACAAATCTTCACCTTAGCCTCCACAAGATAATGATCAGACATCCCTCCAGTTGCACCTCTCAGCACATTAACACCAAAAGTCTCTCTTTCGTGCGCCTGTCAATTAAAACGTAATCCAATAACGCTCTCTGGCCATCTCTCCTAGTTACATATGTATACTTATGTATATCTCGCTTTTTAAACCAGGTATTCCCAATCACCAGTCCTTTTTCAGCACATAAATCTACAAGCTCTTAACCATTTCCATTTACAACACTGAACACCCCATGTATATCAATTATTCCCTCAACTGCCACATTACTCACCTTTGCATTTAAATCACCCATCACTATAACCCGGTCTCATGCATCAAAACCACTAACACAATCATTCAGCTGCTCCCAAAACACTTGCCTCTCATGATCTTTCTTCTCATATATATATATATATATATATATATATATATATATATATATATATATATATGTGTTTGATGATAGAGTGGCAGATATAGGGTGTTTTGGTCGAGGTGGTGTGCAAAGTGAGAGGGTTAGGGAAAATGATTTGGTAAACAGAGAAGAGGTAGTGAAAGCTTTGCGGAAGATGAAAGCCGGCAAGGCAGCAGGTTTGGATGGTATTGCAGTGGAATTTATTAAAAAAGGGGGTGACTGTATTGTTGACTGGTTGGTAAGGTTATTTAATGTATGTATGACTCATGGTGAGGTGCCTGAGGATTGGCGGAATGCGTGCATAGTGCCATTGTACAAAGGCAAAGGGGATAAGAGTGAGTGCTCAAATTACAGAGGTATAAGTTTGTTGAGTATTCCTGGTAAATTATATGGGAGGGTATTGATTGAGAGGGTGAAGACATATACAGAGCATCAGATTGGGGAAGAGCAGTGTGGTTTCAGAAGTGGTAGAGGATGTGTGGATCAGGTGTTTGCTTTGAAGAATGTATGTGAGAAATACTTAGAAAAGCAAATGGATTTGTATGTAGCATTTATGGATCTGGAGAAGGCATATGATAGAGTTGATAGAGATGCTCTGTGGAAGGTATTAAGAATATATGGTGTGGGAGGCAAGTTGTTAGAAGCAGTGAAAAGTTTTTATCGAGGATGTAAGGCATGTGTACGTGTAGGAAGAGAGGAAAGTGATTGGTTCTCAGTGAATGTAGGTTTGCGGCAGGGGTGTGTGATGTCTCCATGGTTGTTTAATTTGTTTATGGATGGGGTTGTTAGGGAGGTAAATGCAAGAGTTTTGGAAAGAGGGGCAAGTATGAAGTCTGTTGGGGATGAGAGAGCTTGGGAAGTGAGTCAGTTGTTGTTCGCTGATGATACAGCGCTGGTGGCTGATTCATGTGAGAAACTGCAGAAGCTGGTGACTGAGTTTGGTAAAGTGTGTGGAAGAAGAAAGTTAAGAGTAAATGTGAATAAGAGCAAGGTTATTAGGTACAGTAGGGTTGAGGGTCAAGTCAATTGGGAGGTGAGTTTGAATGGAGAAAAACTGGAGGAAGTGAAGTGTTTTAGATATCTGGGAGTGGATCTGGCAGCGGATGGAACCATGGAAGCGGAAGTGGATCATAGGGTGGGGGAGGGGGCGAAAATTCTGGGGGCCTTGAAGAATGTGTGGAAGTCGAGAACATTATCTCGGAAAGCAAAAATGGGTATGTTTGAAGGAATAGTGGTTCCAACAATGTTGTATGGTTGCGAGGCGTGGGCTATGGATAGAGTTGTGCGCAGGAAGATGGATGTGCTGGAAATGAGATGTTTGAGGACAATGTGTGGTGTGAGGTGGTTTGATCGAGTGAGTAACGTAAGGGTAAGAGAAATGTGTGGAAATAAAAAGAGCGTGGTTGAGAGAGCAGAGGAGGGTGTTTTGAAGTGGTTTGGGCACATGGAGAGAATGAGTGAGGAAAGATTGACCAAGAGGATATATGTGTCGGAGGTGGAGGGAACGAGGAGAAGAGGGAGACCAAATTGGAGGTGGAAAGATGGAGTGAAAAAGATTTTGTGTGATCGGGGCCTGAACATGCAGGAGGGTGAAAGGAGGGCAAGGAATAGAGTGAATTGGAGCGATGTGGTATACCGGGGTTGACGTGCTGTCAGTGGATTGAATCAGGGCATGTGAAGCGTCTGGGGAAAACCATGGAAGGCTGTGTAGGTATGTATATTTGCGTGTGTGGACGTATGTATATACATGTGTATGGGGGGGGGGTTGGGCCATTTCTTTCGTCTGTTTCCTTGCGCTACCTTGCAAACGCGGGAGACAGCGACAAAGTATAAAAAAAAAAAAAAAAAAAATATATATATATATATATATATATATATATATATATATATATATATATATATATATATATATATATATATATATATATATATATATATGTCTCCATGGTTGTTTAATTTGTTTATGGATGGGGTTGTTAGGGAGGTAAATGCAAGAGTTTTGGAAAGAGGGGCAAGTATGAAGTCTGTTGGGGATGAGAGAGCTTGGGAAGTGTCAGTTGTTGTTCGCTGATGATACAGCGCTGGTGGCTGATTCATGTGAGAAACTGCAGAAGCTGGTGACTGAGTTTGGTAAAGTGTGTGGAAGAAGAAAGTTAAGAGTAAATGTGAATAAGAGCAAGGTTATTAGGTACAGTAGGGTTGAGGGTCAAGTCAATTGGGAGGTGAGTTTGAATGGAGAAAAACTGGAGGAAGTGAAATGTTTTAGATATCTGGGAGTGGATCTGGCAGCGGATGGAACCATGGAAGCGGAAGTGGATCATAGGGTGGGGGAGGGGGCGAAAATTCTGGGAGCCTTGAAGAATGTATGGAAGTCAAGAACATTATCTCGGAAAGCAAAAATGGGTATGTTTGAAGGAATAGTGGTTCCAACAATGTTGTATGGTTGCGAGGCGTGGGCTATGGATAGAGTTGTGCGCAGGAGGATGGATGTGCTGGAAATGAGATGTTTGAGGACAATGTGTGATGTGAGGTGGTTTGATCGAGTGAGTAACGTAAGGGTAAGAGAGATGTGTGGAAATAAAAAGAGCGTGGTTGAGAGAGCAGAAGAGGGTGTTTTGAAGTGGTTTGGGCACATGGAGAGAATGAGTGAGGAAAGATTGACCAAGAGGATATATGTGTCGGAGGTGGAGGGAACGAGGAGAAGAGGGAGACCAAATTGGAGGTGGAAAGATGGAGTGAAAAAGATTTTGTGTGATCGGGGCCTGAACATACAGGAGGGTGAAAGGAGGGCAAGGAATAGAGTGAATTGGAGCGATGTGGTATACCGGGGTTGACGTGCTGTCAGTGGATTGAATCAAGGCATGTGAAGCGTCTGTGGTAAACCATGGAAAGCTGTGTAGGTATGTATATTTGCGTGTGTGGACGTATGTATATACATGTGTATGGGGGTGGGTTGGGCCATTTCTTTCGTCTGTTTCCTTGCGCTACCTCGCAAACGTGGGAGACAGCGACAAAGTATAATAAAAAAAATAATAATAATATATATATATTTATATATATATATATATATATATATATATATATATATATATATATATATATATATATATATGGGGGATTAAGAATACTTTCCACGTATTCCCTGCATGTCGTAGAAGGCGACTAAAAGGGGAGGGAGCGGGAGGCTGGAAATCCTCCCCTCTCGTATTTTTTTTTTTTTAATTTTCCAAAAGAAGGAACAGAGGGGGGCCAGGTGAAGATATTCCACAAAGGCCCAGTCCTCTGTTCTTAAACGCTACCTCGCTAACGTGGGAAATGGCGAATAGTTTAAAAGAAAAGAAGAATATATATATATATATGTGTGTGTGTATATATATATTCATATTTTGCTTTGTCGCTGTCTCCCGTGTTTGCGAGGTAGTGTAAGGAAACAGACGAAAGAAATGGCCCAACCCACCCCCATACACATGTATGTACATGCACGTCCACACACGCAAATATACATACCTATACATCTCAACATATACATATATATACACACACAGACACATACATATATACACATGTACATAATTCATACTGTCTGCCTTTATTTATTCCCATCGCCACCTCGCCACACATGGAATAACATCCCCCTCCCCCCTCATGTGTGCGAGGTAGCGCTAGGAAAAGACAACAAAGGCCCCATTCATTCACACTCAGTCTCTAGCTGTCATGTAATAATGCCCAAAACCACAGCTCCCTTTCCACATCCAGGCCCCATAGAACTCTCCATGGTTTACCCCAGACGCTTCACATGCCCTGGTTCAATCCATTGACAGCACGTCGACCCCGGTATACCACATCATTCCAATTCACTCTATTCCTTGCACACCTTTCACCCTCCTGCATGTTCAGGCCCCAATCACTCAAAATCTTTTTCACTCCATCTTTTCACCTCCAATTTGGCCTCCCATGTCTCCTCGTTCCCTCCACCTCTGACACATATATCCTCTTTGTCAGTCTTTCTTCACTCATTCTCAACAAAACCATTTCAAAACACCCTCTTCTGCTCTCTCAACCACACTCTTTTTATTACCAAACATCTCTCTTACCTTATTATTACTTACTCGATCAAACCACCTCACACCACATATTGTCCTCAAACATCTCATTTCCAGCACATCCACCCTCCTCCGCACAACTCTATCTATAGCCCATGCCTCACAACCATATAACATTGTTGGAACCACTAAACCTTTTTTGCTTTCCAAGATAATGTTCTCGCCTTCCACACACTTTTCGATGCTCCCAGAACTTTTGTCCCATCCCCCCACCCTGTGACTCACGTACGCTTCCATGGTTCTATCCACTGCCAAATCCACTCCCAGATATCTAAAGCACTTCACCTCCTCCAGTTTTTCTCCATTCAAACTTATCTCCCAATTGACTTCTCACTCAACCCTACTGTACCTAATAACCTTGCTCTTGTTCACATTTACTCTCAGCTTTCTTCTTTCACTCACTTTACCAAACTCAGTCACCAGCTTCTGCAGTTTCTCACCTGAATCAGCCACCAGTGCTGTATCATCAGTGAACAACAATTGACTCATTTCCCAAGCCCTCTCATCCACAACAGACCACATACTTGCCTCTCTCTCCAAAACTCTTACATTTACCTCCTTAACAACCCCATCCATAAACAAATTAAACAACCATGGAGACATCACATCCCTGGCACAAACCAACATTCACGGGGAACGAATCACTTTCATCTCCTCCTACTCGTACACATGCCTTACATCCTCGATAAAAACTTTTCACTGCTTCTAGCATTTTACCTCCCACACCATATATTCTTAATACCTTCCATAGAGCATCTCTGTCAACTCTATCATATGCCTTCTCCAGATCCATAAATGCTACATACAAATCCATTTGTTTTTATAAGTTTTTCTCACATATATTCTTCAAAGCAAACGCCTGATCCACACATCCTCTTCCACCTCTGAAACCACACTGCTCTTCCCCAATCTGATGCTCCGTACATGCCTTCACCCTCTCAATCAATACCCTCCCATATAATTTCCCAGGAATACTCAACAAACTTATACCTCTGTAATTTGAACACTCACCTTTATCCCCTTTGCCTTTGTACAGTGGCACTCTACATGCATTCTGCCAATCCTTAGGCACTTCACCATGAGCCATACATACATTAAATATTTATACCAACCAGTCAACAACACAGTCACCCCCTTTTTTAATTAATTCCACTGCAATACCATCCAAACCCGCCACCTTGCCGGCTTTCATCTTCCACAAACTTTCACTACCTCTTATCTGCTTACCAAATCATTCTCCCTAACCCTCTCACTCTGCTCACCACCTCGACCAAAGCACCCTATATCTGCCACTCTGTCATCTGACACATTTAACGAATCTCCAAAATACTCACTCCATCTCCCTCTCACATCAGCACTACTTGTTATTACCTTCCCAGTAGCCCCCTTCACCGAAGTTCCCATTTGTTCTCTTGTCTTATGCACTTTATTTACCTCCTTCCAAAACATCTTTTTATTCTCCCTAAAATTTAATGATACTCTCACCCCAACTCTCATATTCCCTTTTTTTCACCTCTTGCATCTTTCTCTTGACCTCCTGTCTCTTTCTTTTATACATCTCCCAGTCATTTGCACTATTTCCCTGCAAAAATCATCCAAACACCTCTCTCTTCTCTTTTTTTTAATATCTTATTTCTTCATCCCACCACTCACTACCCTTTCTAATCTGCCCACCTCCCACGCTTCTCATGTCAGAAGCATCTTTTGCACAAGCCATCACTGCTTCCCTAAATACATCCCATTCCTCCCAAACTCTCCTTACGTCCTTTGCTTTCACCTTTTTTCGTTCTGCACTCAATCTCTCCTGGTACTTCCTCACTCAAATCTCCTTCCCAAGCTCACTTACTCTCACCACTCTCTTCATCCCAACATTCTCTCATCTTTTCTGAAAACCTCAATAAATCTTCACCTTCGCCTTCACAAGATATATATATATATATATATATATATATATATATATATATATATATATTTATTTTTTATTATACTTGATTGCCGTTTCCCACATCAGCAAGTTAACGCCAGGAGACTGACAAAGAAGGGCCCATCCACTCATATACACATGTATATACATGAATGCCTTTATACGCACATATACATACACTTGGCCATGAGAAGAGGCAAGTGTTTTGGGAGCAGCTGAGTGAGTGTGTTAGCAGCTTTGAAGCACGAGATCGGGTTATAGTGGTGAGTGATTTAAATGCAAAGGTGGGTAATGTGGCAGTTTAAAATATAATTGGTGTACATAGGTTTTTCAGTGAATTAAATGGAAATGCTGAAGAGCTTGTAGATTTGTGTGTAGAAAAAGGACTGGTGATTGGGAATACCTGGTTTAAAAAGAGATATGCATAAGTATACATATGTGAGTAGGATAGATGGTCATAGGGCATTATTGGATTACATGTTAATTGATAGTCATGTAAAAGAGAGACTTTTGGATGTTAATGTACTGAGAGGGGCAACTGAAGGGATGTCTGATCACTATCTTGTGGAGGCAAAGGTGAAGACTTGTAGAGGTAGAGGTTTCCAGAAAAGAAGAGAGAATGTTGGGGAGAAGAGAGTGGTGAGAGTAAGTGAGCATGGAAAGGAGACTTGTGTGAAGAAGTACCAGGAGAGATCGAGTGTAGAATGGCAAAAGGTGAGAGCAAATGACGTGAAGGGAGTGAGTGAGGAATGGGATGTATTTAGGGAAGCAGTGGTGGCTTGCACAAAAGATGCACGTGGCATGAGAAAGGTGGGAGGTGGGCTGATTAGAAAGGGTAGTGAGTGGTGGGATGAAGAAGTAAGGTTGTTAGTGAAAGAGAAAAGAGAGGTGTTTGGATGATACTTGCAGGGAAGTAGTGCAAATGACTGTAAGTTGTATAAGAGCAAGTGACAGGAGGTCAAAAGAAAGGTGCAAGTGGTGAAAAAGAGGGCAAATGAGAGTTGGGGTGAGAGAGTATCACTAAATTTTAGGGAGAATGAAAAGATGTGCGAAGTGAGAGGGTCAGGGAGCATAGTTTGGCAAGCAGAGAGGAGGTAGTGAAAGTTTTGCAGAAGATGAAATCTGGCAATGTGATGGGTTTGGATGGTATTGCAGTGGAATTTATTAAAAAAGGGGATGACTGTGTCATTGACTGGTTGGTAAGGATATTCATTATTTGTATGGATCATGGTGAAGTGCCTGAGAATTGGCGGAATGCATGCATAGTGCCATTGTACAAGGGCAAAGAGAATAAAGGTGAGTGTTCAAACTACAGAGGCATAAGTCTGTTGAGTATTCCTGGGAAATTACATGGGAGGGTATTGATTGAGAGGGTAAAGGCATGTACGGAGCCTCAGATTGGGGAAGAGCAGTGTGGATTCAAAAGTGTTAGAGGATATGTGGACCAGGTGTTTGCTTTGAAGAATATATGTGAGAAATAATTACAAAAACAGATGGATTTGTATGTAGCATTTATGGATCTGGAGAAGGTATATGATAGGATTAATAGATACGCTTTGTAGAAGGTTTTAAAAGTATATGGTGCGGGAGGTAAGTTGCGAGAAGCAGTGAAAAGTTTTTATCGAGGATGTAAGGCATGTGTTTGAGTAGGAAGAGAGGAAGTGATTGGTTCCCAGTGAATGTCGGATTGCGGCAAGGGTGTGTGATGTCCCCATGGTTGGTTGATTTGTTTATGGATGGGGTGGTTATGAAGGTAAATACAAATTTTGAAGAGAGGGATGAGTATGCAGTCTCTTGTGGATGAGAGGGACTGGGAAGTGAGTCAGTGTTTGTTCGCCGATGACACAGCTTTAGTGTCTGATTCAGGTGAGAAACTCCGGAGGTTTGTGACTGAGTTTGAAAAAGTGTGTGAAAGAAGAATGTTGAGGGTAAATGTGAATAAGACCTAGGTTATTAGGTTCAGTAGGGTTGAGGGAAATGTTAATTGGAAGGCAAGTTTGAATGGAGAAAAATTGGAGGAAGTGAAGTGTTTTAGATATCTGTGAGTGGACTTATCAGCAGATGGAACCATGGAAGCTGAAGTGAGTCACAGGGTGTGGGAGGGAGCGAAGGTTCTGGGAGTGACGAAGAATGTTTGGAAGGAGAGAATGTTATCTAGAAGAGCAAAAATGGGTATGTTTGAAGGAATAGTGGTTCCAACAATGTTATATGGTTGCAAGGTATGGGCTATAGATAGAGTTTTATGGAGGAGGGTGGATGTGCTGGAAATGAAATGTTTGAGGACAATATGTGGTGTGAGGGTTTAATCAAGTAAGTAATGAAAGGGTAAGAGAGATGTATGGTAATAAAGAGAGTGAGGTTGAGAGAGCAGAAAATGAGTGGGGAAAGATTGACAAAGAGGATATATGTGGCAGAGGTGAAGGGAGGGAGCATGGAGAAGCGGGATACCAAATTTGAGGTGGAAAGTTTGAGAGAAAAAAAGTTTGAGCAATCGGGGCCTGAACATACAGGAGGGTGAGAGGCATGTAAGGAATAGAGTGGATGGGCCATTCTTCATCTGTTTCCTGGCACTACCTCACTTATGCCGGAAACAGTGATTAAGTATAATAATAAATATAATATCAACATATAAACATATACATAGATATACATATACTGGTGACTGAGTTTGGTAAAGTTTTTGGAAGAAGAAAGTTAAGAGTAAATGTGAATAAGAGCAAGGTTATTAGGTACAGTAGGGTTGAGGGTCAAGTAAATTGGGAGGTGAGTTTGAATGGAGAAAAACTGGAGGAAGTGAAGTGTTTTAGATATCTGGGAGTGGATCTGGCAGCGGATGGAACCATGGAAGCGGAAGTGGATCATAGGGTGGGGGAGGGGGCGAAAATTCTGGGGGCCTTGAAGAATGTGTGGAAGTCGAGAACATTATCTCGGAAAGCAAAAATGGGTATGTTTGAAGGAATAGTGGTTCCAACAATGTTGTATGGTTGCGAGGCGTGGGCTATGGATAGAGTTGTGCGCAGGAGGATGGATGTGCTGGAAATGAGATGTTTGAGGACAATGTGTGGTGTGAGGTGGTTTGATCGAGTGAGTAACGTAAGGGTAAGAGAGATGTGTGGAAATAAAAAGAGCGTGGTTGAGAGAGCAGAAGAGGGTGTTTTGAAGTGGTTTGGGCACATGGAGAGAATGAGTGAGGAAAGATTGACCAAGAGGATATATGTGTCGGAGGTGGAGGGAACGAGGAGAAGAGGGAGACCAAATTGGAGGTGGAAAGATGGAGTGAAAAAGATTTTGTGTGATCGGGGCCTGAACATGCAGGAGGGTGAAAGGAGGGCAAGGAATAGAGTGAATTGGAGCGATGTGGTATACCGGGGTTGACGTGCTGTCAGTGGATTGAATCAAGGCATGTGAAGCGTCTGGGGTAAACCATGGAAAGCTGTGTAGGTATGTATATTTGCGTGTGTGGACGTATGTATATACATGTGTATGGGGAGGGTTGGGCCATTTCTTTCGTCTGTTTCCTTGCGCTACCTCGCAAACGCGGGAGACAGCGACAAAGTATAATAAATAAAAAAATAATAATACATATACATACACAGACATAGACATATATACGCATGTACATATTCATACTTTCTTGCTTTCGTCCATTCCAGGCGCCACCCCACCCCACAGCATCGCTACCCACTGCTTCAGTGAGGTAGTGCCAGGATAACAGACAGAAAAGGCTATATTTGTTCACACTCAGTCTCTAGCTGTCATGTGTAATGTACCGAAACTGCAACTCCCTATCCACATTCAGGCCTCACAGACCTTTTCATGGTTTACCCCAGATATTTCACATGCCCTGGTTCAGTCCCCTGACAGCACGTCGACCCTCAGTATACCACATTGTTCCACTTCACTCTATTTCTTGCATGCCTCTCACCTTCCTGCATGTTCAGGCCTTGATTGCTCAAAATCTTTTCACTTCATTCTTCCACCTCCAATTTGGTCACCCGCTTCTCCTTGTTCCCTCCACCTCTGGCACATATATCCTCTTTGTCAATCTTTCCTTACTCATTCTCTCCATATTTTTTTTTTTTATTTTATTATACTTTGTCGCTGTCTCCCGCGTTTGCGAGGTAGCGCAAGGAAACAGACGAAAGAAATGGCCCAACCCCCCCCATACACATGTATATACATACGTCCACACACGCAAATATACATACCTACACAGCTTTCCATGGTTTACCCCAGACGCTTCACATGCCTTGATTCAATCCACTGACAGCACGTCAACCCCGGTATACCACATCGCTCCATTTCACTCTATTCCTTGCCCTCCTTTCACCCTCCTGCATGTTCAAGCCCCGATCACACAAAATCTTTTTCGCTCCATCTTTCCACCTCCAATTTGGTCTCCCTCTTCTCCTCGTTCCCTCCACCTCCGACACATATATCCTCTTGGTCAATCTTTCCTCACTCATTCTCTCCATGTGCCCAAACCACTTCAAAACACTCTCTTCTGCTCTCTCAACCACGCTCTTTTTATTTCCACACATCTCTCTTACCCTTACGTTACTCACTCGATCAAACCACCTCACACCACACATTGTCCTCAAACATCTCATTTCCAGCACATCCATCCTCCTGCGCACAACTCTATCCATAGCCCACGCCTCGCAACCATACAACATTGTTGGAACCACTATTCCTTCAAACATACCCATTTTTGCTCTCCGAGATA
Source organism: Panulirus ornatus (assembly GCF_036320965.1). Taxonomy (NCBI): domain Eukaryota; kingdom Metazoa; phylum Arthropoda; class Malacostraca; order Decapoda; family Palinuridae; genus Panulirus; species Panulirus ornatus. The sequence continues at coordinate 41,352,317 of NC_092234.1, read as the reverse complement.
ATGTTCTCGACTTCCACACATTCTTCAAGGCCCCCAGAATTTTCGCCCCCTAACCCACCCTATGATCCACTTCCGCTTCCATGGTTCCATCCGCTGCCAGATCCACTCCCAGATATCTAAAACACTTCACTTCCTCCAGTTTTTCTCCATTCAAACTCACCTCCCAATTTACTTGACCCTCAACCCTACTGTACCTAATAACCTTGCTCTTATTCACATTTACTCTTAACTTTCTTCTTCCACACACTTTACCAAACTCAGTCACCAGCTTCTGCAGTTTCTTACATCAATCAGCCACCAGCGCTGTATCATCAGCGAACAACAACTGACTCACTTCCCAAGCTCTCTCATCCCCAACAGACTTCATACTTGCCCCTCTTTCCAGGACTCTTGCATTTACCTCCCTAACAACCCCATCCATAAACAAATTAAACAGCCATGGAGACATCACACACCCCTGCCGCAAACCTACATTCACTGAGAACCAACCATATACCCAAGCTATTTCAATGCACCCTCTTCTGATCTCCCAACCACACTCTTTTTATTTCCACACATATCTCTTACCCTTTCATTACGTACTTGATCAAACCACCTCACACCACATATCATCCTCAAATACTTCATTTCCAACACATCCACCCTATTCCATATAACCCCATCTATATCCCATGCCTCGTAACCATATAACATTGTTGGAACTATTATTCCCTCAGACATACCCATTTTTGCTCTCCAAGATAACGTTCTCTCCTTCTACACATTCTTCATCACTTCCAGAACCTTGATTAGGGCGTCAACTGCCTGTGCCATCTCAGCTAACATAAAAAAAAAAAAAGAATATTACCATCTCGCACCACATCTTATCCTCAAACATTTCATTTCCAAAAGAATCACCCTTCTTCACGCATCCTAATCTATAGCTTATGCCTCGAGGACAACTATACCTTCAAACATACCCATTTTTGTCCTCCCAGACAATGATCACTCTTTCCACTTATTCCTTAGTTCCCAGACCTGTTTTCCCCTCACCCACCCAATGACTCACTTCTGCTTTCATGGTTCCACTTGCTGCCATGTTGACTCCTTGTTATCTGAAACACTTCACATCCTCCAAATTTCCTTCATTCAGACTCTCCCTCCCCCCCACTAACAAATCCCTCTGCCTTGTTAAAACTTATAAACATGCTTTATTCAAATTTACTCTTTTCCTTCTTTCACACCCTCCCAAATTTAGTCATAGCTTCTGCAGTTTCTCACTCAAACCTGCCACTGGTGCTGTGTCACCAACAAATGACAGTGATTCACTTCCCAGACCCCCCCCTCCACACACACACACACAACCCTTACAGGCTGCATACTCGTCCCAATTTTCAAGACCTTTGTATTTTCTCCCTCACTACCCAGTCCATGAATGAATTATGCATCCATGAATACATCACATACCTCTGTCACAGACCATCTTTCACTTGGAACCACTCACTCTCCGTGCTTCATACTCATACACATGCCTTAAACTCTTGATAAAAACTCACGGCTTCCCATAACTTTCCTCCCTTACAGTATATTCGTAAGACCTTCCACAAGGCATCTCTGTCAACCCTATTGTATGCTTTTTTAGATCCATAAACACCATATATGAATCCTTCTGTTTCTGTTTGCTAAGTGTACTGATATGTCTTATGGGAGAATAGTGATCGAGAGGGTGAGGGCATACACAGAGCATCAGAATGGAGAAGCACAATGTGGTTTCAGCAGTGGTAAAGGATGTGTGGATCAGGTGTTTGCTTTAAAGTAAGTGTGTGAGAGATGCTTAGAGAAACAGAAGTTGTATGTGGCATTTTTGGATCCGAAGAAATCATATGATAAGGTTGATAGATGCCTTGTGAATGGTCTTAAAAATAGCTGGTGTGGGAAGAAAGCTGCTGGAAGCAGTGAGATCTTATCAAAGGTGTATGGAATTTGTACAAGTAGGAAGAGAGGAAAGTAAGCAATTCCAAGTGAGGTTTGGTCTGTGGCAGGGATGTGTGATGACACAATGGCTTTTTAATTTGTTTATAGATTGGTTAGTGACAGAGGTGAATGCAAGAGTCTCAGAAAAAGGAGTGAGTATGCAGTCTGCAGGGGATGAGGAGGTCTGGGATACCCATTTTATCCAACTGCCACACCTCTTTCTTACCCTACCATTCCTTATTTGATCAACCTTCTGACAAAACACAATGTACTTTAACTTTTCATTTCCAAGATACCCACCCTTTCCTTAATATCTTTATCAAAGGCCCATGCTTTGCATCCATACAGCACTGAGGGGGGGGGGGACTTCTATACCATCAAGTAAACCCATCTTTATCACTAAAGACAGTGAACTCTCTGTTCACATATTCCTGAATGCTCCCATGATCTTTCCCCCCTCATCCACCCTGTGGCTGACTTCAGCTCCCATGGTTCCATTTGCTGTCAAATCCATTTGATTTATAAAAGATGCTCCACTTTCTCCAAGTTCTTTCCATTCATACTCATACTCTAAATAACCTGTATCTTTTCACTGGTAAACTTAGTGATCTTGCTTTATTCACATTTATTCTCAACTTTCTTCATTCACACACTATCCCATAATTCAAGAACCAGACTCTGCAGTTTCCTTATATCAGCACCAGCACAGTGTTATCAGTAAACAGCTGATGCAACTCCCAGGCCCCCACCCCCAACAGACTGCAGAACCTGCTCCTCTCTCGAAGACTAGCATTTGCTTCCCTCAGCATCCCCTACCATGGACTAACTAAACTACCACAGTGACATCACACACTACTGCCATTGACCCATCTTCACCTGGAACCACTCACCCTTCTCCATAACTGCTCACACACATGATTTACTTTCTTGATTAAAAACTCTTCATTACATCTAGAAGCTTTCCTCCTGCACCATATATATGTAACACTATCCATGTAGCATCTTTATCAATACTATTCGTACAGCATCTTTATCAACCCTATCATATGCTTTCTTCAGATCCATAAGTGCCACAAACAGTTCCTTCTATTTCTCTGAATATTTCTCAAACATGTTTTCAAGCAAATAGCTCATCCATACGTCTCTATAATTTCCTGAAGCTACTTTTTTCCACTCCATTCTGAAACTCTGCATGCCACCACCCAGTCAGCCACCACTTTCCCACACAACTCTTCCTACCCACAAACATGCCTGACTTTCTGAATGAAAACTCTTCGCTGCTTCTAGAAGCTTTCCTTCTGTGCCATATATATACGTAACACCATCCACAAAGTACCTCTGTTATCCCTGTCATATGCTTTTGCCGTATCCATAAGTGCCATATACAAGTCCTTCTGTTTCTACAAATATTCCTCACACACTTGCTTCAAAGCACACATCCAATCCACACCTCCTCTACCATTTCGTGAAGACTCATGTTGTTCCCCATATGAAAACTCTGCATGGTGTCACCCTCTCGGTCACCTCTCTCCCATACAACTTATACCACTGTAATTTGAACATTCACTTTTGCCCTCTTCTCTTTATATGAAAGCACCATACAGGCATTTCCTAAAGACACATGTTCTTCCCCATATGTAAATGCTGCATGCTTCCACCCTCTGTCACCGCTCTCCTATACAACTTAAGAAATATATTCAACAAACTTACACCACTGTATTTCAAACATTCATTTTTGCTTCCTTGTCTTTATATGAAGGCACCATATGGGTATTCTGCCAATCCTCTGACACCTCACGATGGGCCATATGTACAATGAAAGTCATAACTGACTAAACTACAGTGCAATCACCTCCTTTCCTAGGAAATCCAATTGTATTCCCATCAATTCCAGCTGCTTTGCTGCTCCTCATCTTATGTAAGTCTTTCACCACCTCTTCCATTTTTGCCAAGCCACTTCCTGTGACTTTCACTTCTCATACCTCCATACCCAAAGCATCCCACATCTATCACCCTTTCATTGAACACATTCAAGAGTTCATGAAATATACTCACTCCATCTCTTCTTCACCTTATTTTTGCCTGTTGCCACTTCCCGTAACCTCCTTCCAAAATAATATCTCATTTTACCTAAAGTTTGCTGATACTTGTTAACCCATGCACTTTTCTCTTGACCTTGTACCACTTTCTCATGTATGCTTCCCAAACAGTTGCACTCTTTCCATGCAAATAATGTCCATACACCTAGGTTTCTTTTCTCTTTCACAAGCAACTTCCTCATCGTACAACTCACTACCTTTTTTTACCTGTCCTTCACCCACCTTCTGCATGTAACACACTTCTCTTCCACATGTTAGCAAAGCTACCTAGAATACCTCCTATTCCTCATCCACTCCCCTAAATTTGTTTACTTTCACCTTTTGCCAATCTATTTTCACTCTCTCCTGGCATCTCTTCTTACCAGTCTTTTTTCCAAACTCACTCTTTTTCACAACCCTCATCCCATCCATATCATTACCTCTTTTCCATAAGCTTCCACAAACTTTCACCTTCACCTTCACCAAGTCATGATCAAACATCCCTGCAGCTGTCTCTCCCAGCACATTCACAACCAGGAGTCTCTCTGTTGCATGCTAATCCATTAATACATAATCCAATAATGCCCCCTTATTATTCTTATTCACCCATCTGTTCTTATGCATGTCCACTTAGTAAACCAGGTATTCCCAGTCACCAGCCCTTTTTCATCACACAGTTCTGCAAGCTGTTTACCATTTTTGTTCACAACACCAGGTACCCATTGTTCCCCAGTTCTACTTGAACTGCCACATTACCCCCACTTGCATTCAAATCACCCATTACTAATACTTGATCCTTTGCATCAAAACTGTTGAGAAACTCATTCAGCTCCACCCAAAGTACTCTCTTGTCTTACTTAGTGTTCTTTTTCCATGTTTATTAGCAGTATTGATAAGTCGCCTATTGTTAGCCACTTCCATTTTTACCCACATCATTCTAGGGCTTCTTTATGCTCTTTTACACATCCCCACAACTTCTTTGGCAGCAATGCTACCTTTTCCTTAGCTCTTGTCCTGACACTAACCTCTGACTTAACCCCTATGACATTCCCAAACCATTCTTACTCTTTCTCTTGAACTTTGTTCCACTAAGAGCCAGAACATCGAGGTCCTGCTCCTCAGACATACCACCCATCTCCCCCTTCTCAACTTGGTTACATCAGCACCCCAGCCCAAGCTTTCAAGAAGGATGAGCACTTCATACTTGGCTCCTTCCATTCCAACATTTAGGAAGTAGGTTTTCATCCTTTCACTTATACCGCCTTTAGCTGCTATTCATGACATACTTGTAATACATAGGGAATATTCTTTCTGCCCTGTCCCCCATGTCACCTTTGGTGAAGTCGTATCATTAGGAGTACAGTCTAAGGGAGTTCGCAGTTCCCTGCTTCTGGAAGTAGCAAGGCCTTAGGCTGCTGGAGCCTTTGGAAAGTGGTCCTGGGTTACACCAGTACTCTTTGTTAGAATGAGGCTGTAGGGTAGATATGAATGCAATGAATTAGAGTATCTCTTATGGAGTTTCTGCAGTGTCAGGAAGCTGGTCACATCCACTGGGTGAGACCTTAGCCCATAAAGTGTTCTGATGTTGTGTGTGTGTCTTTGTGGGGTGAGTGTCATGCAATTGAAGAGTAATTGTTCAGTGTTTTCAATTTGGAAGTTGCATCTCAGGCATGAGAGGTATTAGGATATTTTGAAATTGTGGTCATAATGATGGGTGATGGTTTGTTTCCAAAATGTAGATGTTAATGGCTAAGTTATGTACTTCTGGATCTCAGCTTCAGGTGGGTGAATATCTTGTGGGAGGCATTTGAAACTGGACTGAGAGGGGAGAAAGAATACTTCCCACGCATTCTTCATATGTCGTAGAAGGCGACTAAAGGGGACGGGAGTGAGGGGCTGGAAACCCTCCCCTCCTTGTATTTTAACTTTCTAAAAGGGGAAACAGAAGGAGTCACGCGGGGAGTGCTCATCCTCCTCGAATGCTCAGATTGGGGTGTCTAAATGTGTGTGGATGTAACCAAAATGAGAAAAAAGGAGAGATAGGTAGTGTGTGTGAGGAAAGGAACCTGGATTTTTTTGGCTCTGAGTGAAACAAAGCTCAAGGGTAAAGGGGAAGAGTGGTTTGGGAATGTCTTGGGAGTAAAGTCAGGGGTTAGTGAGAGGACGCAAGGGAAGGAGTAGCACTACTGCTGAAACAGGAGTGGTGGGAGTATGTGATAAAGTAAACTCTAGATTGATATGGGTAAAACTGAAAGTGGATGGAGAGAGATGGGTGATTATTGGTGCATATGCACCTGGGCCTGAGAAGAAAGACCATGAGAGGCAAGTGTTTTGGGAGCAGCTGAGTGAGTGTGTTAGTAGTTTTGATGCACGAGACCGAGTTATAGTGGTGGGTGATTTGAATGCAAAGGTGAGTAATGTGGCAGTTGAGGGAATAATTGGTGTACATGGGGTGTTCAGTTTTGTAAATGGAAATGGTGAAGAGCTTATAGATTTATGTGCTGAAAAAGGACCGTTGATTGGAAATACCTGGTTTAAAAAGAGAGATATACATAAGTAAACGTATGTAAGTAGGAGAGATGGCCAGAGAGCGTTATTGGATTATGTGTTAATTGATAGGCGTGGGAAAGAGAGACTTTTGGATGTTAATGTGCTGAGAGGTGCAACTGGAGGGATGTCTGATCATTATCTTGTTGAGGCGAAGGTGAAGATTTGTAGAGGTTTTCAGAAAAGAAGAGAGTGGTGAGAGTAAGTGAGCTTGGGAAGGAGACTTGTGTTAGGAAGTACCAGGAGAGAATGTGTACAGAATGGAAAAAGGTGACAACAAAGGACGTAAGGGGAGTGAGGGAGGAATGGGATGGAGAAGCGTGGGAGGTGGGCAGATTAGAAAGGGTAGTGAGTGGTGGGATGAAGAAGTAAGATTATTAATGAAAGAGAAGAGAGAGGCATTTGGACGATTTTTGCAGGGAAATAATGCAAATGAGTGGGAGATGTATAAAAGAAAGAGGCAGGAGGTCAAGAGAAAGGTGCATGAGGTGAAAAAGAAGGGCAAATGAGAATTAGGGTGAGAGTATCATTAAATTTTAGGGAGAATAAAAAGATGTTTTGGAAGGTGGTAAATAAAGTGTGTAAGACAAGGGAACAAATGGGAACTTCAGTGGAGGGGGCTAATGGGGAGGTGATGACAAGTAGTGGTGATGTGAGGAGATGGAGTGAGTATTTTGAAGGTTTGTTGAATGTGTTTAATGATACAGTGGCAGATATAGGGTGTTTTGGTCGCAGTGGTGTGCAAAGTGAGAGGGTTAGTGAGAATGATTTGTTAGACAGAGAAGAGGTAGTAAAAGCTTTGCGGAAGATGAAAGCCGGCAAGGCAGCGGGTTTCGATGGTATTGGAGTGGAATTTATTGAAAAAGGGGGTGACTCTATTGTTGACTAGTTGGTAAGGTTATTTAATGTATGTATGACTCATGGTGAGGTGCCTGAGGACTGGCAGAATGCTTGCATAGTGCCATTGTACAAAGGCAACGGGGATAGAAGTGAGTGCCCAAATTACAGAGGTATAAGTTTGTTGAGTATTCCTGGTAAATTATATGGGAGGGTATTGATTGAGAGGGTGAAGGCATGTACAGAGCATCAGATTGGGGAAGAGCAGTGTGGTTTCAGAAGTGGCAGAGGAGGTGTGGATCAGGTGATTGCTTTGAAGAATGTATGTGAGAAATACTTAGAAAAGCAAATGGATTTGTATGTAACATTTATGGATCTGGAGAAGGCATACGACAGAGTTGATAGAGATGCTCTGTGGAAGGTATGAAGAATATATGGTGGGGCAAGTTGTTAGAAGCAGTGAAAAGTTTTTATTGAGGATGTAAGGCATGTGTACGTGTAGGAAGAGAGGAAAGTGATTGGTTCTCAGTGAATGTTGGTTTGCGGCAGGGGTGTGTGATGTCCCCATGGTTGTTTAATTTGTTTATGGATGGTGTTGTTAAGGAGGTGAATGCAAGAGTTTTGGAAAGAGGGGCAAGTATGGAGTCTGTTGTGGATGAGAGAGCTTGGGAAGTGAGTCAGTTGTTGTTCGCTGATGATACAGCGCTGGTGGCTGATTCATGTGAGAAACTGCAGAAGCTGGTGACTGAGTTTGGTAAAGTGTGTGAAAGAAGAAAGCTGAGAGTAAATGTGAATAAGAGCAAGGTTATTAGGTACAGTAGGGTTGAGGGTCAAGTCAATTGGGAGGTAAGTTTGAATGGAGAAAAACTGGAGGAAGTGAAGTGTTTTAGATATCTGGGAGTGGATTTGGCTGTGGATGGAACCAAAGGAAGCGGAAGTGAATCATAGGGTGGGGAAGGGGGCAAAAGTTCTGGGATTATTGAAGAATGTGTGGAAGTTGAGATTATCATCTTGGAAAGCAAAAATGGGTATGTTTGAAGGAATAGTGGTTCCAACAATGTTGTATGGTTGCGAGGCATGGGCTATAGATAGAGTTATGCAGAGGAAGGTGGATGTGCTGGAAATGAGATGTTTGCGGACACTATGTGGAGTGAGGTGGTTTGATCGAGTAAGTAATGTAAGGGTAAGTGAGATGTGTGGTGATAAAAAGAGTGTGGTTGAGAGAGCAGAAGAGGGTGTTTTGAAATGGTTTGGTCACATGTAGAGAATGAGTGAGGAAAGATTGACCAAGAGGATATATGTGTCAGAGGTGGAGGGAACGAGGAGAAGTGGGAGACCAAATTGGAGGTGGAAAGATGGAGTGAAAAAGATTTTGAGTGATCGGGGCCTTAACATGCAGCAGGGTGAAAGGCGTGCAAGGAATAGAGTGAATTGGAACAATGTGGTATATTGGGGTCGACATGCTGCCAATGGATTGAACCAGGGCGTGTGAAGCGTCTGGGGTAAACTATGGAAAGTTGTGTGGGGCCTGGATGTGGAAAGGGAGCTGTGGTTTCAGTGCGTTATACATGACAGCTAGAGACTTGAGTGTGAACGAATGTGGCCTTTGTTCTCTTTTCCTAGTGCTACCTCGCACACAGAGGGGGGGAGGGGGTTGTTATTTCATGTGTTGTGGGGTGGCAATAGGAATGAATAAAGGCAGATAGTATGACTATGTACATGTGCATATATGTATGTCTGTGTGTGTATATATATGTATATGTTGAGATGTATAGGTATGTATATTTGCGTGTGTGGATGTGTTTGTATGTACATGTGTATGTGAGTGGGTTGGGCCATTCTTTCATCTGTTTCCTTGCGCTACCTCGCTAACACGGGAGACAGCGACAAAGCAAAATAAATGAATAAATAAATAGATCTTGTCAGGTCATTTCACTGTATTTTTGTTTTGTTACTTGTGGTTAGTGGGGAAGGGAGTTTGGGATCTATGAGAATTGGTTGATAAAGTGTTAGGAAGGAGTCAGATTTTTATTCCTACTTGGGTTTGGTGGTGGGTTTATAGAGTGGTTTGGATGCTGTTGCCGAAAACCAAATGCTCAGTATATTGAGTTGAGATTGTATTTGAATCATTTTTATGTCATTGTGCAGGTATTGGCTGTTTGTTGAAACAAAGCTGCCATTGACCATTCTCTGTTAATATTTTTGCGTGTGGTTTGTAGCTTTGTTATATTTGTTTTTGATACTAGTTATTGACTAGGCATATGAAACATATTTTAGTATAGAGTGGTTGAATTGTTATTAAAGGATGCTAAGTAATTCTTTTCTTGTCCAGATCTTTTACCAGTAAGTGTTTTGAATGTCTTTAGTTTGTTTATGACTGTTTTGTTCATGCCTCTATTGTGGTGAATATATGTTGCATGTGAGATTCATTATGGATGGTGTTTAGTTGAGTGGGATTGGTAGTCTATTTTTTTTATTATTATTATTATTATACTTGATCACTGTTACCCGCATCAGCGAGGTAGTGCCAGGAAATGGATGAAGAAAGACCCATCCACACATATACATTCATATACATGTACATATACATGCATATTCATATACATTTCAACATATATGTATGCATGTACATACACATACACACACACGGACATATACATATATACACATGTATATATTCATACTTGCTTGCCTTCATCCATTCCTGTTGCTACCTTGCCACACAAAAAATAGCATCACTTCTTCCCCGCTTCAGCGAGGTAGCACCAGGAAAACGGATAAAAAGGCCACATACGTTCACACTCAGTCTCTAGTTGTTATGTGTAATGCCCCGAAACCACAGCTCCATATTCACATCCAGGCCCCACAGACCTTTCCATGGTTTACCCCAGACGCTTCACATACCCTGGTTCACTCCATTGACAGCATGTCAACTCCGTTATACCACATTTTTCCAATACACTCTATTCCTTCCACGCCTCTCAACGTCCTGTATGTTCAGGCCCCGATCGCTCAAATTTTTTCTCACTCCATCTTTCCACCTCCAATTTGGTCTCCCACTTCTCCTTGATCCCTCCACCTCTGACAGATATATCCTCTTTGCCACCCTTTACTCACTCAATTCTCTCCATATGTTCAAGCCTTTACAACACACCCTATTCTGCTCTTTCAACCACACTCTTTTTATATACACATCTCTTTTACCCTTTCATTACTTACTCAATCAAATCACCTCACACCACATATTGCCCTCACACATTTCATTTCCAATACATCCACCCTCCTTTATACAACCCTATCTATAGCTCATCCTGTGTATATATAGAAACACCTAATATATATATATATATATATATATATATATATATATATATTTATTTATTTATTTTGCTTTGTCACTGTCTCCCGAGTTTGCGAGGTAGCGCAAGGAAACAGACGAAAGAATGGCCCAATCCGCCGACATACACATGTATATACATACACGTCCACACACGCAAATATACATACCTATACATCTCAATGTACACATATGTATACACACACAGACATATACATATATACTCATGTTCATAATTCATACTGTCTGTCTTTATTTGTTCCCATCGCCACCTCGCCACACATGGAATAACAACCCCCTCCCCCCCTCATGTGTGCGAGGTAGCGCTAGGAAAAGACACCAAAGGCCCCATTTGTTCACACTCAGTCTCTAGCTGTCATGTAATAATGCACCGAAACCACAGCTCCCTTTCCACATCCAGGCCCCATGCAACTTTCCATGGTTTACCCCAGACGCTTCACATGCCCTGCTTCAATCCATTGACAGCACGTCGACCCCGGTATACCACATCGTTCCAATTCACTCTATTCCTTGCACGCCTTTCACCCTCCTGCATGTTCAGGCCCCGATCACACAAAATCTTTTTCACTCCATCTTTCCACCTCCAATTTGGTCTCCCACTTCTCCTCGTTCCCTCCACCTCTGACACATATATCCTCTTTGTCAATCTTTCCTCACTCATTCCCTCCATGTGACCAAACCATTTCAAAGCACCCTCTTCTGCTCTCTCAACCACACTCTTTTTATTTCCACACATCTCTCTTACCCTTACATTACTTACTCGATCAAACCACCTCACACCACATATTGTCCTCAAACATCTCATTTCCAGCACATCCACCTTCCTGCGCACAACTCTATCCATAGCCCATGCTTCGCAACCATACAACATTGTTGGAACCACCATTCCTTCAAACATACCCATTTTTGCTTTCCGAGATAATGTTCTCGACTTCCAAACATTCTTCAAGGCTCCCAGAATTTTCGCCCCCTGCCCCACCCTATAATTCACTTCCGCTTCCATGGTCCCACCCTCTGCCAGATCCACTCCCAGATATCTAAAACACTATACTTCCTCCAGTTTTTCTCCATTCAAACTTACCTCCCAATTGACTTGACCCTCAACCCTATTGTACCTAATAACCTTGCTCTTATTCACATTTACTCTTAACTTTCTTCTTTCACACACTTTACCAAACTCAGTCACCAGCTTCTGCAGTTTCTTACATCAATCAGCCACCAGCGCTGTATCAACAGCGAACAACAACTGACTCACTTCCCAAGCTCTCTCATCCACAACAGACTCCATACTTGCCCCTCTTTCCAAAACTCTTGCATTCACCTCCCTAACAACCCCATCCATAAACAAATTAAACAACCATGGAGACATCACACACCCCTGCCGCAAACCTACATTCACTGAGAACCAATCACTTTCCTTTCTTCCTACACGTACGCATGCCTTACATCCTCGATAAAAACTTTTCACTGCTTCTAACAACTTGCCTCCCACACCATATATTCTTAATACCTTCCACAGAGCATCTCTATCAACTCTATCATATGCCTTCTCCAGATCCATAAATGCTACATACAAATCCATTTGCTTTTCTAAGTATTTCTCACATACATTCTTCAAAGCAAACACCTGATCCACACATCCTCTACCACTTCTGAAACCACACTGCTCTTCCCCAATCTGATGCTCTGTACATGCCTTCACCCTCTCAATCAATACCCTCCCATATAATTTACCAGGAATACTCAACAAACTTATACCTCTGTAATTTGAGCACTCACTCTTATCCCCTTTGCCTTTGTACAATGGCACTATGCATGCATTCCACCAATCCTCAGGCACCTCACCATGAGTCATACATACATTAAATAACCTTACCAGCCAGAAATCCTCCCCTCCTTGTATTTTAACTTTCTAAAATGGGAAACAGAAGAAGGAGCCACGCGGGGAGTGCTCATCCTCCTCGAAGGCTCAGACTGGGGTGTCTAAATGTGTGTGGATGTAACCAAGATGAGAAAAAAGGAGAGATAGGTAGTATGTTTGAGGAAAGGAACCTGGATGTTTTGGCTCTGAGTGAAACGAAGCTCAAGGGTAAAGGGGAAGAGTGGTTTGGGAATGTCTTGGGAGTAAAGTCAGGGGTTAGTGAGAGGACAAGTGCAAGGGAAGGAGTAGCACTACTCCTGAAACAGGAGTTGTGGGAGTATGTGATAGAATGTAAGAAAGTAAATTCTCGATTAATATGGGTAAAACTGAAAGTGGATGGAGAGAGATGGGTGATTATTGGTGCATATGCACCTGGGCCTGAGAAGAAAGACCATGAGAGGCAAGTGTTTTGGGAGCAGCTGAGTGAGTGTGTTAGTAGTTTTGATGCACGAGACCGAGTTATAGTGGTGGGTGATTTGAATGCAAAGGTGAGTAATGTGGCAGTTGAGGGAATAATTGGTGTACATGGGGTGTTCAGTTTTGTAAATGGAAATGGTGAAGAGCTTATAGATTTATGTGCTGAAAAAGGACCGTTGATTGGAAATACCTGGTTTAAAAAGAGAGATATACATAAGTAAACGTATGTAAGTAGGAGAGATGGCCAGAGAGCGTTATTGGATTATGTGTTAATTGATAGGCGTGGGAAAGAGAGACTTTTGGATGTTAATGTGCTGAGAGGTGCAACTGGAGGGATGTCTGATCATTATCTTGTTGAGGCGAAGGTGAAGATTTGTAGAGGTTTTCAGAAAAGAAGAGAGTGGTGAGAGTAAGTGAGCTTGGGAAGGAGACTTGTGTTAGGAAGTACCAGGAGAGAATGTGTACAGAATGGAAAAAGGTGACAACAAAGGACGTAAGGGGAGTGAGGGAGGAATGGGATGGAGAAGCGTGGGAGGTGGGCAGATTAGAAAGGGTAGTGAGTGGTGGGATGAAGAAGTAAGATTATTAATGAAAGAGAAGAGAGAGGCATTTGGACGATTTTTGCAGGGAAATAATGCAAATGAGTGGGAGATGTATAAAAGAAAGAGGCAGGAGGTCAAGAGAAAGGTGCATGAGGTGAAAAAGAAGGGCAAATGAGAATTAGGGTGAGAGTATCATTAAATTTTAGGGAGAATAAAAAGATGTTTTGGAAGGTGGTAAATAAAGTGTGTAAGACAAGGGAACAAATGGGAACTTCAGTGGAGGGGGCTAATGGGGAGGTGATGACAAGTAGTGGTGATGTGAGGAGATGGAGTGAGTATTTTGAAGGTTTGTTGAATGTGTTTAATGATACAGTGGCAGATATAGGGTGTTTTGGTCGCAGTGGTGTGCAAAGTGAGAGGGTTAGTGAGAATGATTTGTTAGACAGAGAAGAGGTAGTAAAAGCTTTGCGGAAGATGAAAGCCGGCAAGGCAGCGGGTTTCGATGGTATTGGAGTGGAATTTATTGAAAAAGGGGGTGACTCTATTGTTGACTAGTTGGTAAGGTTATTTAATGTATGTATGACTCATGGTGAGGTGCCTGAGGACTGGCAGAATGCTTGCATAGTGCCATTGTACAAAGGCAACGGGGATAGAAGTGAGTGCCCAAATTACAGAGGTATAAGTTTGTTGAGTATTCCTGGTAAATTATATGGGAGGGTATTGATTGAGAGGGTGAAGGCATGTACAGAGCATCAGATTGGGGAAGAGCAGTGTGGTTTCAGAAGTGGCAGAGGAGGTGTGGATCAGGTGATTGCTTTGAAGAATGTATGTGAGAAATACTTAGAAAAGCAAATGGATTTGTATGTAACATTTATGGATCTGGAGAAGGCATACGACAGAGTTGATAGAGATGCTCTGTGGAAGGTATGAAGAATATATGGTGGGGCAAGTTGTTAGAAGCAGTGAAAAGTTTTTATTGAGGATGTAAGGCATGTGTACGTGTAGGAAGAGAGGAAAGTGATTGGTTCTCAGTGAATGTTGGTTTGCGGCAGGGGTGTGTGATGTCCCCATGGTTGTTTAATTTGTTTATGGATGGTGTTGTTAAGGAGGTGAATGCAAGAGTTTTGGAAAGAGGGGCAAGTATGGAGTCTGTTGTGGATGAGAGAGCTTGGGAAGTGAGTCAGTTGTTGTTCGCTGATGATACAGCGCTGGTGGCTGATTCATGTGAGAAACTGCAGAAGCTGGTGACTGAGTTTGGTAAAGTGTGTGAAAGAAGAAAGCTGAGAGTAAATGTGAATAAGAGCAAGGTTATTAGGTACAGTAGGGTTGAGGGTCAAGTCAATTGGGAGGTAAGTTTGAATGGAGAAAAACTGGAGGAAGTGAAGTGTTTTAGATATCTGGGAGTGGATTTGGCTGTGGATGGAACCAAAGGAAGCGGAAGTGAATCATAGGGTGGGGAAGGGGGCAAAAGTTCTGGGATTATTGAAGAATGTGTGGAAGTTGAGATTATCATCTTGGAAAGCAAAAATGGGTATGTTTGAAGGAATAGTGGTTCCAACAATGTTGTATGGTTGCGAGGCATGGGCTATAGATAGAGTTATGCAGAGGAAGGTGGATGTGCTGGAAATGAGATGTTTGCGGACACTATGTGGAGTGAGGTGGTTTGATCGAGTAAGTAATGTAAGGGTAAGTGAGATGTGTGGTGATAAAAAGAGTGTGGTTGAGAGAGCAGAAGAGGGTGTTTTGAAATGGTTTGGTCACATGTAGAGAATGAGTGAGGAAAGATTGACCAAGAGGATATATGTGTCAGAGGTGGAGGGAACGAGGAGAAGTGGGAGACCAAATTGGAGGTGGAAAGATGGAGTGAAAAAGATTTTGAGTGATCGGGGCCTTAACATGCAGCAGGGTGAAAGGCGTGCAAGGAATAGAGTGAATTGGAACAATGTGGTATATTGGGGTCGACATGCTGCCAATGGATTGAACCAGGGCGTGTGAAGCGTCTGGGGTAAACTATGGAAAGTTGTGTGGGGCCTGGATGTGGAAAGGGAGCTGTGGTTTCAGTGCGTTATACATGACAGCTAGAGACTTGAGTGTGAACGAATGTGGCCTTTGTTCTCTTTTCCTAGTGCTACCTCGCACACAGAGGGGGGGAGGGGGTTGTTATTTCATGTGTTGTGGGGTGGCAATAGGAATGAATAAAGGCAGATAGTATGACTATGTACATGTGCATATATGTATGTCTGTGTGTGTATATATATGTATATGTTGAGATGTATAGGTATGTATATTTGCGTGTGTGGATGTGTTTGTATGTACATGTGTATGTGAGTGGGTTGGGCCATTCTTTCATCTGTTTCCTTGCGCTACCTCGCTAACACGGGAGACAGCGACAAAGCAAAATAAATGAATAAATAAATAGATCTTGTCAGGTCATTTCACTGTATTTTTGTTTTGTTACTTGTGGTTAGTGGGGAAGGGAGTTTGGGATCTATGAGAATTGGTTGATAAAGTGTTAGGAAGGAGTCAGATTTTTATTCCTACTTGGGTTTGGTGGTGGGTTTATAGAGTGGTTTGGATGCTGTTGCCGAAAACCAAATGCTCAGTATATTGAGTTGAGATTGTATTTGAATCATTTTTATGTCATTGTGCAGGTATTGGCTGTTTGTTGAAACAAAGCTGCCATTGACCATTCTCTGTTAATATTTTTGCGTGTGGTTTGTAGCTTTGTTATATTTGTTTTTGATACTAGTTATTGACTAGGCATATGAAACATATTTTAGTATAGAGTGGTTGAATTGTTATTAAAGGATGCTAAGTAATTCTTTTCTTGTCCAGATCTTTTACCAGTAAGTGTTTTGAATGTCTTTAGTTTGTTTATGACTGTTTTGTTCATGCCTCTATTGTGGTGAATATATGTTGCATGTGAGATTCATTATGGATGGTGTTTAGTTGAGTGGGATTGGTAGTCTATTTTTTTTATTATTATTATTATTATACTTGATCACTGTTACCCGCATCAGCGAGGTAGTGCCAGGAAATGGATGAAGAAAGACCCATCCACACATATACATTCATATACATGTACATATACATGCATATTCATATACATTTCAACATATATGTATGCATGTACATACACATACACACACACGGACATATACATATATACACATGTATATATTCATACTTGCTTGCCTTCATCCATTCCTGTTGCTACCTTGCCACACAAAAAATAGCATCACTTCTTCCCCGCTTCAGCGAGGTAGCGCCAGGAAAACGGATAAAAAGGCCACATACGTTCACACTCAGTCTCTAGTTGTTATGTGTAATGCCCCGAAACCACAGCTCCATATTCACATCCAGGCCCCACAGACCTTTCCATGGTTTACCCCAGACGCTTCACATACCCTGGTTCACTCCATTGACAGCATGTCAACTCCGTTATACCACATTTTTCCAATACACTCTATTCCTTCCACGCCTCTCAACGTCCTGTATGTTCAGGCCCCGATCGCTCAAATTTTTTCTCACTCCATCTTTCCACCTCCAATTTGGTCTCCCACTTCTCCTTGATCCCTCCACCTCTGACAGATATATCCTCTTTGCCACCCTTTACTCACTCAATTCTCTCCATATGTTCAAGCCTTTACAACACACCCTATTCTGCTCTTTCAACCACACTCTTTTTATATACACATCTCTTTTACCCTTTCATTACTTACTCAATCAAATCACCTCACACCACATATTGCCCTCACACATTTCATTTCCAATACATCCACCCTCCTTTATACAACCCTATCTATAGCTCATCCTGTGTATATATAGAAACACCTAATATATATATATATATATATATATATTTATTTATTTATTTTGCTTTGTCACTGTCTCCCGAGTTTGCGAGGTAGCGCAAGGAAACAGACGAAAGAATGGCCCAATCCGCCGACATACACATGTATATACATACACGTCCACACACGCAAATATACATACCTATACATCTCAATGTACACATATGTATACACACACAGACATATACATATATACTCATGTTCATAATTCATACTGTCTGTCTTTATTTGTTCCCATCGCCACCTCGCCACACATGGAATAACAACCCCCTCCCCCCCTCATGTGTGCGAGGTAGCGCTAGGAAAAGACACCAAAGGCCCCATTCGTTCACACTCAGTCTCTAGCTGTCATGTAATAATGCACCGAAACCACAGCTCCCTTTCCACATCCAGGCCCCATGCAACTTTCCATGGTTTACCCCAGACGCTTCACATGCCCTGCTTCAATCCATTGACAGCACGTCGACCCCGGTATACCACATCGTTCCAATTCACTCTATTCCTTGCACGCCTTTCACCCTCCTGCATGTTCAGGCCCCGATCACACAAAATCTTTTTCACTCCATCTTTCCACCTCCAATTTGGTCTCCCACTTCTCCTCGTTCCCTCCACCTCTGACACATATATCCTCTTTGTCAATCTTTCCTCACTCATTCCCTCCATGTGACCAAACCATTTCAAAGCACCCTCTTCTGCTCTCTCAACCACACTCTTTTTATTTCCACACATCTCTCTTACCCTTACATTACTTACTCGATCAAACCACCTCACACCACATATTGTCCTCAAACATCTCATTTCCAGCACATCCACCTTCCTGCGCACAACTCTATCCATAGCCCATGCTTCGCAACCATACAACATTGTTGGAACCACCATTCCTTCAAACATACCCATTTTTACTTTCCGAGATAATGTTCTCGACTTCCAAACATTCTTCAAGGCTCCCAGAATTTTCGCCCCCTGCCCCACCCTATAATTCACTTCCGCTTCCATGGTTCCACCCTCTGCCAGATCCACTCCCAGATATCTAAAACACTATACTTCCTCCAGTTTTTCTCCATTCAAACTTACCTCCCAATTGACTTGACCCTCAACCCTATTGTACCTAATAACCTTGCTCTTATTCACATTTACTCTTAACTTTCTTCTTTCACACACTTTACCAAACTCAGTCACCAGCTTCTGCAGTTTCTTACATCAATCAGCCACCAGCGCTGTATCAACAGCGAACAACAACTGACTCACTTCCCAAGCTCTCTCATCCACAACAGACTCCATACTTGCCCCTCTTTCCAAAACTCTTGCATTCACCTCCCTAACAACCCCATCCATAAACAAATTAAACAACCATGGAGACATCACACACCCCTGCCGCAAACCTACATTCACTGAGAACCAATCACTTTCCTTTCTTCCTACACGTACGCATGCCTTACATCCTCGATAAAAACTTTTCACTGCTTCTAACAACTTGCCTCCCACACCATATATTCTTAATACCTTCCACAGAGCATCTCTATCAACTCTATCATATGCCTTCTCCAGATCCATAAATGCTACATACAAATCCATTTGCTTTTCTAAGTATTTCTCACATACATTCTTCAAAGCAAACACCTGATCCACACATCCTCTACCACTTCTGAAACCACACTGCTCTTCCCCAATCTGATGCTCTGTACATGCCTTCACCCTCTCAATCAATACCCTCCCATATAATTTACCAGGAATACTCAACAAACTTATACCTCTGTAATTTGAGCACTCACTCTTATCCCCTTTGCCTTTGTACAATGGCACTATGCATGCATTCCACCAATCCTCAGGCACCTCACCATGAGTCATACATACATTAAATAACCTTACCAGCCAGAAATCCTCCCCTCCTTGTATTTTTAACTTTCTAAAATGGGAAACAGAAGAAGGAGCCACGCGGGGAGTGCTCATCCTCCTCGAAGGCTCAGACTGGGGTGTCTAAATGTGTGTGGATGTAACCAAGATGTGAAAAAAGGAGAGATAGGTAGTATGTTTGAGGAAAGGAACCTGGATGTTTTGGCTCTGAGTGAAACGAAGCTCAAGGGTAAAGGGGAAGAGTGGTTTGGGAATATCTTGGGAGTAAAGTCAGGGGTTAGTGAGAGGACAAGTGCAAGGGAAGGAGTAGCAGTACTCCTGAAACAGGAGTTGTGGGAGTATGTGATAGAATGTAAGAAAGTAAATTCTCGATTAATATGGGTAAAACTGAAAGTTGATGGAGAGAGATGGGTGATTATTGGTGCATATGCACCTGGGCATGAGAAGAAAGATCATGAGAGGCAAGTGTTTTGGGAGCAGCTGAATGAGTGTGTTAGTGGTTTTGATGTACGAGACCGGGTTATAGTGATGGGTGATTTCAATGCAAAGGTGAGTAATGTGGCAGTTGAGGGAATAATTGGTATACATGGGGTGTTCAGTGTTGTAAATGGAAATGGTGGAGAGCTTGTAGATTTATGTGCTGAAAAAGGACTGGTGATTGGGAATAACTGGTTTAAAAAGGGAGATATACATAAGTATACGTATGTAAGTAGGAGAGATGGCCAGAGAACGTTATTGGATTACGTGTTAATTGACAGGCGTGCGAAAGAGAGACTTTTTTTTTTTTGATGTTAATGTGCTGAGAGGTGCAACTGGAGGGATGTCTGATCATTATCTTGTGGAGGCTAAGGTGAAGATTTGTATGGGTTTTCAGAAAAGAAGAGTGAATGTTGGGGTGAAGAGGGTGGTGAGAGTAAGTGAGCTTGGGAAGGAGACCTGTGTGAGGAAGTACCAGGAGAGACTGAGTACAGAATGGAAAAAGGTGAGAACAATGGAAGTAAGGGGAGTGGGGGAGGAATGGGATGTATTTAGGGAATCAGTGATGGATGGCGCTAAAGATGCTTGTGGCATGAGAAGAGTGGGAGGTGGGTTGATTAGAAAGGGTAGTGAGTGGTGGGATGAAGAAGTAAGATTATTAGTGAAAGAGAAGAGAGAGGCATTTGGATTATTTTTGCAGGGAAAAATTGCAATTGAGTGGGAGATGTATAAAAGAAAGAGACAGGAGGTCAAGAGAAAGGTGCAAGAGGTGAAAAAGAGGGCAAATGAGAGTTGGGGTGAGAGAGTATCATTAAATTTTAGGGAGAATAAAAAGATGTTCTGGAAGGAGGTAAATAAAGTGCGTAAGACAAGGGAGCAAATGGGAACTTCAGTGAAGGGCGCAAATGGGGAGGTAATAACAAGTAGTGGTGATGTGAGAAGGAGATGGAGTGAGTATTTTGAAGGTTTGTTGAATGTGTTTGATGATAGAGTGGCAGATATAGGGTGTTTTGGTCGAGGTGGTGTGCAAAGTGCGAGGGTTAGGGAAAATGATTTGGTAAACAGAGAAGAGGTAGTAAAAGCTTTGCGGAAGATGAAAGCCAGCAAGGCAGCAGGTTTGGATGGTATTGCAGTGGAATTTATTAAAAAAGGGGGTGACTGTATTGTTGACTGGTTGGTAAGGTTATTTAATGTATGTATGACTCATGGCGAGGTGCCTGAGGATTGGCGGAATGCGTGCATAGTGCCATTGTACAAAGGCAAAGGGGATAAGAGTGAGTGCTCAAATTACAGAGGTATAAGTTTGTTGGGTATTCCTTGTAAATTATATGGGAGGGTATTGATTGAGAGGGTGAAGGCATGTACAGAGCATCAGATTGGGGAAGAGCAGTGTGGTTTCAGAAGTGGTAGAGGATGTGTGGATCAGGTGTTTGCTTTGAAGAATGTATGTGAGAAATACTTAGAAAAGCAAATGGATTTGTATGTAACATTTATGGATCTGGAGAAGGCATATGATAGAGTTGATAGAGATGCTCTGTGGAAGGTATTAAGAATATATGGTGTGGGAGGCAAGTTGTTAGAAGCAGTGGTGACTGAGTTTGGTAAAGTGTGTGAAAGAAGAAAGTTAAGAGTAAATGTGAATAAGAGCAAGGTTATTAGGTACAGTAGGGTTGAGGGTCAAGTCAATTGGGAGGTGAGTTTGAATGGAGAAAAACTGGAGGAAGTGAAGTGTTTTAGATATCTGGGAGTGGATCTGGCAGCGGATGGAACCATGGAAGCGGAAGTGGATCATAGGGTGGGGGAGGGGGCGAAAATTCTGGGAGCCTTGAAGAATGTGTGGAAGTCGAGAACATTATCTCGGAGAGCAAAAATGGGTATGTTTGAAGGAATAGTGGTTCCAACAATGTTGTATGGTTGCGAGGCGTGGACTATGGATAGAGTTGTGCGCAGGAGGATGGATGTGCTGGAAATGAGATGTTTGAGGACAATGTGTGGTGTGAGGTGGTTTGATCGAGTAAGTAACGTAAGGGTAACAGAGATGTGTGGAAATAAAAAGAGCGTGGTTGAGAGAGCAGAAGAGGGTGTTTTGAAATGGTTTGGTCACATGGAGAGAATGAGTGAGGAAAGATTGACCAAGAGGATATATGTGTCGGAGGTGGAGGGAACGAGGAGAAGAGGGAGACCAAATTGGAGGTGGAAAGATGGAGTGAAAAAGATTTTGTGTGATCGGGGCCTGAACATGCAGGAGGGTGAAAGGAGGGCAAGGAATAGAGTGAATTGGAGCGATGTGGTATACCGGGGTTGATGTGCTGTCAGTGGATTGAATCAAGGCATGTGAAGCGTCTGGGGTAAACCATGGAAAGCTGTGTAGGTATGTATATTTGCGTGTGTGGACGTATGTATATACATGTGTATGGGGGTGGGTTGGGCCATTTCTTTCGTCTGTTTCCTTGCGCTACCTCGCAAACGCGGGAGACAGTGGCAAAAAAAAAAAAAAATATATGTATATATATATTTTCATACATATTTGCCATTTCCCACTTTAGTGAAGTAGCATCAAGAACAGGGAGCTAAGTCTTTGAGGGAAAATCCTCACTTAACCCCCTTCTATGTTCCTTCTTTTGGAAAAGTAAAAACTGGAGGGGAGGATTTCCAGCCCCCTGCTCCCACCTTCTACGATATGCAGGGAATACATGGGAAGTATTCTTTCTCCCCTATCTATAGATTCAAGAATTTTGTTTGACTTTTTAACATCATATTTGCACTGTTGGCTTTAGATCACCAAAAATTGTTACACCCAAGTCTATTGTCTCATTTACCTTTTCAAGAAAATTCATACTGTTGCATTTCTTTTCATTTCTACTGCAGACATGTAGAACTTTACACTTTTCAATATTGAAATTCACTTGTCTTCCATTTATGTCTGTTTGATGTTGCAGACGTTAAATCTATTTCCCAACTTATCATTTGCGAATTTTAATATCTTACAATGCTGCCCATAATCAATATCATTAATATACATGAAAAAGAGAACTGTTTCTTGTGATACACCCTTGTTATGTTTAACTATTCTAAGGCTTGACCATTAATCACAACTCCGGTTATGGCCAGTTAATCAATTTTCTAACTATTGAAGTACAACTTTACCTATAGCATGTGACTTAACTTTATTTTAGTTACCTTTGATGTGGAAGTTTATTGAATGCTTTTTAAAGATCTAGATAGATGACATCACTTGCTTTACTTTCATTATACATGTTGATTATATCATTCTGAGAGTCATTTATTAAGTGGTCGTCTTCTGAATGGTGTACAGACTTATTCCAAATGATGGTTTCCATAAGTTTACCAGCTACAGACATTAAGCTGTTAGTATGATAATTTTTTGGCAGTGATTTATCACTTTTTTTGAAAATGGGAGTTACATTTGCAAACTCCCATAATTCTCTACATCTTTTCCTTCTGAATCACTTAGCCTTATTACTTTTTCTTTTATGGACAATATACTCCTCATGAATTTATGGAAAAGTGTTTGGTTATGTCCTGTCTTGTCCAACAAGACGTTTTCACTTTCTCTTTCTATTTCTTATCCTTCTCTACTTATTCCATGCACTCTTATGCCTTACAAATGCTTGCTGGCTGGGATATTGCCTATATCTTCTCAGCACATTGCTAATCTCCTTTTTGACTTCTTTATCGAGATATATCTCAAATTTCAACCATCCCTCTGTATTATAAAGTTATCCACGTTCCTACTTCCTCACAGTAAATTTTACAAAATTCCTTACTACAAGGCCTTGGCTCTTGGTCATTGAAATCCATATCCCAGTTTATATGCCCAAAGAAATTGTGTGTGTAGATATTCACCTATGATGTTGTATGGAAGGGGAGTTCTTAATTTATGGGACCCATCTCTTAAACTTTCTGTTATCGAATAAATTTTTAAACTCCTGTCTTATGTCCACATTCATAGTTTTGTCACTCAGTTTATTCCATTCATTCATGCATACATCTTTTGAAGGAATGTTCACTGTCTGTGTTACCTGCTTGCCTGAAAAACTTAAGATCATGATCAGGTCACCCATTATTCTTCCATGGTGGACATATCTAGGGCCTCTAACCTTTCCTTATAAATCAGCTTTCTTGATGCTGGTAGCATATGTTTTGCCCTACTTTGGATCTTCTCTAATCGTGTTTTGTGCTTCTTTAGTTTCTTTGACCATTCTAGAGAACTTTAGTCTAGTTTTGGCCTAATGTATGATGTGAACAGCTTGCTGAATATTTCCTTATCCATGTATTTCAATGTAGTTCTGATATTTGCCAGCAGACACTTTATCTCCTTTACTATTCTCCTAAGATGGGACTCTGGTGACAGATTATTGACAGTATCATCTCCTAAGTCCATCACACATTGAGAGATAATTAATGGTATTCATATTGAAGCCTTCTTTTGTTGTATCCCATCCTCATTACATACTATTTACTTAGGTTGAAGTTCATCACCCATGTTTTGTACCAACTTTGGAGTTTGTCCAGATCCCCTTGTGAGTTGATGCTATCATCCTTGCTTTTCACTTCCCCTGTGACTGTGGCATCTTCTGCAAACATAGGTTGGAGTCCGATCTTTCTAAGAGTTAATTTTTGTGGATCAAAAAGAGCAATGATCGCAAAACATAACTCTGTGGCATTCCTCTGATGACCTCTATCCTTTTGAAAGAGGATCCTCTAGATGGATTCTTTGTTCCCTTCTGTTGAAATGATATTCTCTGTACTGGAGGAGTCTTCCCCTCACTACTGCCTTAAGATCCAGCTTCCTCATTATCCTCCTGTGTGATACTGTCAAATGCCTTTTAGTAGTACAGGTACAGACAATCCACCCAGTAATCCATTTGTCAAAAGAGGGTGCAATCTCTCATAGAAATCTTACAGATTCATTACGCATGACTTCTCTCTGAAACCATTTCACCTGCATGATTTCATCCATTTGCTCTCTGATTATCCTTAACAATACTTTACAGGTTAAGCTCATCAGGGAGATCAGTCTGTAAAGAAGTGCATTTTCACAGTCTCTTTCCTAAAAGATGGGTATTATTTTTGCTCTCTTTCACACCCATAGCTCCAACAACATCTTGAGCAACATTTCAGGTGGTTTGTCAAGTGCATGTGCTCTCATCTATGGCACATATCAAGAAATTTCATTATGACCATAAGCCTTATATGGGTCAAGACCTTTCAGTATTCGGTTTTTCTTTTTCTAGATATTTCACTGTTTTCCTAGACCTCTTCCCCATTCCTACTCACTGGTGTTGAAGCTATAGTGTCTTCTACACTGAAAACACTTCTGAACTTGTCATTCAGTTCATCACATATCCTTCCATCATCATCCCAGTGACTCCTTATCCTTATTTGCTGCTCTTTAATTGAAGATTTATTCCTGGCAAGTTTATGGAAAAGTTTTAGATTGTTTCCTGCTTGTCCACATTATTCTTTTCAAAGTCTGTTTTCTTCCTTTCTTATCTTGCTATCCTTGTTCCTAACTTTTCTATGAAATCCCTTGTAATTGATGGTTGAATGGGGTGCTGCCTATATGCTCTCCACAGCATGTAGCTATTCGCTACTTTACTTTTTGATATCTTTTATTAAATCATTCCTCCCTCTTTTTTAAACTTCCCTTTGTATTTGAGGCAGAAAAAATACCCATATTCCTACTTCCTTTTATACATTAGGTTGAAGGTACTACATCCCCCCCCCCACCCCAGTAAAAAAAGAAAGAAGGGGGGCTTGTCGTTTTTCACATCAGCTGGCATGATTTTCTCCTAGCAATCAATATTTTTTTGTTTTGTTTTCAGTTACACTCCTCTGTAGATGATATGTTATAAGCTCACTCAATCACTTTATATATGTTACATATCTCCAGGTTAATGATATTAGTGTAGATAATTTAAAGATTTTATCTCAATGAACTTGGTATCACTGCTCTAACATTTGATTTGAAATTCCTGGTTTTCTTACATCCACTGCTCCTTTACTCCTTTTTCTGCTACTTTGAAAAGTTACATTTAAGAAATTTTTCATTTAGGAGCCTTTATGTGTGGGTGATTACCTGTTTGTACTGTAGGAAGAGAAAGTCTTATACTCATGGAGGCCCATCTGCTGAACAGCCTCTTCTGTCTTATGATTTTTAAGATTTAGATCTGCATGCACCATATCCTCATTCCTTCTCATTCCTTTTCTATGAAAATACTTCACATCTCTTTAAACAAGTTTCTTGCTTGTTTTATGTTGTGTCTTCTAGTTGTTTTATTCTTGAAGAATATCTCTTGAAGAACTGTTTAGTGCCTACATCATTAATCTGCTTTAAAGACTTAAAAGGCTGTGGTCCAGTCACCTCTCACTTGTCTTTCTCCTAAGGTGGGCATTTTTAAAGCCTATAGCCTTTCCCTTTAACTCAGCTTTCTTAAACGTATTACAGGTACACCACCAATTTTCTGGCACTCTTGGTTCCAAAGCCTTGTCGAATTAACCATTTTGCCGGACCAACCGTGGTAACATGATAGTGATTCATCAACACTCCTCTAACCCACTAATTATACATCTCCCATGTGTCTAAAGTATGCCATGGACTGCAAGAAATTTAGAGAAAACAAATATTGAATGTAAATTAAATAGATAAATGAAATACATTATACACCTACTCAGGACTGAGGTGCTCGTCAGTTACGAGTTTCGCAAATTCGTCCACATACTCGGCAGCTCCTTTGTGGTTTGCAGACCATTTTTCTCTGCGCACTTTATTCATGGAAAGTCCATGGCGCTTCATGAATCTTTGAATTCATCCTTCACTATAGTCGTGCTCATGTTGTAACAATTTCTTTATGGAACAACTTAGCCCGGTCATTATCATGCTACCCGACAAGTCCACTCCATCACTCCGACGCTTTTGAAACCATTCCATCATCACTCAATCATGCTCAGTACTCTTACCATCTTTCATAGTTTTTCTAATCGTCATTTGCTTCTTGGAATCACTGTCTGTATAGAATTTCAATATTTTCTCCCTTTGCTTCTTTATATCATAAACAGTTGATGAACCAATACTGTAGATGTCACACAGGTTACGCACTGAAACACTACGGTCAATTTTTTTTCAACAGTTCTACTTTATCTTGGATCACTATGGACTGGTGTTTACATTTGACACCATAACACAGTTCTACTTTATCTTGGATCGCTATGGACTGGTGTTTACATTTGACACCACAACTGACTCTCTCATATGTCTTAGAAGCCATAGCTAGGGTTAATTTTAAGCGAAGTAAGCTAAGACTCTCACAGAATTGTGGTATTACCACCAACAAGTTCAGTATAAAGAATGTAAATAAGTGCTCCCTACACACAACGCCATCTGTGGTCGCCCAGTAAACTAGTCTGGTGGCCGCACTAATTTCAAGTTCCCTCACGTAATTTTGTCTGGACTAAAAGAGTTGCCGAACCATCAGTTGCTGGAAAATCGGTAGTGTACCTCTACCATCTCGTCGCTGTCCTCTGTACCTTTTCTATTAACTCTTTGAACTTCATTAGGTATCATTACCAAACTTGAATGGCATATTCTAGTTTTGTCCCTATGTAGGATGTGAACAGCTTGCTGCATACATTTTTATCCGTGAACTTGAATGCAATTCTAATGATTGCTAGCAGAAAGTTGGGCTCCTTGACTTATTGATTAGGGATGATGTCATCTTTAGTCTCTCACACACAGATTCCTGTGACT
This sequence comes from Panulirus ornatus, assembly GCF_036320965.1. Taxonomy (NCBI): domain Eukaryota; kingdom Metazoa; phylum Arthropoda; class Malacostraca; order Decapoda; family Palinuridae; genus Panulirus; species Panulirus ornatus. The sequence continues at coordinate 41,324,708 of NC_092234.1, read as the reverse complement.
TATTTCCTGCTAGATAATAACCATATTGAGGCCTTCTTTCACTTTGTTCCATCTTCGTTACATTATTTTGTCTTGGGTGAACTACATCACCCATGTTTCATACCAAGTTCAATGTGTGTCAAGGCCCCTTGTAAGCTGGTGTGATCCTCCATGCCTTTCCCCTCCTTCATGTAGAAGTCCATATCTTTTTTCAAGTCATTTATAAAGATCAGGAAGAGCAATGATCCTTGTTTGATAGGTTGTCGGGGCTTGTAGCAGGAGAGTTCTTTTAGGTTTTTAATAACATTACTTGCATAAGTGAGAGTAAATAGTGTGTGCAATTGTTTCTGGATTGATCTTGTATGGGTTTTTCCTGACTTGGTTTGTAGGTGATTTTTTATTAGTGTCATGAGTAGTGTGTTTGTGTGTTCTTTGGGAGATATGATGTCACTGGAATGGTCAGGAGTCCTTCATGAGTTAGGGCTGGATTGGTGTGTAAGTGTGGATCCTTGACTGGCACCAGAGTTGGTTCCTATGAGTTTTATGGTTCATTATGTTGTAGAAGGAGTGCCAGGTTTCCTTTTCTTTTTCATTGCTTAGGTTAGTAATGTTGTTACTAAGAGTTTAATATTTGTTGATAAAAAGTGGTTTTATGAGGTGTGTAACTTGTGGGGAGAAGTTTAGGTTGTATATCTTTCTATGTCCTCTATTTTTTTGTATATGTATATGCATTTTGTTGACTTTGTTGGAGATGTTGATGAAGGGTGCATGATTTAGGGATGGAAAATTACTTGTGTTGATTTTTTCTGTAAGGGGGTGGCCAAGTCTGCTTTCTTGTACATTGAGTAATTCTTTTGGTTGTTGTGTGGGTTGGGTTAGGTGGACCAGGTGGAGTGTTTCTCTGGATGATAAGTAGGAGGCCAGTGGACAGTTATTGTAGAATGGTTCTTGTGTGTGGTGCTGGTGAGGAAAAGGTGATATCTAGCAAGTTTGTTACTGGAGATGGTGGGTTAGGAGTCTGGTTGTTTGGTTGCATATATTGAGGATATTGAAAGGTTGTCTTGGTTTATGAGTATTTAGCCTCAAAGATTTTGAATGTGTGTTCAGCTAAGTGGGATAGTGGTTATTGAAATCTTCACAGAAATATGTGTTGGTCATGCTGGTCAGGTTTTGTGGTTGGGAAGTACATCTGAAGAATATCTGAATGAGGGAGGTATGAAGGTGTTGATTATGATGTTGTCAGCACTGTGAAGGTTTATTGATAAGTATTGTTCTTCCTGGGTACTGTCATTGTCTGTGAGCTGTTGTGTGGTGTCATTGATGTTGGGGAATAATATGGTTTGTTGGATAAGTGGTATGAGTCTTCCTCCTTGTCCTTGTTGTCTGTTTTGCTTTATGGTTGTACAGCTGTAGAAAGATGGAAGGGCTAATGAAGATGTGAGTTTGGTTTCTTGGTTTACAGCTGTGTAGATAGTGTGGTCTAGGAGTTGGTTCAATATTTGTTTGTTTATTTTTTATGTAGTTGGCATTGATTTACAGGATGTATAGTTTATAGCTGGGGTTCTGTGTCATAGTAGGGTTTGTCTGTTAAGATGTAGTGTTCATTATGTGCTGTAGTTTTGTGAATTACTGTCTATGTGGTTTTTGCATGTCCAGTACTCTGAGTAATCTATTGTGGATGACAGTGATGTACAGTGGATATATATATATATATATATATATCATACATATTCGCCATTTCCCGCGTTAGTGAGGTAGCGTTAAGAACGGAGGACTGAGCCTGAGAGGGAATATCCTTACTCGGCTCCCTTTTCTCTTCCTTCTTTTGGAAAATTGAAAACAAGAGGGGAGGATTTCCAGCTCCCCACTCCCTCCCCTTTTAGTTGCCTTCTATGACACGTAAGGAAAGCTTGTGAAGTATTCTTTCTCCCCTATCTTTTCCTAGCGCTACCTGGGGGGGTTGCTTCATGTGTGGCAGGATGGCGACGGGAATGGATGAAGGCAGCAAGTATGAATATGTACATGTGTATATATATGTATATTTCTGTACATATGTACAAGTATGAAGTCTGTTGGGGATGAGAGAGCTTGGGAAGTGAGTCAGTTGTTGTTCGCTGATGATACAGTGCTGGTGGCTGATTCATGTGAGAAACTGCAGAAGCTGGTGACTGAGTTTGGTAAGGTGTGTTAAAGAAGAAAGTTAAGAGTAAATGTGAATAAGAGCAATGTTATTAGGTACAGTAGGGTTGAGGATCAAGTCAATTGGGAGGTAAGTTTGAATGGAGCAAAACTGGAGGAAGTAAAGTGTTTTAGATATCTGGGAGTGGATCTGTCAGCGGATGGAACCATGGAAGCGGAAGTGGATCATAGGGTGGGGAAGGGGGCAAAAATCCTGGGAGCCTTGAAGAATGTGTGGAAGTCGAGAACATTATCTCGGAAAGCAAAAATGGGTATGTTTGAAGGAATAGTGGTTCCAACGATGTTGTATGGTTGCGAGGCATGAGCTATGGATAGAGTTGTGCGCAGAAGGATGGATGTGCTGGAGGTGGAAAGATGGAGTGAAAAAGATTTTGTGTGATCGGGGCCTCAACATGCAGGAGGGTGAAAGGAGGGCAAGGAATAGAGTGAATTGGATCGATGTGGTATACCGGGGTTGACGTGCTGTCAGTGGATTGAATCAGGGCATGTGAAGCGTGTGGGGTAAACCATGGAAAGCTGTGTAGGTATGTATATTTGCGTGTGTGGATGTATGTATATACATGTGTATGGGGGTGGGTTGGGCCATTTCTTTCGTCTGTTTCCTTGCGCTACCTCGCAAACGCGGGAGACAGCGACAAAGCAAAAAAGTATATATATATATATATATATATATATATATATATATATATATATATATATATATATATATATATATTTTTTTTTTTTTTTTTTCTATACCTGACTGCCATATCCCGCATCAGCGAGGTAGCGCCAGGAGACAGACGAAGAAAGAACGGCTCATCCACTCTAATACATACATACATACATACATAATCACCCATACACGTACATTTATTGATTTTTATTTATTTTGCTTTGTCACTGTCTCCTGCATTAGCGAGGTAGCACAAGGAAACAGACAAAAGAATGGCCCAACCCACCCACATACACATGTATATACATACATGTCCACACACGCAAATATACATACCTATACATTTCAACGTATACATATATATACACACAGACATATACATATATACACATGTTCGTAATTCATACTGTCTGCCTTTATTCATTCCCATCGCCACCTTGCCAAACATGAAATAACAACCCCCTCCCCCCTCATGCGTGTGAGGTAGTGCTAGGAAAAGACAACAAAGGCCACATTCATTCACACTCAGTCTCTAGCTGTCATGTAATATTGCATCAAAACCACAGCTCCCTTTCCATATCCAGGCCCCACAGAACTTTCCATGGTTTACCCCTGATGCTTCACATGCCTTGGTTCAATCCACTGACAGCACGTTGACCCCGGTATACCACATCGTTCCAATTCACTCTATTCCTTGCATGCTTTTCACCCTCCTGCATGTTCACGCCCTGATCACTCAAAATCTTTTTCACTCCATCTTTCCACCTACAATTTGGTCTCCCACTTCTCCTCGTTCCCTCCACCTCTGACACGTATATCCTCTTGGTCAACCTTTCATCACTCATTCTCTCCATGTGACCAAACCATTTCAAAACACCCTCTTCTGCTTTCTCAACCACATTCTTTTTATTTCCACTTATATATATAGTGCCATTGTACAAAGGCAAAGGGGATAAGAGTGAGTGCTCAAATTACAGAGGTATAAGTTTGTTGAGTATTCCTAGTAATATTTTTTTTTTTATTATACTTTGTCGCTGTCTCCCGCGTTTGCGAGGTAGCGCAAGGAAACAGACAAAAGAAATGGCCCAACCCCCCCCATACACATGTATATACATACGTCCACACACGCAAATATACATACCTACACAGCTTTCCATGGTTCACCCCAGACGCTTCACATGCCTTGATTCAATCCACTGACAGCACGTCAACCCCGGTATACCACATCGCTCCAATTCACTCTATTCCTTGCCCTCCTTTCACCCTCCTGCATGTTCAGGCCCCGATCACACAAAATCTTTTTCACTCCATCTTTCCACCTCCAATTTGGTCTCCCTCTTCTCCTCGTTCCCTCCACCTCCGACACATATATCCTCTTGGTCAATCTTTCCTCACTCATTCTCTCCATGTGCCCAAACCACTTCAAAACACCCTCTTCTGCTCTCTCAACCACGCTCTTTTTATTTCCACACATCTCTCTTACCCTTACGTTACTCACTCGATCAAACCACCTCACACCACACATTGTCCTCAAACATCTCATTTCCAGCACATCCATCCTCCTGCGCACAACTCTATCCAAAGCCCATGCCTCGCAACCATACAACATTGTTGGAACCACTATTCCTTCAAACATACCCATTTTTGCTTTCCGAGATAATGTTCTCGACTTCCACACATTCTTCAAGGCCCCCAGAATTTTCGCCCCCTCCCCGACCCTATGATCCACTTCCGCTTCCATGGTTCCATCCGCTGCCAGATCCACTCCCAGATATCTAAAACACTTCACTTCCTCCAGTTTTTCTCCATTCAAACTCACCTCCCAATTGACTTGACCCTGGTAATATGGGAGGGTATTGATTGAAAGGGTGAAAGCATGTACAGAGCATCAGATTGGGGAAGAGCAGTGTGGTTTCAGAAGTGGTAGAGGATGTGTGGATCAGGTGTTTGCTTTGAAGAATGTATGTGAGAAATACTTAGAAAAGCAAATGGATTTGTATGTAGCATTTATGGATCTGGAGAAGGCATATGATAGAGTTGATAGAGATGCTCTGTGGAAGGTATTAAGAATATATGGTGTGGGAGGCAGGTTGTTAGAAGCAGTGAAAAGTTTTTATCGAGGATGTAAGGCATTTGTACGTGTAGGAAGAGAGGAAAGTGATTGGTTCTCAGTGAATGTAGGTTTGCGGCAGGGGTGTATGATATCTCCATGGTTGTTTGTTTATGGATGGAGTTGTTAGGGAGATGAATGCAAAAGTTTTGGAAAGAGGGGCAAGTATGCAGTCTGTTGTGGATGAGAGAGCTTGGGAAGCGAGTCAGTTGTTGTTCGCTGATGTTACAGCGCTGGTGGCTGATTCATGTGAGAAACTGCAGAAGCTGGTGACTGAGTTTGGTAAAGTGTGTGAAAGAAGAAAGTTAAGAGTAAATGTGAATAAGAGCAAGGTTATTAGGTACAGTAGGGTTGAGGGTCAAGTCAATTGGGAGGTAAGTTTGAATGGAGAAAAACTGGAGGAAGTGAAGTGTTTTAGATATCTGGGAGTGGATCTGGCAGTGGATGGAACCATGGAAGCGGAAGTGAATCATAGGGTGGGGAGGGGGCGAAAATTCTAGGAGCCTTGAAGAATGTTTGGAAGTCGAGAACATTATCTCGGAAAGCAAAAATGGGTATGTTTGAAGGAAAAGTGGTTCCAACAATGTTGTATGGCTGCGAGGTGTGGGCTATGGATAGAGTTGTGCGCAGGAGGGTGGATGTGCTGGAAATGAGATGTTTGAGGACAATATGTGGTGTGAGGTGGTTTGATCGAGTAAGTAATGTAAGGGTAAGAGAGATGTGTGGAAATAAAAAGAGTGTGGCTGAGAGAGCAGAAGAAGGTGTTTTGAAATGGTTTGGACACATGGAGAGAATGAGTGAGGAAAGATTGACCAAGAGGATATATGTGTCGGAGGTGGAGGGAACGAGGAGAAGTGGGAGACCAAATTGGAGGTGGAAAGATGGAGTGAAAAAGATTTTGCATGATCGGGGCCTGAACATGCAGGAGGGTGAAAGGTGTGCAAGGAATAGAGTGAATTGGATCGATGTGGTATACCGGGGTCGACGTGCTGTCCATGGATTGAATCAGGGCATGTGAAGTGTCTGGGGTAAACCATGGAAAGTTGTGTGGGGCCTGGATGTGGAAAGGGAGCTGTGGTTTCAGCCATTATTACATGACAGCTAGAGACTGAGTGTGAACGGATGTGGCCTTTGTTGTCTTTTCCTAGCGTTACCTTGCACACGAGGGGGGAGGGAGGGGGATGTTATTCCATGTGTGGTGAGGTGGCGATGGGAATAAATAAAGGCAGACAGTATGAATTATGTACATGTGAATATATGTATGTGTCTGTGTGTGTATATATATGTGTACATTGAGATGCATAGGTATGTATATATGTATATGTATGTGTGTGTATATATATATGTGTACATTAAGATGTATAGGTATGTATATTTGCATGTGTGGACGTGTATGTATAGACATGTGTATGGGGGTGGGTTGGGCCATTTCTTTCGTCTGTTTCCTTGCGCTGCCTCGCAAACGCGGGATTACAGCGACAAAGCAAAATAAATAGAGATAAATATATATATATATATATATATATATATATATATATATATATATATATATATATATATATATATATATATATATACATATATATATATATATATATATATATATATATATATATATATATGTATATATATATATATATATATATATATATATATATATATATATATATATATATATATATATATATATATATCATTTATTTTGCTTTGTCGCTGTCTCCCACGTTAGCGAGGTAGTGCAAGGAAACAGACGAAAGAATGGCCCAACCCACCCACATACACATGTATATACATACACGTTCACACATGCAAATATGCATACCTATACATCTCAATGTATACATATATATACACACACAGACGTATACATATATACACATGTACATAATTCATACTGTCTGCCCTTATTCATTCCCGTTGCCACTCAGCCACACATGAAATGAAAACGCCCCCCCCTCCACATGTGCGCGAGGTAGCTAGGAAAAGGCAACAAAGGCCACATTCGCTCACACTCAGTCTCTAGCTGTCATGTATAATTAAACGAAACCACAGGTCCCTTTCCACATCCAGGCCTCACAAAACTTTCCATGGTTTACCCCAGACACTTCACATGCCCTGGTTCAAGCCATTGACAGCACATCGATCCCAGTGTACCACATCGTTCCAATTCACTCTATTCCTTGCACGCCTTTCACCCTCCTGCATGTTCAGGCCCCGATCACTCAAAATCTTTTTCACTCCATCTTTCCACCTCCAATTTGGTCTCCCACTTCTCCTCGTTCACTTCACCTCTGACACATATATCCTCTTGGTCAATCTTTCCTCACTCATTCTCTCCATGTGACCAAACCATTTCAAAACACCCTCTTCTGCTCTCTCAACCACACTCTTTTTATTACCACACATCTCTCTTACCCTTTCATTACTTACCACTTCACACCACATATTGTCCTCAAACATCTCATTTCCAGCACATCCACCCTCCTCCACACAACTCTATCTATAGCCAGTGCCTCGCAACCATGTAATATTTTTGGAACCACTTTTCCGTCAAACATACCCATTTTTGCTTTCCAAGATAACATTCTCGACTTCCACACATTTTTCAATGCTCCCAGAACTTTGGCCCCCTCCCCACCCTATGATTCACTTCCGCTTCCATGGTTCCATCCGCTGCCAAATCCACTCCCAGATATCTAAAACACTTCACTTCCTCCAGTTTTTCTCCATTCAAACTTACCTCCAAATTGACTTGTCCTTCAACCCTACTGTACCTAATAACCCTGCTCTTATTCACATTTACTCTTAACTTTCTTCTTTCACACACTTTACCAAACTCAGTCACCAGCTCCTGCAGTTTCTCACATGAATTAGCCATCAGCGCTGTATCATCAGCAAACAACTGACTCATTCCCAAGCTCTCTCATCCACAACAGACTGCATATTTGCCCCCCTTTCCAAAACTCTTGCGCTCACCTCCCTAACAACCCCATCCATAAACAAAACAACCATGGAGACATCACGCATCCCTGCCGCAAACCAACATTCACTGAGAACCAATCACTTTTTTCTCTCCCTACACGTACACATGCCGTACATCCTCGATAAAAACTTTTCACTGCTTCTAACAACTTGCCTCCCACACCATATATTCTTGATACCTTCCACAGAGCATCTCTATCAACTCTATCATATGCCTTCTCCAGATCCATAAATGCTACATGCAAATCCATTTGCTTTTCTAAGTATTTCTCATACGTTCTTCAAAGCAAACACCTGATCCACACATCCTCTACCACTTCTGAAACCACACTGCTCTTCCCCAATCTTATGCTCTGCACACGTTTTCACCCACTCGATCAATACCCTCCCATATAATTTCCTAGGAATATTGAACAAACTTATGCCCCTGTATTTTGAGCATTCACTTTTATCCCCTCTGCCTTTGTACAATGGCACTATGCAAGCATTCCGCCAATCCTCATGCACCTCACCATGAGTCATACATACATTAAATAACCTTACCAACCAGTCAACAATACAGTCACCCCCTTATTGATAAATTCCATTGCAATACCATCCAAACCCACTGCCTTGCCGGCTTTCATCTTCTGCAAAGGTTTTACTACCTCTTCTCTGTTTACCAAATCGTTCTCCCTCACCCTCTCACTTTGCGCACCACTTCGACCAAAACACCCTATATCTGCCACTCTATCATCAAACACAGTCAACAAACCTTCAAAATACTCACTCCATCGCCTTCTCACATCATCATTACTTGTTATCACCTTCCCATTACCCCCCTTTACTGATGTACCCATTTGATCCCTTGTCTTACGCACTTTATGTACCTCCTTCCAAAACATCATTTTATTCACCCTGAAATTTAATGATACTCTCTCACCCCAACTCTCATTTGCCCTCTTTTTCATCTCTTGCACCTTTCTCTTGACCTCCTGCCTCTTTCTTTTATACATCTCCCACTCATTTGCATTATTTCCCTGCAAAAATCGTCCAAAAGCCTCTCTCTTCTCTTTCACTAATAATCTTACTTCTTCATCCCACCACTCACTACCCTTTCTAATCTGCCCACCTCCCACCTTTCTCATGCCACAAGCATCTTTTGCGCATGCCATCACTGCTTCCCTAAATACATCCCATTCCTCCCCCACTCCCCTTACATCCTTTGTTCTCACCTTTTTCCATTCTGTTTTCAGTCTCTCCTGGTACTTCCTCACTCAAGTCTCCTTCCCAAGCTCACTTACTCTCACCACTCTTCACCCCAACATTCTCCCTTCATTTCTGAAAACCTCTACAAATCTTCACCTTTGCCTCCACAAGATAATGATCAGACATCCCTCCAGTTGCACCTCTCAGCACATCCAAAAGTCTCTCTTTCACGTGCCTATCAATTAACACATAATCCAATAACGCTCTCTGGCCATCTCTTCTACTAACATACGTATAATTATGTATATCTCCCTTTTTCATCCATGTATTCCCAATCACCAGTCCTTTTTCAGCACATAAATCTACAAGCTCTTCACCATTTCCATTTACAACACTGAACACCCCATGTACACCAATTATTCCCTCAACTGCCACATTACTCACCTTTGCATTCAAATCACCCATCACTATAACCCAGTCTCGTGCATCAAAACTACTAACACACTCACTCAGCTGCTCCCAGACCACTTGCCTCTCATGATCTTTCTTCTCATGCTCAGGTGCATATGCACCAGTAATCACCCATCTCTCTCCATCCACTTTCAGTTTTACCCATATCAATCTAGAGTTTACTACCTTACACTCTATCAAATATTCCCACTACTCTTGTTTCAGGAGTAGTGCTACTCCTTCTCTTGCTCTTGTCCTCTCACTAACCCCTGACTTTATACCCAAGACATTCCCAAACCACTCTTCCCCTGTACCCTTAAGCTTCGTTTCATTCCAAGCCAAAACATCCAGGTTCCTTTCCTCAAACATACCACTTATCTCTCCTTTTTTCTCATCTTGGTTACATCCACATACATTTAGACACCCCAATATGAGCCTTCCAGGAGGATGAGCACTCCCCATGTGACTCCTTCTGTTTCCCCTTTTAGAAAGTTGAAATACAAGAAGGGGAGGGTTTCTAGCCCCCCACTCCAGTCCCCTTTAGTCGCCTTGTACGACACGTGAGGAATGCATGGGAAGTATTCTTTCTCCCCTAACCCCAGTGATATATATATTTTTTTTTTTTTTCACTGTCAGTTATGAGAAAAGATCTTCTACTGCATATTTATAGGTAGGCAGATAGATAGATGGATAGATACATTAAATGGAAAAAAATTATTTAATTTTTAAGTGCCTGGAATTTTCTTTGAAAAACAATCACGAGAACTATGAATAAGATAATCTTTAATACTACTGTTTGAACTTTACAATAAACAGTGTCTCCATATGGCTTGAGCAAGACAAATATAAATTCTGCTATTTGTCCTCAATCAGTCCCACCTCGCATCATCCCCTTCCGCTTTGAAGAACACATACGGGCTGGAAGTTTAGTTCAGGTCATCTGCGTTGTTGGTGAGGGAGACTCTCCCATTGACATACGTTGGACCCTTCACGGTGAAGAGGTGCGCCCCAAACTTGGAATCTTTACCCAGCGTGTTGGTGAGAGGACCTCCATTTTGAGTATTGACAGAGTGGGATCAGAGCACCGAGGATCATACACATGTCTTGCTGGTAATGATGCAGGCCGGACCAACCATACGGAAACTCTCTGGGTTAATGGTATGCCCACTGCTGCCTGAGCACCAACAGTGCTCGTGTTTACTTAGTATCCATTGACTTAAGGAGTTGTCACACAAAGCTTAAATTATTGCCAACCTCAGACCTTCAGCAGTAAACTACGAACTACTATTACACACTTACAAAGTGTTTCTTATCACCAGCTCCTATGCAAAATAACTAAGATGATGGATCCCCTCAAAATAGCAAGTGCTTTACCTCAGAAGAAAGCTTCTCAGAGCCTTGTAGATGTTTTTGAACAAGGATAATGCAGCTGTTGCTTGGCCAAACTTACTTTCTTACACTTTTTGCAGAAAACTGGATAGATTTAAACAACTGCTGAGTAAGGAATCGGCTTTTGCAGCAGATACATGGTATTTAATATCCTTGTATTATTTTGCATTAGTATTACTCAAGTTTGTTATTATTCATGTATCATTTTGGCACTGTTCAGATGTAATAGATATGATTGAAATTCAGTTGACTCTGGACCAGTCACCAGATTAAGTTAGTAATTTTCCATCAGTATCACCAGCTAACAACTTAAGCAAGTGGAAATCGAGTTGGAGGTAAGCATTAATCACCGACTGTTGGTGGGTTGGCAGAAATTCATCCCAGTGTGATACCCCCTTAAGAATGCGAGTAAAGAAATGCACTTTGTATTATGTATGCTAACGAGTTGCTACTTCTCGTCTTCTTTCAGCTGAATCAATACCATAGTATTGCATTTTATAATGAGACCATATTTTTTTCTGAATTTCGAAAGAAAAATAGCTTCACCCAACTATTTTCTCATACCTAAACAAAGTATTGCTACTTCACATGTTCTTTGAGTTGGTTAATACCACATTGTTGTTTCTTGTAGTGATGCTGATTTTGTCTAAGCTTTAAAAGAGAAATAACTTCATCCTACTTTTTTTCTTATTTAGACAAATGTCTTTATTCTTCTGCATTTTCTGCCATATATAGGCACAAATACTTACAGAATTCAGTATTTTTTATTGTCATTTCAAACCATATAAAGCCTTGTACATCAATGTACTGACTTTAATTATTGCTAAAAGTTGCTTTGATAATTATGTACAGTTTTATCATTATGATATACCTTTCTTTAGTAGCATTCACTACATATCAGTAAACAGGATATGATCCAGCTCATCTGTATAATTGAATAAACTGTAATAGTATAATTTTTCTTGAGAAATGTGATCAGTTGTTGATCATTGTTGCTCTTCAGTACATTGTTTACAGCATGTTTCTCCCTGTGGTAGATTTATTCAGCTGTTCTATTTTCTTTGTATTTTGAGTATTTCCTTACCTCCTACCCTGCAGTACCCCAAATCCCTCTCTGGTAAATCCAGTATTCCTGAATATGGCATTATGTTTATTCTCTGCATAGAGATGCTGAGATTTATCGTCTGTCTGGTTCAACTTGGGAAAGTCAGAATTCTGATGAAACATATATGACTACTTCCAGACAGCTGTTTTTGAATGTTTTGTTTTATTACCATTTATTTCAGCTTCAATTTTATAAGTTGCAAATGGTACCAAGTTGATGGCAATTATTATTATTATTATTATTATTATTATTATTATTATTATTATTATTATTATTATTATTATTATTATTATTATTATTTTAAAATGAATGTAGTGTGATCATTACCAAATGTGGACTGTATCTTTGAAGTCTAAAGAGAAAGATTGCCACAGCTATTAATGGCTTGGCTTCCTTTTCAACAATGTGATGTTTTCCTAGCCTTGTAGTATAACCACTGATGTTCCACTTTTTAGATATGATTTTGATAATCTTAGCAGAAATTCATCACTATCAGCCACTTATGGAAGAATTGGCTGTTGGATTGTGTGCTGAAAATTTTGCAATAATTTTTGGGAACAGTAGCAACTAAAGCTACAACTGTTCGATTCTGATGGTCCTGCACAACAATTACAAATTGTTTCTTGGTAAGATGAGGTTTTGCCAGGTGTGTTTTTAAGAAGATGGAGGAAATTTTCCTGTGCAGTGTCTTCAATAGATGTAGTAAAAAATATGTTGTTCTGTTTGATTGTACACTGTTCATGCATCTAGACATACAAATAAGATTTTTAAGCTTTTACAAATGCGAAATCTGAATTCCAGAACCCCCACAGATCAGACCATTTGATTTCGAACCAGAATTACTTTCTGGGTCTGATACCCAGCTGACGTGCTATGTTATTCAGGGGGACCCACCCCTACACATTGCATGGTACTTCCATGGGCAGGAAGTATCTCATGTGATGGGTGTTAGTACTATGAAACTAGGAGCAAAGTCAAGTATTTTGAGCATTGAGCATGTGACTCACGGCCATGCAGGGGTCTACACATGTGTAGCAACCAACCGTGCTGGTGAAGCCCGCTACAGTGCCACCCTACGTGTTCATGGTAATCACATGAACTGTTATTGAAATTTCATATTATGGACAGATGAATTGGTTGACCAGTAGATTATCTTCTAAGTTTTACTTGCTTACTATGTTTAATTTTCTTCATGTTACAGCTGCTGTCCCACACAATCCTACTCCTTTCCTATCTCCTATTAGATCTGTCTTCATTTACCACTTATAGAAATCCAACTGGTTTTCATTATTTTGTATAAGATCAGCCAGAATAAGAATTTGTTTTAGAAATATATAGATTAATTTAGTATGAATGAATATTTGCCATCACAGTTAGAAAAAGTTTATGTAAACAACCTACTTTTACAAACACAAGAATTATATCTCCATTGTTCATGTTACTTTGAACGTTACTGCTGCATCATTATGATATGTTATATGTGGACACTGAGAATGAGAAATTCCTGGAAAATTTAATCATCATACCAGTATACAAGCAGTTACATGCATTCTTCAGATGCAAAACAAACATCTGTGCCTCATGTCAGCATTACATGATATAAGGAGTATAGGAGATGAGTCACTCAACCTCATTCTATAATTACATACATGGGCCCTATCTTAGACATTCTTTGATAGCATAATGATTTTAAAACTTCTGTATTCTGTCTTTGTTCACAATTTCAGCATGCAGTGCTTAAAGGCTTAAAAGAAGAAAGGGGAATTAGTCATGCTAAACTGAATTATGAAGAAGTGATTCCTACAGCTTGTTACATTTTATCTGTTCTATCATGTTAGCATGAGTGTTATTCACAATATCAGGAAAGAATCTGAATATGGGACATAGAAAATGTTAATGTACTTACAGGTGTTACATAACATACAGAACAGAAGTAAGATCACTTTATAACTGCCCAGTACTGATAAAAAAGGCAGAGCTAAATTATCCAACATGATAAGATTATCCTTATAAATCATTAGCTTGCTGCAGAAAAAGTAACTGATATCCATTTGCTAGGAAAGGACATTAACCCTTTCCCTGTGAATGGGGAGAAAATCTTACTTCCCTCAGTGCAGATAGGGCAAAAGAATTAATTAGAACAATAAACTGCTTTTACTGATTACAGTAATGTAGAGCTTGTTTAAATGTCTTTGCTTATCCCACTGCTGGAAGGCATCTTAGGGAGTGAGGTGTCAGCCAGTCATTGCTGCCAGATGTATGAGTATTCTATTGTTTTGCTCATTTCTGTTAAGCTTGGTACTGTTTGTGTTAGAACTATCCAAATTTTTTTTTGTGTTATCACATATTAGTTCATATGAACAACTAATTTATCTGAAATTAATGAAATTTTGAATGAAAAGTCCAGGTAAACTTTACTAGAGTTTACTTCCCAGATACAGCACTGCAAAAATAATTTTCCTGCCTTTAACATTTAGCAGGAAACTAAACTTTTAAACCCTTCATTTTCTTTCATTTGGGTGATGCTCATGGCCTATAGCAACTTTCTGTCACTGTGTCAGTGAAACTGGCATGCTCTTAATGGCACTAGCTTTAGAATATTAATACTTTAAGAATAATTCCCTTAAAATATGCAGTTGCTGTCATGGACTAACCTTGTAAAAGTTGCAGGCCATTTTTTCTGCTTGCATTTGAAGGCTTCCATGTTTCCTTTACTTATTATGGGTACGTATATATATGTCAAGTCAATTGGGAGGTGAGTTTGAATGGAGAAAAACTGGAGGAAGTGAAGTGTTTTAGATATCTGGGAGTGGATCTGGCAGCGGATGGAACCATGGAAGCGGAAGTGGATCATAGGGTGGGGGAGGGGGCGAAAATTCTGGGAGCCTTGAAGAATGTGTGGAAGTCGAGAACATTATCTCGGAAAGCAAAAATGGGTATGTTTGAAGGAGTAGTGGTTCCAACAATGTTGTATGGTTGCGAGGCATGGGCTATGGATAGAGTTGTGCGCAGGAGGATGGATGTGCTGGAAATGAGATGTTTGAGGACAATGTGTGGTGTGAGGTGGTTTGATCGAGTAAGTAACGTAAGGGTAAGAGAGATGTGTGGAAATAGAAAGAGCGTGGTTGAGAGAGCGGAAGAGGGTGTTTTGAAATGGTTCGGGCACATGGAGAGAATGAGTGAGGAAAGATTGACCAAGAGAATATATGTGTCGGAGGTGGAGGGAACGAGGAGAAGAGGGAGACCAAATTGGAGGTGGAAAGATGGAGTGAAAAAGATTTTGTGTGATCGGGGCCTGAACATGCAGGAGGGTGAAAGGAGGGCAAGGAATAGAGTGAAATGGAGCGATGTGGTATACCGGGGTTGACGTGCTGTCAGTGGATTGAATCAAGGCATGTGAAGCGTCTGGGGTAAACCATGGAAAGCTGTGTAGGTATGTATATTTGCGTGTGTGGACGTATGTATATACATGTGTATGGGGGTGGGTTAGGCCATTTCTTTCGTCTGTTTCCTTGCACTACCTCGCAAACGCGGGAGACAGCGACAAAGCAAAAAAAAAAAAAAAAAAATATATATGCCAGATGTCAGTCCCAATTATGATTAGCATTAAAAATTACTAACAAGGCTCAGTTACCCAAGGAAAGTAGTGGTGGAAAGATCACATGTTTTCTTCACCTTGTCTCCTAACTCACTGAGGATTAAAAGTGGACAGCAGCCAGTACATGCACAAAATGTGATGTGGACAAAAGTCAGGACCCTTAGCAAAAGGGTTAAACAGGGAACTAGAAAGATTTATGGGAGAAAGTTATAAAACTGTTGGAAATTTTTAAGACTGCAAGGAAAAGATACATAGTCTTCCAAAAAAGATGATGAACACCATACTTGGCTGAATTCTGAATACCATGAGCATTGAGAAAATAATTTGACAACCTAACCAGATAAGCTATACTCCCTCTCTGGTTGCAAGTTCTTTTATACATTTATATATAATTGACAAACTGCAACTTTTTTTGGAAATGCAGAGAAGAAATTGAATATGAATATGAAAATTATTTACACGAGCTGATTGAATCCTTCCCTCTAAGTTGGGAGGTTCATCTAACATTTTCACTTATTCTTGAAAATATAGTAAAATACCAGATCCAATAGGAACAATTGATCAAATGATTACCCTGAAATGATTCTATAAACTTTTATTCATGCATGTGAAAGAGACTCTAATTCTTGTTGCATTATTATCATTATTTTTGGCACAGTGGGCATATTATAGTATCATACTTTACTGTAGATATTTTCTACTATGCCAACTAGGCAGATGTCTGAAATGCTTGTTTGACATTACCATGATATAGAAAAATGGATCATCCTATCTATATATGTAAGTGTGTGTGTGTGTGTGTGTGTACACACACAAACACACACAATGTTATCTGAAAGGCTTGGAGGAGTCAGCTGTTCCGGACAACAAAGAATTTAGTTATTTAAATCGAATGATTTAGAAATTTTGATACAGGTTGAGGATTCGTATTCCGAAAATCCAAAATGCTCCAAAATCTGAAGGTTTTTGAGTGGCAACATGACATATGTAAGTGGAAAATTCCACACCTGACCTCACTTGCCCATGCTGGGCTCAAACGCTTTGTTGGTGCCAGTTTGTTAAAAAACCTTTTCACAACCAGACCTATGTGCATTACTCTGTGGATTTTGCTTATTCTCTACTCTGTGGTACAAAGATATTGTTCAATGTCAAAAAGGCCTGCAGAAACCCCCATTGGTAACAGTAAAATAGCTGAAATGGTTCTGAATCTAGGCGATCATGGTAGACAGAGACAATGAAGATGAAACCATGGTGAAAATGTGTGATAGACTAAGTGAAGGACCAGAGCAGTGTGCATTCGTAACAGAACAGGAAATCGTGTCTATTTTATAAAATTAAAGAGAGACTTTTAAGAAAAAAAATCATTGTTAATGAGGCAGATGACTGGAGGAAACATTTAGAAATGCCATCCAGCAGAATACCTTCTCATCCCTAGAAGACCCACTTCCTGATCCCTCAACTTCTGATGTTCCTTCTCATGATGTCAACATTGATGTTTTATGTGTACATATGCATACATACACATGTACATATTCATACTTGCTTGCCTTCATCCATTCCTGGCACCACCCTGCCCCTCAGGAAACAGCATCGCTACCCCCTGCTTCAGTGAAGTAGCACCAGGAAAATAGATAAAAAAAAAGGTCACATTCGTTCACACTCAGACTCTAGCTGTCATGTGTAATGCACCAAAACCACAGCTTCCTATCCAAATCCAGGCCCCACAGACCTTTCCATGATTTACCCTAGATGTTTCACCTGCAAGGGTTCAGTCCATTCACATCATGTTGACCCAGGTATACCACATCTTTCCAGTTCACTCTATTCCTTGGATGCCTCTCACCCTCCTATACGTCCAGGCCCCATTCGCTGAAAATCTTCACTCCATCCTTCCTCCTCCAATGTTGTCTACCTTATCTCCATGTTCCCCCCACCTCTGGCACATATATCCTCTTTGTCAACCTTTCCTCTCTCATTTTAGTTCTCCCTTTAATGATAATTTCACTTTGCTTCCCATGTTGCTTAAATCCTTTAATATAAATGTTGCCTTTAGCAACAATAATACTATAAAGAATATCTTAATCAGGACTTCACCAGAAAATTCTCTTGGTTGCATCTGTAAAGTGCCTTGTGGAAACTGTGATAAATTTTATGTTGGTCAGACGTAAGGATCTTTCTGTTAGACTTAAACAACATAAATATAGTATAAGAACGGGACAAGAATCAAATACCTTGTTTAATCACATTAAAAAATATGTTCATTGTATTGTCTGGAGTAACGCCATATCAGCTATACACTCTAACTCTATTACCAAGAGAAATATCATTGAATCTTCTATTAATAAATACACAAAGAATTATAATCTCAATATTAGTGATGGTCTATACAAATTAGATAACTTTATTGTTGATAAAATTGTAAAATGATAAGTTTATGAATGCTCGTTGTATGTTTTGGACAGTCACATATTTACCAAATGGTGTTCTAGCTTTGTCTCTTCGATGTATATCAACTGACTGTTATATTTCTCTCTTGTGTCTCCCCTGATATGATTATTGCACAAAAGTGCACTTGGGAATTTATCGTGTTTCATTTTCCCTGTGGACTCATAGGAATATCTTGATCACGCACAAAATTGTGATCCTTTCCAATATATATATATTTTTCATTTATTTATTTATTTTGCTTTGTCGCTGTCTCCCGCGTTTGCGAGGTAGCGCAAGGAAACAGATGAAAGAAATGGCCCAACCCACCCCCATACACATGTATATACATACACATCCACACACGCCAATATACATACCTATACATCTCAATGTATACATATATATACACACACAGACACATAGATATATACCCATGCACACAATTCACACTGTCTGTCTTTATTCATTCCCATCGCCACCTCGCCACACATGGAATACCATCCCCCTCCCCCCTCATGTGTGCGAAGTAGCGCTAGGAAAAGACAACAAAGGCCCCATTCGTTCACACTCAGTCTCTAGCTGTAATGCAATAATGCCCGAAACCACAGCTCCCTTTCCACATCCAGGCCCCACACAACTTTCCATGGTTTACCCCAGACGCTTCACATGCCCTGATTCAATCCACTGACAGCACGTCAACCCCGGTATACCACATTGATCCAATTCACTCTATTCCTCGCCCGCCTGTCACCCTCTTGCATGTTCAGGCCCCGATCACTCAAAATTTTTTTCACTCCATCTTTCCACCTCCAATTTGGTCTCCCACTTCTCCTCGTTCCCTCCACCTCCGACACATATATCCTCTTGGTCAATCTTTCCTCACTCATTCTCTCCATGTGCCCAAACCATTTCAAAACACCTTCTTCTGCTCTCTCAACCACGCTCTTTTTATTTCCACACATCTCTCTTACCCTTACGTTACTTACTCGATCAAACCACCTCACACCACACATTGTCCTCAAACATCTCATTTCCAGCACATCCATCCTCCCGCGCACAACTCTATCCATAGCCCATGCCTCGCAACCATACAACATTGTTGGAACCACTATTCCTTCAAACATACCCATTTTTGCTTTCCAAGATAATGTTCTCGACTTCCAAACATTCTTCAAGGCTCCCAGGATTTTCGCCCCCTCCCCTACCCTATGATTCACTTCCGCTTCCATGGTTCCATCCACTGCCAGATCCACTCCCAGATATCTAAAACACTTTACTTCCTCCAGTTTTTCTCCATTCAAACTTACCTCCCAATTGACTTGACCCTCAGCCCTACTGTACCTAATAACCTTGCTCTTATTCACATTTACTCCTAACTTTCTTCTTTCACACACTTTACCAAACTCAGTCACCAGCTTCTGCAGTTTCTCACGTGAATCAGCCACCAGCGCTGTATCATCAGCAAAGAACAACTGACTCACTTCCCAAGCTCTTTCATCCACAACAGACTTCATAGTTGCCCCTCTTTGCAAAACTATTGCATTCACCTCCCTAACAACCCCATTCATAAACAAATTAAACAACCATGGAGATATCACACACCCCTGCTGCAAACCTACATTCACTGAGAACCAATCACTTTCCTCTCTTCCTACATGTACACATGCCTTACATCTTCGATAAAAACTTTTCACTGCTTCTAACAACTTGCATCCCACACCATATATTCTTAGTACCTTCCACAGAGCATCTCTATCAACTCTATCATATGCCTTCTCCAGATCCATAAATGCTACATACAAATCCATTTGCTTTTCTAAGTATTTCTCACATACATTCTTCAAAGCAAACACCTGATCCACATATCCTCTACCACTTCTGAAACCACACTGCTCTTCCCCAATCTGATGCTCCGTACATGCCTTCACCCTCTCAATCAATACCCTCCCATATAATTTACCAGGAATACTCAACAAACTTATACCTCTGTAATTTGAGCACTCACTCTTATCCCCTTTGCCTTAGTACAATGGCACTATGCAAGCATATTCTGCCAATCCTCAGGCACCTCACCATACCATGAATCATACATTAAATAACCTTACCAACCAGTTAACAATACAGTCACCCCCTTTTTAATAAATTCCACTGCAATACCATCCAAACCTGCTGTCTTGCCGGCTTTCATATTCCGCAAATATATATATATATATATATATATATATATATATATATATATATATATATATATATATATATATATAATGGAAAAAGGTGAGAACAATGGAAGTAAGGGGAGTGGGGGAGGAATGGGATATATTTAGGAAATCAGTGATGGATTGCGCAAAAGGTGCTTGTGGCATGAGAAGAGTGGGAGGTGGGTTGATTAGAAAGGGTAGTGAGTGGTGGGATGACGAAGTAAGAGTGTTAGTGAAAGAGAAGAGAGAGGCATTTGGACAATTTTTGCAGGGAAAAAATGCAGTTGAGTGGGAGACGTATAAAAGAAAGAGGCAGGAGGTCAAGAGAAAGGTGCAAGAGGTGAAAAAAAGGGCAAATGAGTGTTGGGGTGGGAGAGTATCATTAAATTTTAGGGAGAATAAAAAGATGTTCTGGAAGGAGGTAAATAAAGTGCGTAAGGCAAGGGAGCAAATGGGAACTTCAGTGAAGGGCGCAAATGGGGAGGTGATAACAAGTAGTGGTGATGTGAGAAGGAGATGGAGTGAGTATTTTGAAGGTTTGTTGAATGTGTTTGATGATAGAGTGGCAGATATAGAGTGTTTTGGTCGAGGTGGTGTGCAAAGTGAGAGGGTTAGGGAAAATGATTTGGTAAACAGAGAAGAGGTAGTAAAAGCTTTGCAGAAGATGAAAGCCGGCAAGGCAGCAGGTTTGGATGGTATTGGAGTGGAATTTATTAAAAAAGGGGGTGACTGTATTGTTGACTGGTTGGTAAGGTTATTTAATGTATGTATGACTCATGGTGAGGTGCCTGAGGATTGGCGGAATGTGTGCATAGTGCCATTGTACAAAGGCAAAGGGGATAAGAGTGAGTGCTCAAATTACAGAGGTATAAGTTTGTTGAGTATTCCTGGTAAATTATATGGGAGGGTATTGATTGAGAGGGTGAAGGCATGTACAGAGCATCAGATTGGGGAAGATCAGTGTGGTTTCAGAAGTGGTAGAGGATGTGTGGATCAAGTGTTTGCTTTGAAGAATGTATGTGAGAAATACTTAGAAAAGCAAATGGATTTGTATGTAGCATTTATGGATCTGGAGAAGGCATATGATAAAGTTGATAGAGATGCTCTGTGGAAGGTATTAAGAATATATGGTGTGGGAGGCAAATTGTTAGAAGCGGTGAAAAGTTTTTATCGAGGATGTAAGGCATGTGTACGTGTAGGAAGAGAGGAAAGTGATTGGTTCTCAGTGAATGTAGGTTTGCGGCAGGGGTGTGTGATGTCTCCATGGTTGTTTAATTTGTTTATGGATGGTGTTGTTAGGGAGGTGAATGCAAGAGTTTTGGAAAGAGGGGCAAGTATGAAGTCTGTTGGGGATGAGAGAGCTTGGGAAGTGAGTCAGTTGTCGTTCGCTGATGATACAGCGCTGGTGACTGATTCATGTGAGAAACTGCAGAAGCTGGTGACTGAGTTTGGTAAAGTGTGTGAAAGAAGAAAGTTAAGAGTAAATGTGAATAAGAGCAAGGTAATTAGGTACAGTAGGGTTGAGGGTCAAGTCAATTGGGAGGTAAGTTTGAATGGAGAAAAACTGGAGGAGGTAAAGTGTTTTAGATATCTGGGAGTGGATCTGGCAGTGAATGGAACCATGGAAGCGGAAGCGGAAGCCTTGAAGAATGTGTGGAAGTCGAGAACATTATCTCGGAAAGCAAAAATGGGTATGTTTGAAGGAATAGTGGTTCCAACAATGTTGTATGGTTGCGAGGCGTGGGCTATGGATAGAGTTGTGCGCAGGACGATGGATGTGCTGGAAATGAGATGTTTGAGGACAATGTGTGGTGTGAGGTGGTTTGATCGAGTAAGTAACGTAAGGGTAAGAGAGATGTGTGGAAATAAAAAGAGCATGGTTGAGAGAGCAGAAGAGGGTGTTTTGAAATGGTTTGGGCACATGGAGAGAATGAGTGAGGAAAGATTGACCAAGAGGATATATGTGTCGAAGGTGGAGGGAACGAGAAGTGGGAGACCAAATTGGAGATGGAAAGATGGAGTGAAAAAGATTTTGTGTGATCGGGGCCTATACATGCAGGAGGGTGAAAGGCAGGCAAGGAATAGAGTGAATTGGATCGATGTGGTATACCGGGGTTGACATGCTGTCAGTGGATTGAATCAGGGCATGTGAAGCATCTGGGATAAACCATGGAAAGCTGTGTAGGTATGTATATTTGTGTGTGTGGACGTATGTATATACATGTGTATGGGGGTGGGTTGGGCCATTTCTTTCATCTGTTTCCTTGCACTACCTCGCAAACACGGGAGACAGTGACAAAGCAAGAAAAAAAATATATATATAAATAAATATATATATATATATATTTTTTTTTTTTTTCCAAACTATTTGCCATTTCCCGCGTTAGCGAGGTAGTGTTAAGAACAGAGAACTGGACCTTTGAGGGAAAATCCTCACCTGGCCCCTTCTCTGTTCCTTCTTTTGAAAATAAAATTTTTTTTTTTTTTTTTTTTTTTTTTTAATTTTCCAAAAGAAGGAAAATAAAAATTTTCCTTCTTTTGGAAAATAGAATAAAATATATATATAAATAGATATATATGTAGAGGTGCAGGAGGTGCAAGAGGTGTTAAAGAGGGCAAATGAGAGTTGGGGTGAGAGAGTATCAATAAACTTTAGGGAGAATAATAAGATGCTTTGGAAGGAGGTAAATAAAGTGCATAAGACAAGAGAATAAATGTGAACATTGGTGAGGGGAGTCTAATGGGGAGGTAATGACAAGTAATGGTGAAGTGAGAAGATATACATACATGTCCACACACGCGCATATACATACCTATACATCTCAACGTATACATATATATTCGCAGACAGACATATACATATATACACATGTACATGATTCATACTGTCTGCCCTGATTCATTCCCGTCGTCACCCCGCCACACATGAAATGACAACCCCTCCCCCCGCATGTGCACAAGGTAGCACTAGGAAAAGACAACAAAGGCCACATTTGTTCACACTCAGTCTCTAGCTGTCATGTATAATACACCAAAACCACAGCTCCCTTTCCACATTCAGGCCCTACAGAACTTTCCATGGTTTACCCCTGATGCTTCACATGCCCTGGTTCAATCCATTGACAGCATGTCGACCCCGGTATACCACATCGTTCCAATTCACTCTATTCCTTGCACGCCTTGCACCCTCCTGCATGTTCAGGCCCTGATCACTCAAAATCTTTTTCAATCCATCTTTCCACATCCAATTTGGTCTCCCAATTCTCCTCGACCCCGGTATACCGCATCATTCCAATTCACTCTATTCCTTGCATGCCTTTCACCCTCCTGCATGTTCAGGCCCTGATCTTTCAAAATCTTTTTCACTCCATCTTTCCACCTCCAATTTGGTCTCCCAATTCTCCTCGTTCCCTCCACCTCTGACACATATATTCTCTTTGTTAATCTTTCCTCACTCATTCTTTCCATGTGACCAAACCATTTCAAAACACCCTCTTCTGCTCTCTCAACCACGCTCTTTTTATTACCACACATCTCTCTTGCCCTTTCATTACTTACTCAATCAAATCACCTCACACCACATATTGTCCTCAAACATCTCATTTCCAGCACATCCATCTTCCTCTGCACAACTCTGTCTATAGCCCATGCCTCGCAACCATATAACGTTGTTGGAACCACTATCCCTTCAAACATACCCATTTTTGCTTTCCAAGATAACGTTCTCGACTCCCACAAATTCTTCAATGCTCCCAGAACTTTGGTCCCCTCTCCCACACTATGATTCACTTCTGCTTCCATGGTTCCATCCGCTGCCAAATCCACTCCCAGATATCTAAATTACTTCACTTCCTCCAGTTTTTCTCCATTCAAACTTACATCTCATTTGACTTGTCCCGCAACCCTACTGTACCTAATAACCTTGCTCTTATTCGCATTTACTCTTGGCTTTCTTCTCTCACACACTTTACCAACCTCAGTCACTAGCTTCTGCAGTTTTTGAAACGAATCAGCCACCAGCATTGTATCATCAGCAAACAACAACTGACTCATTTCCCAAGCTCTCTCCTCCACAACAGACTGCATACTTGCCCCTCTTTCCAAAACTCTTGCATTCACCTCCCTAACAACCCCATCCATAAACAAATTAAACAACCATGGAGACATCACGCACCCCTGTTGCAAACCAACATTCACTGAGAACTAATCACTTTCCTCTCTTCCTAAACGTACATATGCCTTACATCCTTGATAAAAACTTTTCACTGCTTCTAACAACTGAAGGTCAAGTATGCAGTCTGTTGTGGATGAGAGAGCTTGGGAAGTGAGTCAGTTGTTTTTTGCTGATGATACAGCGCTGGTGGCTGATTCGGGTGAGAAACTGCAGAAGCTTTTGACTGAGTTTGGTAAAGTGTGTGAAAGAAGAAAGCTGAGAGTAAATGTGAATAAGAGCAAGGTTATAAGGTACAGTAGGGTTGAGGGACAAGTCAAGTGGGAGGTAAGTTTGAATGGAGAAAAACTGAAGGAAGTGAAGTGTTTTAGATATCTGGGAGTGGATTTGGCAGTGGATGGAAGCATGGAAGGTGAAGTGAGTCATAGGGTTGGGGAGGGGGCGAAAGTTCTGGGAGCGTTGAAAAATGTGTGGAAGGCGTGAACATTATCTTTGAAAGCAAAAATGGGTATGTTTGAAGGAATAGTGGTTCCGACAATGTTGTATGGTTGCAAGACATGGGCTATAGATAGAGTTGTGCAAAGGAGAGTGGATGTGCTCTAAATGAGATGTTTGAGGACAGTATGTGGTGTGAGGTTTTGACCAAGTTAGTAGTGAGTGAAAGGGTGAGAGAGATGTGTGGTAATAAAAAGAGTGTAGTTGAGAGAGCAGAAGAGGGTGTTTTGAAATGGTTTGGTCACATGAAGAGAATGAGTGAGGAAAGATTGACCAAGAGGATATGTGTGTCAGAGGTGGTGGGAACGAGAAGTGGGAGACCAAATTGGAGGTGGAAAGATGGAGTGAAAAAGATTTTGAGTGATTGGGGCCTGAACATATATATATATATATATATATATATATATATATATATATATATATATATATATTCTTTTTATTTTTTATTATACTTTGTCGCTGTCTCCCGCGTTTGCAAGGTAGCGCAAGGAAACAGACGAAAGAAATGGCCCAACCCCCCCCATACACATGTATATACATACGTCCACACACGCAAATATACATACCTACACAGCTTTCCATGGCTTACCCCAGACGTTTCACATGCCTTGATTCAATCCACTGACAGCACGAATCCACTGACAGCACGTCAAACCCGATATACCACATCGCTCCAATTCACTCTATTCCTTGCCCTCCTTTCACCCTCCTGCATGTTCAGGCCCCGATCACACAAAATCTTTTTCACTCCATCTTTCCACCTCCAATTTGGTCTCCCTCTTCTCCTTGTTCCCTCCACCTCCGACACATATATCCTCTTGGTCAATCTTTCCTCACTCATCCTCTCCATGTGCCCAAACCACTTCAAAACACCCTCTTCTGCTCTCTCAACCACGCTCTTTTTATTTCCAGACATCTCTCTTACCCTTACGTTACTCACTCGATCAAACCACCTCACACCACACATTGTCCTCAAACATCTCATTTCCAACACATCCATCCTCCTGCGCACAACTCTATCCATAGCCCACGCCTCGCAACCATACAACATTGTTGGAACCACTATTCCTTCATACATACCCATTTTTGCTTTCCGAGATAATGTTCTCGACTTCCACACATTCTTCAAGGCCCCCAGAATTTTCGCCCCCTCCCCCACCCTATGATCCACTTCCGCTTCCATGGTTCCATCCGCTGCCAGATCCACTCCCAGATATCTAGAGCACTTCACTTCCTCCAGTTTTTCTCCATTCAAACTCACCTCCCAATTGACTTGACCCTCAACCCTACTGTACCTAATAACCTTGCTCTTATTCACATTTACTCTTAACTTTCTTCTTCCACACACTTTACCAAACTCAGTCACCAGCTTCTGCAGTTTCTCACATGAATCAGCCACCAGCGCTGTATCATCAGCGAACAACAACTGACTCACTTCCCAAGCTCTCTCATCCCCAACAGACTTCATACTTGCCCCTCTTTCCAAAACTCTTGCATTCACCTCCCTAACAACCCCATCCATAAACAAATTAAACAACCATGGAGACATCACACACCCCTGCCGCAAACCTACATTCACTGAGAACCAATCACTTTCCTCTCTTCCTACACGTACACATGCTTTACATCCTCGATAAAAACTTTTCACTGCTTCTAACAACTTTCCTCCCACACCATATATTCTTAATACCTTCCACAGAGCATCTCTATCAACTCTATCATATGCCTTCTCCAGATCCATAAATGCTACATACAAATCCATTTGCTTTTCTAAGTATTTCTCACATACATTCTTCAAAGCAAACACCTGATCCACACATCCTCTACCACTTCTGAAACCACACTGCTCCTCCCCAATCTGATGCTCTGGACATGCCTTCACCCTCTCAATCAATACCCTCCCATATAATTTACCAGGAATACTCAACAAACTTATACCTCTGTAATTTGAGCACTCACTCTTATCCCCTTTGCCTTTGTACAATGTCACTATGCACGCATTCCGCCAATCCTCAGGCACCTCACCATGAGTCATACATACATTAAATAACCTTACCAACCAGTCAACAATACAGTCACCCCCTTTTTTAATAAATTCCACTGCAATACCATCCGAACCTGCTGCCTTGCCGGCTTTCATCTTCCGCAAAGCTTTCACTACCTCTTCTCTGTTTACCAAATCATTTTCCCTAACCCTCTCACTTTGCACACCACCTCGACCAAAACACCCTATATCTGCCACTCTATCATCAAACACATTCAGCAAACCTTCAAAATACTCACTCCATCTCCTTCTCACATCACCACTACTTGTTATCACCTCCCCATTTGCGCCCTTCACTGAAGTTCCCATTTGCTCCCTTGTCTTACGCACTTTATTTACCTCCTTCCAGAACATCTTTTTATTCTCCCTAAAATTTAATGATACTCTCTCACCCCAACTCTCATTTGCCCTTTTTTTCACCTCTTGCACCTTCTCTTGACCTCCTGTCTCTTTCTTTTATACATCTCCCACTCAATTGCATTTTTTCCCTGCAAAAATCGTCCAAATGCCTCTCTCTTCTCTTTCACTAATACTCTTACTTCTTCATCCCACCACTCACTACCCTTTCTAATCAACCCACCTCCCACTCTTCTCATGCCACAAGCATCTTTTGCGCAATCCATCACTGATTCCCTAAATACATCCCATTCCTCCCCCACTCCCCTTGCTTCCATTGTTCTCACCTTTTTCCATTCTGTACTCAGTCTCTCCTGGTACTTCCTCACACAGGTCTCCTTCTCAAGCTCACTTACTCTCACCACCCTCTTCACCCCAACATTCACTCTTCTTTTCTGAAAACCCATACAAATCTTCACCTTAGCCTCCACAAGATAATGATCAGACATCCCTCCAGTTGCACCTCTCAGCACATTAACATCCAAAATGTTATATATATTCCAAGTGTCTAGATAGAAGACCAGAATCATTGGAAAATGCTCATAATGATCTGAAGAATGAGCCGGGTAAGATAAGAGAAAGAAAGGAAAGGGTGACTGGAGAAGTATAAAAGGTGTTGCAGTATACATATAACTGGTACCACTTGGGAGGCTGCCGGTACTCTCTTAGTGGAGCAGAACAGTTCATTGTTCATTTCAAAACTATTGAAGGGTTCCACTCCTCAACAAGTGTTTAATATGGATGTACTAACTTATTTTGGAAAAGAATGCCAGCCAGGATATTTATTAGCAAGGAGGAAGATTGTCCCAGGGTTCAAAAGCAACCTGAGAACCCTTGGCACTTCGACTGCGAGAGAATGCCAAGGGAGGTTATATGATTTTGTATTTGGTAGTGCTTCACTCAGGAAATCCTAGAGCAATGGAAAGAGTGCCTTATTTGTAATTAGGCATTCTTAACAGAAGGCTTGGGGTCCTCAGGAGTGCTATTAACCAGCTGTAGAGCACTACTGTGCTAAGAAAACTTTAGCCAATAAAGCATTGCTTATTCCTGACAGTATACCAAGCCATCTTCAGTATTTGTCTGAGATGAACCCAAATATTAGACTAGAGAACTTCCTAAAAACACCCCTTCCATACCTCAGTCCATGGCTCAGGGCATGATTGACACCTTCAAGGCATATTGCCTGAGTAAGACATTCCCCCCAACTCGATGGCATAGATGAGGAGGATAGACGAGGGAAGACTTCTCTGTTGAAAAATCTATGATATGAATACTGTGGACAACATTACTATGTTACTGGAGAAAGCAATACCCATGACAGTGAACAGTATTTGGAGTAAGATATGGCCTGAGTATATGCAAAGTTTCTCAAGTTTGGATTAGGTGCCCCAAATCCATCAAACTGTGGTGACTTTTGCCAACATATTTAGCTATGGGGAGATTATAGAACAACAGTTTGCTGGAGTCACATTAGAAGAACTTGACCAGAGAGGAACTCACTCTGTTACATAGAAAAATTCCACTTCACCCTATAACAAAGGGGTTAGAGGTTTTTGACAACAGATAGAAGGCTTTGGCTCT
Organism: Panulirus ornatus; assembly: GCF_036320965.1. Taxonomy (NCBI): domain Eukaryota; kingdom Metazoa; phylum Arthropoda; class Malacostraca; order Decapoda; family Palinuridae; genus Panulirus; species Panulirus ornatus. The sequence goes on along the minus strand of NC_092234.1, from coordinate 41,295,741 downwards.
CATTAACCAATAAAATTAGTTGGACTTTCAGAAAGTTGCATACAATTTGGAAAGAAAAACAAGGTCCCCACATTATCTGTTTCCTGCTATCAAATGCAAGAAGAACATAAAAGCCAAGGATTTGTGCAAACAAATGAGGTATTATTTCTCACATGGCCATTGCATGGAGCATCAAGTTCATGCATGGAGCTCTCAGTGGAGACTGGTGGAGTGGCAGGGCATGGGAGTGAAGTATCTTGAAATATATCCTTAAAATACAGTTATTACTACTTATGATTACTGGTGATATATGAATATATATATTTACATATATGAACCTATATATTTACATATTTGCATATACTGCATATACTTATGGGGTGGTCGGGGCAGGGGGAGGTAAGGAAGTGAGATCCATGACACAGATTCACTAAGTGACACTTGTCATTGTTAATGGTCATTATTTACATATTTAGATATATGTTTACACATATTTACATATGTATTTACATTTCAAAATTATTTCCAGAGAGTGATAGTTTCTGGAGAAAGCATCCAGAATGACCAAGGCAACACTCACAGAAATACAAATGTCATGATATTGGTGGGGGATTTAAACAAAGCCAGTGAAAATTATCACTCATGTAATGATTCTCAGAGCCTGCTCTGTAAGGCTTCGTGATGATTCTATGAGTGAGTTTACAGTTTAATGATATGGATTCCAATCATAAAGTTGCCCATGTGGTCTCGAGGTTTCTTACAGGTGCTTCATTTAGTTAAAGAGAGCATTCGAGAGAGAGAAAGAGGCATACCACACAGCTAAGGAAAGCTTTTTCAAAAGACTAAGGAAAACTTCTCCTTTAATTGCAGACAATCTTAGTGCCCCTCCTTTTCCTCCTGACTACACTCTCTTCACCCTGAATCATTTCCCCACAACCTCAGGCCCCAAAGACCCCCTTTTCTCTTTTCTGGTACATTTTCATTGATGTTGTTTAAATCAGCAAATGTAAACCTGTGGTAAGTATTTCTTAGGCCATGCTGTTCCATGTATTGTGTTTCCCTACCTCTAATGGGTTTCAGTTGCTCATACAAAGACATTTGGCATATCAGCAGGTTTTCAGGAACATAATCCTGTTGCTATACAAGGGATAGGTGTACAAATGTATTAACATGGAGTAGCAGAGATAAGAAAATCATGAACTTTTTGAGGTTGATTAATTATTGATGACAGTTATCAATTTTTAAGATGAATGATAATTGTTGCATGCACTTAAATGTGCTTTGATTGAAGGCAGTGCGTAATATTCAGAATGATATCTAGACAGTCAGAATTATAGTTAACTGTTTTTTACAAATGAAGAACTTGGTTTGATTATGGCCCAGTAGTCGTTCTGGACTGAAAGAGGAAAAAAGTGATTACGTGAAGTGGGTTTGTCATAAATGGCTTTTCACTCATTTCCAGTGATTTTTACATCATTAGTGTATCCCTTCCATTTGCAGAACTACCAGAAATCAGTCCCTTCAGTTTTGACAGTGACATTGAAGCAGGTCGTGATGCTCAGCTTCTCTGTTATGTACCAAAAGGAGATCAGCCCATTTCCTTTCACTGGTATTTTCGTGGCCATGAGGTATCTCATGTTATGGGTGTTAACACAATAAAAGTTGGGAGCAGATCAAGCATTCTTACCATTACTTCTGCCAGCCATAGCCATTCTGGCGAATATACCTGTGCTGCTTCCAATGCTGCTGGAACAAAAAGATTCTCTGCCTCACTCATTGTTCATGGTAGTTAGACAGCAGCACCATGGATCCGTGCACAGTTATGCTTTATTTTTATTAATTATTTTGTGTGACTTCTCTACAACTTGTGGGTATTTTAAAGAAAAAAGAAAAATGTTTTGTTCAGGAAGTCATTGGGTTACCACAGGGCATATAGTGAATACCATATTGTTAGGATTCAGTAATATAATCATTGAGGTAATTCTTTAACAATCCTTGATTGTACCCTAAAATTTCCACTTAATTCTTCATTTCTCAGTTGGTGGAGGTTGGCAGTGTTATATGATATCAAAATCCACAAGTTGTAGATGAGGTTTTTATATTCCTTTGTGGATTTAGATTCATTTTTAACGATTATTTTACACTCCTTCCTTGAAATCCAAGAAAGCTAACAGCTTTAGAATGTTATTCTTCTAAAATTCAGAAAAGTAATGTAATCTGCAGAGCCACCCCGAATTCGACCATTCTCCTTTGAAGGAGACATAAGCTCAGGGAAGGACACACAGATCGTCTGCTACGTGAGTGATGGTGACACACCTGTGACTATCCGATGGTACTTCCATGGTCGTGAAGTTTCACATATTATGGGTGTCACAACTGTTAAAGTGGGGCTTCGTTTAAATATTCTGGCTATAGAACATGCTACTTATGGGCATTCAGGAGAATATACCTGTGCTGCTTCAAATGCAGCTGGAGAGGATAGGGCTTCAGCTACTCTTTCTGTCCATGGTACTTGCAATCTAATTAATGGATTCGTTCATGCTTCATAGATGCTTTGAATGAATGAATGTAATGTAGTATCTTTAATCTCTGAAATGACTTACCATTTTACTATCCTCTGGAAACTAACTCATGTCTACAACAGGTAGTTTCTCCCTCTCCCAAAAGTATAATTCATAGATGCAAAACTTTTCTATATCATAGAGGCACACCTTCAAACTGATTTGTATTCCTTATTTCTTATATATTTGTTTTTGAAATCAAGAATCAATATCCATCTGTATTTATATATCCATGCCATGTTTTTGAATACAGACCCACCTGCCATCATTCCTTTAAGCTTCGGTGGAACAGAACTGTATGAAGGGGGTGTTGCATCTGCTACATGTGTTGTTAGCCAAGGTACTCTACCCATTACTATAACATGGAACTTCAATGGTGACTTCCTACAACCTGATAATTCTCAAAAGATCCATGATTTTGGAGGGAGAACAAGCATCTTGACTATTGAACCTCTCAGTGATCTTCACAGGGGAATATATGGGTGTTCGGCTTCTAATTCTGCTGGGACAGACAAGGCTGAAGCTGAATTGGTCATCCATGGTATAATTAGCTACATTGTTTTAGTATTTTCAGCATGTTAGGAATGTCATATCTTCCCCAGAATGGCTCATGGTGTTTTGGTAAAAGCTTTGAAATAGTTAGCTCACAGACTAGCCAGTGAACAACCAAATAATCACTCAAACATCACAAAGTTCAAGGACAATTTTGTGGACCAAAGATTTTTTTTTTTTTTTTCTTTTGCTTTGTCGCTGTCTCCCTCGTTTGCGAGGTAGCGCAAGGAAACACGAAAGAAATGGCCCAACCCACCCCCATACACATGTATATACATACGTCCACACACGCAAATATACATACCTACACAGCTTTCCATGGTTTACCCCAGACGCTTCACATGCCCTGATTCAATCCACTGACAGCACGTCAACCCCGGTATACCACATCGCTCCAATTCACTCTATTCCTTGCCCTCCTTTCACCCTCCTGCATGTTCAGGCCCCGATCACACAAAATCTTCTTCACTCCATCTTTCCACCTCCAATTTGGTCTCCCTCTTCTCCTCGTTCCCTCCACCTCCGACACATATATCCTCTTGGTCAATCTTTCCTCACTCATTCTCTCCATGTGCCCAAACCATTTCAAAACACCCTCTTCTGCTCTCTCAACCACGCTCTTTTTATTTCCACACATCTCTCTTACCCTTACGTTACTTACTCGATCAAACCACCTCACACCACACATTGTCCTCAAACATCTCATTTCCAGCACATCCATCCTCCTGCGCACCACTCTATCCATAGCCCACGCCTCGCAACCATACAACATTGTTGGAACCACTATTCCTTCGAACATACCCATTTTTGCTTTCCGAGATAATGTTCTCGACTTCCACACATTCTTCAAGGCTCCCAGAATTTTCGCCCCCTCCCCCACCCTATGATCCACTTCCGCTTCCATGGTTCCATCCGCTGCCAGATCCACTCCCAGATATCTAAAACACTTCACTTCCTCCAGTTTTTCTCCATTCAAACTCACCTCCCAATTGACTTGACCCTCAACCCTACTGTACCTAATAACCTTGCTCTTATTCACATTTACTCTTAACTTTCTTCTTTCACACACTTTACCAAACTCAGTCACCAGCTTCTGCAGTTTCTCACATGAATCAGCCACCAGCGCTGTATCATCAGCGAACAGCAACTGACTCACTTCCCAAGCTCTCTCATCCCCAACAGACTTCATACTTGCCCCTCTTTCCAAAACTCTTGCATTCACCTCCCTAACAACCCCATCCATAAACAAATTAAACAACCATGGAGACATCACACACCCCTGCCGCAAACCTACATTCACTGAGAACCAATCACTTTCCTCTCTTCCTACACGTACACATGCCTTACATCCTCGATAAAAACTTTTCACTGCTTCTAACAACTTGCCTCCCACACCATATATTCTTCATACCTTCCACAGAGCATCTCTATCAACTCTATCATATGCCTTCTCCAGATCCATAAATGCTACATACAAATCCATTTGCTTTTCTAAGTATTTCTCACATACATTCTTCAAAGCAAACACCTGATCCACACATCCTCTACCGCTTCTGAAACCACCAAACCATGGACCAAAGATACGTATATGTTATTTGCTTAGGTTTACTTGAAGACTGAGTCTCTATTTCATTCAGTAGCTAGACAGCTTTTCTTGTCTGCCTCTTTACATTCTAAACTGAAAACATATTATCTTGGAAGTTCTGATGTTGGCAAGCTCAGATGAGTGGGTATAAGTTAGTTGAGGAGACAAAGATAACTTTGAACCAGTTGTAAGAAAATGGATGATAGTAGCTAATGAGAGGAAAAGATGAGATAGTAATGGTACCAAACAGAACAGAAGATTCTTTTGTATGTAATGAAAAAATGAGAAAATGAAACCCATTAAGATTCTTTGTAGTATTTTTTTGCTTGTCTTGAAGATAATAGAAACATCGTTTTCATTTTGCTCACAGCTCTTTTTTTTCATTGGTTGTTTTATCATCTTGTGCAAGAATTCTTCATGTAGCTCTATTCTTTTGTTGATTGTCTCAGTCATCTGTCATACCATTCACTAGATATCTTACAAGGTTGAATGTCTGCAGTAATTACAGTACTTAAATGGAGTTTGCAAATATTCAGATTGATGATTTTTTTAAGGAAATCAGTACAGGTTGAGCATCCCTAATCCAAAAATCTGAAATGCGGAATGCTCCAAAATCCAAAACTTTTTGAGCAGCAACATGACATTACAAGAGGAAAATTCCATGCCAAAACACACAATTTTTTCATTGTATTAATGGTATTTCATATTTTTTTATTGTCAAGTACCAAGATGTGAATATGTGTAAGAAAATGATTGCTTATCAGTAGCATATGAATTCAAAGTCAGGAATGAAGATGATGCCAAGCAACCACATATTGTCCACATGGATGGATGAGGTTGGGACACCTTAGCTTTCTGATGGTTTCGTGTTACACAAACTTTGTTTCATGCACAAAATTATTAAAGATATTGTATAAATTACCTTCAGGCTATGTTAATGAGACGTATATGAAGCATAAATGGATTTTGTGTTTAGACTTGGGTCCCATCCCCAAGATATCTCATTATGTATATGCAAATATTCCAAAATCCAAAATATTTCTGGTCCCAGACATTTTGGATAAGGGATACTCAGCATGTAATCCTTTTGCTATTTATGTTTATTTAGTTCAGTAGATCACCAGTAAGTCTGTTGATAGCTGATCTCCCAGTTTTGTACTGTGAGACTAAATTGATAATACAGTGCTGTGGAATTACTCCTCTGTCATAAGGTTTACATGGGAAAGTATTTGCCATAGAAGACGGAATTGGTGGTATGAAGAACATAATCATGCATGCCTGATATCCTCGGCTGTTGGGAATGTAACTTGAAGTATGTTGTTTCCAGTTCATTTAGCAGATAAATAATAAGAACTTACACACATATCTGCTAGATGAATAAAATCTAAGAACTTTTATATTCATATTTGCCAGATGAATGAAATCCCTTTTGATGTTTACTTTGTCAATGTGAGCCAGGAAATGTGTAGCATATGATCATATCATCATGCTGTTTTATACTAATTTGATGAGGAAGTGAGATCTATTGCAGTTTGTCAGCTAGAACATAATTCATTATCATATCCTTTTTACTATTATATCCTATCCTGTTACATTTCAGGGTGTTTAATTCGAAAGCTAGTCTTAGAATCCCACATAGAGTAAGGCTAAATGAGAGACAGGCTGGGGGGTGCTGCCCCGGGGCTCAGTGTCCTTTGAGGTGCCTGGAATCGAGCATATGCTGCTCAGCTTCCCTTACCTACTCATCTGCATTTCATTTTTATCACAAAAGTCGTAGTGTTTGTTTTTTCTTTGTATATGGATGCTTGATACTCAGAAAATTATTTGATTAATTGTTTGAGTAATAATCAAAAGTTTTGTCACTTTATAGATTTATTAGATATTTGTTGATATTGTAGTCTGTTTACTTTTTATACTTTGAATTGAAATTAACTACTGCTGTGATTTTGATTTGTTTATGAGCTCCCTGTTGACCTTATCAAGGATCCTCTTTTTGTAAGTTCTATGAAAGTAAAAAAAAAAAGTGAGGCTTGGCGAGGTTGTTTACCATAAGAGTCATGCTGGTTCCTGACAACCCTGATTATGGTATGTGTCTGGAGGTTCCACCAACGAGACATCTCATTTACAGTAATGCTTTGTTTGCTTATTCATTCCCTCTAACCTACCTAGAACTTTTCTTTTTATATCAATTGATTTTTGTTGTCATTTTCTCCACTCCATGTTTTATTCCAATTATGATCCACTGTTTTACTTCATCATTTACCTGGCACTCCATTTACAGTATTGTGTCTCCCTCTGATGTTCTGTAGCCACTCTCTCAACTCTACATAACCTTCTTGGAATGTCCATCTGAAATAGTTATGCCCTTCAAGTAATGTTGTTTACAGACCCACAGTAATTTGATATACAACAATATGGATTATACCAGCCTTAAAACCTTTTACCACCTAATGATTCACCTATTTCATCCACTAACACACTTTAGGGGATATATTTATGATATTTGTCTGTATATATTTACAATTTTTTTATCACTGTATCTTTTCAGTGATAGAAGTGTGAAATTTTGATTGATGATTGTCATACTGAAAACTCATGTACGAAGATGGTGCCAAATCATGAACTGACATAAAAGTTTTATGGTATATGCTGTCTGTAGGTATTTTTCATTCACATCTTTGTAGCTTTTGGTTGTGGAAGTTGGAAATTTGCAGTTAAACATTAACTAAAGAACTGAGGCATTGGTGGAGATAAAATGTGAATCATGCACCCACCCTCTTGTCACACATTTTTTGCCCAGTTACTAGCTTGGCTAATATTTGTTACATTTTGATAATTCTTGATGAGCTTAATTTGTGCCAGTATCACTTGATGAGATTACTCAGATGACAGATCCTTGGCTCAGGTTCAGAGATATAGTTGAATTGTGTATCTGGACAACCACCTACATCAACTATCTTAGGATTTTGTCTTATCTTTTTATTCATTTCTTGGTTTGGATGTGTAAAGCATGTGTAAAGATATAACTGAATCATCTCCATACAGTCCAAAGGTTGATGTCTGACGCTTGAGAGAATACCCTCATCATAAGCCTTCAGTTTAGGTTTGAAGATAGAGTTGAATTGTACACATATCATATATACTGTCTTTTGTAAATGTAACTGCAAATCATGGGGGTTTTCTAGATTGCATAAGTGATCTTGTGTCATGTAAATCATGAGAAATTTCAGAGTGATTACAGGTTGTACCTCTTTATTCCAGCAACCTTGGGACTTGGCCACTGCCAGACCACAGAAAATGCTGGCAAACAGAAATTAACCCCTAAGTCATACACATTTGATGATCCAATCTCATATTACTCACATAAAGTCTTTACAGAAGTCCCTTTATCTAATTTTTTCTGTAACTCCACCATTACAAGAAGAGATAATGCTTCATGCTTATGCTTATTAGCACTAGCGCTGTCTTCTGCACCTCTTGGTCTCTTGGATGACATCCTGAAGGGTTAAAATACAGTTGAGCATTAGAAATTAACATGGCTGTTAGTTAGTTCAACTGCAGTGTAAACCAAGTTTGGCACCTTAGTGCTGCTAACAGAACTGCCTTGGTGGCAGATCCACTGCAGTTATGCAGTTAAGGAGCAGGTGTCAACATTGCGGAAGTTGCATCTTGGGCAGGAGGGGTCATGTGATATGTTTAATTAGTGTTTGTAATGTTGAAGAAGTAGGTGGTGTCCAGAGCACAGCGGCAACAGTGTGACTCTTCTTTTTGTGGGGAGTGTAGATTGGTATAGGTATATATATATGTCAAAATACAATCAAAGATTGGATTGAGGAGGAGTATTTGTTTAGTGTGTGACAAGTCATTTCGATAATATGGTTTGTCAGTGTACTGCATATTGTGTAGGGTAATCTTTGTGGACAGGTGGCAAAAGTGTAATGTTGAGATGACCTTTTTGTGTCTGCAAAAAAGAGTAACGTGTGGTAATTAAATGGCTTGGAAGGTGAGGGTCAGCAATGTTTCATAGAAGTAGGTGTTCAGCGTGTTTAGGTGGAACTTTTTTGGAAATATTTTTGTTTTGGCATACAGATGATGAAAGTTTGCGAGTGCTGTGTTGTGGGTGATTTGTAATTTGCTTTTGAAAGAGTCATTGATCAGGCTGCTGAGGCACAGTTTCGAGTGGATTGGATAAATGGTAGATTGTTTTACTCTTATTTGAAACTCATACCAGTGAGTGTCCTGAAGGCATTTAGTTTCTCCAAGGTCTTTTGTTGATGTTTGTGATTTGGAGAGCAAGTGTTTATTACATATAATGCTTAGATGTTCGTGATGTGGAGAATGATTGTGTATTGTATGTGATAACTAGACGAGTGATTATGTGTTGTGTGTAATGTCTAGTTTCCTCTTTTAGAAATTGAAACAGAGATTCTGGGAGCCTTGAAGAATGTTTGGCAAGAGAGAATTTTATCTTGGAGATCAAAAATGGGAATGTTTGAAGGAATAGTAGTTCCAACATTATTTATGATTGCAAAGCATGGGTTATGGATAGGGTTGTGTAAGGAGGAGGATGGATGTGTTGGAAGTGAAGTGGTTGAGGACAATATTAGGTGTGAAGTGGTTCAATTGAGCAAGTGATGAAAGAGTAAGAGAGATATGTAGAAATGAAGAGAGTGTGGTTGCGATAGCAGAAGAGGATGTGTTGAAATGGTTTGGATATATGGAGAGAATGAGTGAGGAAAGGTTGACATAGAGTATATGCATCAGAAGTGGAGGGAACAAGAACTTGGAAACCAAATTGGAGATGGAAGGATGGAAGGATAGAGTGAAAAAGATTTTAAGCGATAGGGGCCTGAACATGCTGGAAGTTGAAAGGTGTGCTTGGAATAGAATGAATTGGAACGACGTCATATACTGGGGTAAACGTGCTGTCATGTACTGAACCAGGGCATGTGAAATGTCCAGGGTAAACCATGGAAAGGTCTGTGGGGCCTGGATGTTGATAGGTAGCTTCGGTTTTAATGCATAACAGCAGTCAAGTGTGGGAAAGAAGAGAATGTATGTTTTATCTTTTTTCTGTTCATTCATTATCTTTTTTCTGTTCATTTGTGCTGTTTCTTGTGGGATGGGGTGGCATTGGGAATGGAGGAAGACAAGCAAGTATGAATATGTATGTATTTGTATGTACATGTATACATGTATCTATAAGTATTTGCATATGTATGTGCATATATGTCGACATGCTGTCATTGGACTGAACCAGGGCATGAGAAACATCTGGGGTAAACCATGGAAAGGTCTGTGGGACCTGGATGTGGATAGGGAGTTGTGGTGTCGGTGCATTACACATGACAGCTAGAAACTGAGTGTGAATGAATGTGGCCTTTTTTTTGTCTGTTTTCCTGGTGCTTCCTCATTGATGCAGTGGGTGGCAGTGCTGTTTCCTGTGGGGTGGGATGGCACCAGGAATGGATGAAGGCAAGCGAGTATATGTACATGGGTATATATGTATATGGCTGTGTATGTGTATATATGTATGCGTGTATATGTTGATATGTATATGTATGTATATATACATGTATGAGCGTGTATGTATATATGTTTCTGTTTCCTGGTGCTACCTTGCTGACACAGGAAACAGCGATCAGGTATAATAAAAAAATTGATATGTGTATATGAGTGGATGTGTCTTTCTTTGTCTGTTTCCTGGCACTAATGTGGAAAATGACTGTCAAGTATGAAAAAAATGTAATGTCTAGATGTAAATTTGGAGCGTGATTGTATGTTGTATGTGATACCCAGTGTGGTTGGCATTTGGTTTAATGGGAGTGGTTGATCATTCAGAGCGATATGAATTCAGTGCATAATGTTATAGAACTTCGTATATGTATAATGAATATTAAGACTAAGAAACTAGGAAAAAGTAAAGAATGTTATTGTGTAATCAGAGATCACTTCATGATGAATTCAGTTGCAGCCAGCCATTGTAACAGTGTGGGCATATAGATAACATGATGACCTATTTTTGTATGTACATACATGTACATTCAAGTTCACTTTACAAGTACAGTTCATGTGCAAAATGTAACTCTCCGATATAAAATCAAATTTTTTAGAACAGGAAGTGAAAACAAAAAGAAAATGTTATTGTGTAACTGAAGAATAGATTGCTTCCTCACAACAAGTTCAACCACAGTCATCTGATGTAACAACGAGGTCTTGCACTTTTTGTTAGTGACTTGCTTTTGTATGTTCTTTCTTTTCTTTTAAACTATTCGCCATTTCCCGCGTTAGCGAGGTAAAGTTAAGAACAGAGGACTGGGCCTTTTTTGGAATATCCTCACCTGGCCCCCTCTGTTCCTTTTTTTAGAAAATTAAAAAAAAAACGAGAGGGGAGGATTTCCAGCCCCCCGCTCCCTCCCCTTTTAGTCGCCTTCTACGACACGCAGGGAATACGTGGGAAGTATTCTTAATCCCCTATCCCCAGGGAAAATTACAACCATTTATACTCTACACTTATTGTTCTAGTGATTTTCTTGACCTTTTCTGTTTGGGCAGGTTATATCATTTTGAGGCCTCACTGTGGATTCCAAGAGATTATTGCCGTATGATCAGTTCATTCTTGCTAAATGTGAGCATATTACACTTAATGTGACAGGAGTTATTCATAAACTTGATAACGGGGCTTTAGGGAAAAAGTGTGCTGAATATGTTGTTGGTATGTTTATCATCTGCAACTTAAAGAAGAACAGGAAGAAAATATTGAAATTCTTTACTGAAAGTCCAGTTATTAATTTATTGCATTGAATAGTGTCTAATCAGATAATCAGTATCCCGTAAGCTTTCGTTGCCGTATCTGCGATCTTATATATATACTTGGATTAAGGATCTTATCGTTAGACCAGTGGTTTGTTTTATTATAGAGTTTTATTTCTACATGACTTATTATTGTAGATATTAACTCTTTCCTTCATGAATTATTCTTTGAAGTGCTCCAAAGGATATATTGTTTTATTTTCCCTCTTTTTTATAGTGGATGATTCGTGTGAGAAACTGCAGAGGTTGGTGACTGAGTTTGGAAAAGTGTGTGAAAGGAGGAAATTGAGAGTAAATGTGAATAAGAGAAAGGTTATTAGGTTTATGGGGGTTAAGGGACAAGTTAATCGGGAGGTAAGTTTGTATGGAGAAAAATTAGAGGAAGTGAAGTGCTATAGATTTCTGGGAGTGGACTTAGCAGCATATGAAACCATGGAAGCAGAAGTGAGTCACAGGGTGGGGGAGGGGGCGAAGATTCTGGGAGCAATGACGAATGTGTGGAAGGAGAGAGCATTTTCTCGAGAGCAAAAATGGGTATGTTTGTAGGAATGGTTGTTCTAACAATATTATATGGTTGTGAGGCATGGGCTGCAGATAGGGTTGAATGGAGGAGGGTGAATGGCTGTAGATAGGGTTGAATGGAGGAGGGTGAATGTGTTGGAAATGAAATGTTTGAGGACAGTATGTGGTGTCAGGTGGTTTGATCGAGTAAGTAATGTAAGGATAAGAGAGATGTGTGGTAATAAAAGGAGTGAGGTTGAAAGAACAAAAGATGGTGTGTTGAAATGATTTGGACATATGGAGAGAATGAGTGAGGAAAGAGGATATATGTTTCAGAGTTGGAGGGAACAAGGAGAAGCAGGAGACCAAATTAGAGGTAGAAGGATGGAGTGAAAATGATTTTGAGTGATTGAGGCTTTAGCATACAGGAGGATGAGAGGTGTGCAAGGAATAGAGTGAATTGGAACGATGTGGTTTACCGGGGTCGACGTGCTGTCAGTGGATTGAACCAGGGCATGTGAAGCGTCTGGGGTAAACCATGAAAAGGTTTGTAGGGCTTGGATGTGGAAAGGGAGCTGTGGTTTTGGTGTATTACACATGACAGCAAGAGACTGAATGTGAATGAATGTGGCCTTTTTGTCTGTATTCCTGGCGCTACCTCACTGAAGCAGGGGGATAGCGATTCTATTTGCCTGTGGGGCGGGGTAGCGACAGGAATGGATGGAGGCAAGCAAGTATGAATATGTAAATATGTATGTATGTAGTGTCTGCATGTGTATAATATATATATATATATATATATATATATATATATATATATATATATATATATATATATATATATATATATATATATATATTTATTTATTTATTTTGCTTTGTCGCTGTCTCCTGCGTTTGCGAGGTAACGCAAGGAAACAGACGAAAGAAATGGCCCAACCCACCCTCATACACAATGTATATTTATACACGTCCACACACGCAAATATACATACCTATACATCTCAATGTACACATATATATACACATACAGACACATACATATATACCCATGCACACAATTCACACTGTCTGCCTTTATTCATTCCCATCGCCACCTCGCCACACGTGGAATACCATCCCCCTCCCCCCTCATGTGTGCGAGGTAGCACTAGGAAAAGACAACAAAGGCCCCATGCGTTCACAGTCTCTAGCTGTCATGCAATAATGCCCGAAACCACAGCTCCCTTTCCACATCCAGGCCCCACACAACTTTCCATGATTTACCCCAGACGCTTCACATGCCCTGATTCAATCCACTGACAGCACGTCAACCCCGGTATACCACATCGATCCAATTCACTCTATTCCTTGACCTCCTTTCACCCTCCTGCATGTTCAGGCCCCGATCACACAAAATCTTTTTCACTCCATCTTTCCACCTCCAATTTGGTCTTCCACTTCTCCTCGTTCCCTCCACCTCTGACACATATATCCTCTTGGTCAATCTTTCCTCACTCATTCTCTCCATGTGCCCAAACCATTTCAAAACACCCTCTTCTGCTCTCTCAACCACGCTCTTTTTATTTCCACACATCTCTCTTACCCTTACATTACTTACTCGATCAAACCACCTCACACCACACATTGTCCTCAAAACATCTCATTTCCAGCACATCCACCCTCCTGCGTGCAACTCTATCCATAGCCCACGCCTCGCAACCATACAACATTGTTGGAACCACTATTCCTTCAAACATACCCATTTTTGCTTTCCGAGATAGTGTTCTCGACCCACACATTCTTCAAGGCTCCCAGAATTTTCGCCCCCTCCCCCACTCTATGATCCACTTCCGCTTCCATGGTTCCATCCGCTGCCAGATCCACTCCCAGATATCTAAAACACTTTACTTCCTCCAGTTTCTCTCCATTCAAACTTACCTCCCAATTGACTTGACCCTCAACCCTACTGTACCTAATAACCTTGCTCTTATTCACATTTACTCTTAACTTTCTTCTTTCACACACTTTACCAAACTCAGTCACCAGCTTCTGCAGTTTCTCACATGAATCAGCCACCAGCGCTGTATCATCAGCGAACAACAACTGACTCACTTCCCAAGCTCTCTCATCCACAACAGACTTCATACTTGCCCCTCTTTCCAAAACTCTTGCATTCACCTCCCTAACAACCCCATCCATAAACAAATTAAACAACCATGGAGACATCACACACCCCTGCCGCAAACCTACATTCACTGAGAACCAATCACTTTCCTCTCTTCCTACACGTACACATGCCTTACATCCTCGATAAAAACTTTTCACTGCTTCTAACAACTTGCCTCCCACACCATATATTCTTAATACCTTCCACAGAGCATCTCTATCAACTCTATCATATGCCTTCTCCAGATCCATAAATGCTACATACAAATCCATTTGCTTTTCTAAGTATTTCTCGCATTCTTCAAAGCAAACACCTGATCCACACATCCTCTACCACTTTTGAAACCACACTGCTCTTCCCCAATCTGATGCTCTGTACATGCCTTCACCCTCTCAATCAATACCCTCCCATATAATTTACCAGGAATACTCAACAAACTTATACCTCTGTAATTTGAGCACTCACTCTTATCCCCTTTGCCTTTGTACAATGGCACTATGCACGCATTCCGCCAATCCTCAGGCACCTCACCATGAGTCATACATACATTAAATAACCTTACCAACCAGTCAATAATACAGTCACCCCCTTTTTTTTATAAATTCCACTGCAATACCATCCAAACCTGCTGCCTTGCCTGCTTTCATCTTCCGCAAAGCTTTTACTACCTCTTCTCTGTTTACCAAATCATTTTCCCTAACCCTCTCACTTTGCACACCACCTCGACCAAAACACCCTATATCTGCCACTCTGTCACAAACACATTCAACAAACCTTCAAAATACTCACTCCATCTCCTTCTCACATCACCACTACTTGTTATCACCTCCCCATTTGCGCCCTTCACTGAAGTTCCCATTTGCTCCCTTGTCTTACGCACTTTATTTACCTCCTTCCAGAACATCTTTTTATTCTCCCTAAAATTTAATGATACTCTCTCACCCCAACTCCCATTTGCCCTCTTTTTCACCTCTTGCACCTTTCTCTTGACCTCCTGTCTCTTTCTTTTATACATCTCCCACTCAATTGCATTTTTTCCCTGCAAAAATCGTCCAAATGCCTCTCTCTTCTCTTTCACTAATAATCTTACTTCTTCATCCCACCACTCACTACCCTTTCTAATCAACCCACCTCCCACTCTTCTCATGCCACAAGCATCTTTTGCGCAATCCATCACTGATTCCCTAAATGCATCCCATTCCTCCCCCACTCCCCTTACTTCCATTGTTCTCACCTTTTTCCATTCTGTACTCAGTCTCTCCTGGTACTTCCTCACACAAGTCTCCTTCCCAAGCTCACTTACTCTCACCACCCTCTTCACCCCAACATTCACTCTTCTTTTCTGAAAACCCAGACAAATCTTCACCTTAGCCTCCACAAGATAATGATCAGACATCCCCCAGTTGCACCTCTCAGCACATTAACATCCAAAAGTCTCTCTTTCGCGCGCCTGTCAATTAACATGTAATCCAATAACGCTCTCTGGCCATCTCTCCTACTTACATACGTATACTTATGTATATCTCGCTTTTTAAACCAGGTATTCCCAATCACCAGTCCTTTTTCAGCACATAAATCTACAAGCTCTTCACCATTTCCATTTACAACACTGAACACCCCACGTATACCAATTATTCCCTCAACTGCCACATTACTCACCTTTCCATTCAAATCACCCATCCCTATAACCCGGTCTCGTGTATCAAAACCACTAACACACTCATTCAGCTGCTCCCAAAACACTTGCCTCTCATGATCTTTCTTCTCATGCCCAGGTGCATATGCACCAATAATCACCCATCTCTCTCCATCAACTTTCAGTTTTACCCATATTAATCGAGAATTTACTTTCTTATATACTATTACATACTACCACAACTCCTGTTTCAGGAGTACTGCTACTCCTTCCCTTGTTCTTGTCCTCTCACTAACCCCTGACTTTACCTCTTCTATGTTTACCAAATCATTTTCCCAAGACATTCCCAAACCACTCTTCCCCTTTACCCTTGAGCTTCGTTTCACTCAGAGCCAAAACATCCAGGTTCCTTTCCTCAAACATACTACCTATCTCTCCTTTTTTCACATCTTGGTTACATCCTCACACATTTAGATACCCCAGTCTGAGCCTTCGAGGAGGATGAGCACTCCCCGCTTGACTCCTTCTGTTTCCCATTTTAGAAAGGTAAAAAAAAAAAATACAAGGAGGGGAGGATTTCTGGCCCCCCGCTCCCGTCCCCTCTAGTCGCCTTCTACGACACGCGAGGAATGCGTGGGAAGTATTCTTTCACCCCTATCCCCAGGGATAATATATATATATATATATATATATATATATATATATATATATATATATATATATATATATATATATATTTGCAGGGAAAAAATGCAATTGAGTGGGAGATGTATAAAAGAAAGAGACAGGAGGTCAAGAGAAAGGTGCAAGAGGTGAAAAAGAGGGCAAATGAGAGTTGGGGTGAGAGAGTATCATTAAATTTTAGGGAGAATAAAAAGATGTTCTGGAAGGAGTATCATTAAATTTTAGGGAGAATAAAAAGATGTTCTGGAAGGAGGTAAATAAAGTGCGTAAGACAAGGGAGCAAATGGGAACTTCAGTGAAGGGCGCAAATGGGGAGGTGATAACAAGTAGTGGTGATGTGAGAAGGAGATGGAGTGAGTATTTTAAAGGTTTGTTGAATGTGTTTGATGATAGAGTGGCAGATATAGGGTGTTTTGGTCGAGGTGGTGTGCAAAGTGAGAGGGTTAGGGAAAATGATTTGGTAAACATAGAAGAGGTAGTAAAAGCTTTGCGGAAGATGAAAGCCGGCAAGGCAGCAGGTTTGGATGGTATTGCAGTGGAATTTATTAAAAAAGGGGGTGACTGTATTATTGACTGGTTGGTAAGGTTATTTAATGTATGTATGACTCATGGTGAGGTGCCTGAGGATTGGCGGAATGCGTGCATAGTGGCATTGTACAAAGGCAAAGGGGATAAGAGTGAGTGCTCAAATTACAGAGGTATAAGTTTGTTGAGTATTCCTGGTAAATTATATGGGAGGGTATTGATTGAGAGGGTGAAGGCATGTACAGAGCATCAGATTGGGGAAGAGCAGTGTGGTTTCAGAAGTGGTAGAGGATGTGTGTATCAGGTGTTTGCTTTGAAGAATGTATGTGAGAAATACTTAGAAAAGCAAATGGATTTGTATGTAGCATTTATAGATCTGGAGAAGGCATATGATAGAGTTGATAGAGATGCTCTGTGGAAGGTATTAAGAATATATGGTGTGGGAGGCAAGTTGTTAGAAGCAGTGAAAAGTTTTTATCGAGGATGTAAGGCATGTGTACGTGTAGGAAGAGAGGAAAGTGATTGGTTCTCAGTGAATGTAAATTTGTGGCACGGGTGTGTGATGTCTCCATGGCTGTTTAATTTGTTTATGGATGGAGTTGTTAGGGAGGTGAATGCAAGAGTTTTGGAAAGAGGGGCAAGTATGAAGTCTGTTGTGGATGAGAGAGCTTGGGAAGTGAGTCAGTTGTTGTTCGCTGATGATACAGCGCTGGTGGCTGATTCATGTGAGAAACTGCAGAAGCTGGTGACTGAGTTTGGTAAAGTGTGTGAAAGAAGAAAGTTAAGAGTAAATGTGAATAAGAGCAAGGTAATTAGGTACAGTAGGGTTGAGGGTCAAGTCAATTGGGAGGTAAGTTTGAATGGAGAAAAACTGGAGAAAGTAAAGTGTTTTAGATATCTGGGAGTGGATCTGGCAGCAGATGGAACCATGGAAGCGGAAGTGGATCATAGGGTGGGGGAGGGGGCAAAAATCTTGGGAGCCTTGAAGAATGTGTGGAAGTCGAGAACATTATCTCGGAAAGCAAAAATGGGTATGTTTGAAGGAATAGTGGTTCCAACAATGTTGTATGGTTGCGAGGCGTGGGCTATGGATAGAGTTGTGTGCAGGAGGATGGATGTGCTGGAAATGAGATGTTTGAGGACAATGTGTGGTGTGAGGTGGTTTGATCGAGTAAGTAACGTAAGGGTAAGAGAGATGTGTGGAAATAAAAAGAGCGTGGTTGAGAGAGCAGAAGAGGGTGTTTTGAAATGGTTTGGGCACATGGAGAGAATGAGTGAGGAAAGATTGACCAAGAGGATATATGTGTCGGAGGTGGAGGGAACGAGGAGAAGTGGGAGACCAAATTGGAGGTGGAAAGATGGAGTGAAAAAGATTTTGTGTGATCGGGGCCTGAACATGCAGGAGAGTGAAAGGAGGGCAAGGAATAGAGTGAATTGGATCGATGTGGTATACCGGGGTTGACGTGCTGTCAGTGGATTGAATCAGGGCGTGTGAAGCGTCTGGGGTAAACCATGGAAAGCTGTGTAGGTATGTATATTTGCGTGTGTGGACGTATGTATATACATGTGTATGGGGGTGGGTTGGGCCATTTCTTTCGTCTGTTTCCTTGCGCTACCTCGCAAACGCGGGAGACAGCGACAAAGCAAAAAAAAAAAAAAAAGAATGTTGTAATGATTGGTAATCAGTCTTTCACTGTGGATAAAAGAAATGATAACACTTGTGTAGAGGCAACTCAATACTCAGGCCTTTGACCCACACATTTCAGCACTTTGTGCTTTAAAACACCTAATAATTATCAAAGCGACATTAATGAATGAAACATACTTTTGAACTTACTGTCTTGGTTTCTGTATGAATTCCTTTGATACTGTAGGGTTAGATATATTTTTTATATAAGTTCTCAGGGTTGGAAGGAAACCTAGCTCAGGTTGTAAGGGTTTAAGTCTGCAAGAATACTATGAAACGTAATGAAAATATGTTGGACAAAAATATACAGGAGCATGGTAAGAAATTCCGTACAGCTATTTAGGATGTATCTAGGGAAATAAGAGACATACATGGAAAAACTACTGGTAGATTTGAAAGAAAACTTTGCTTGGATGAAATCAGTCAAGATTAACCAATCTATCTATATTTCTAATGCCCAGTCTCTTTGAGAACTCCCTAAAGGGGGTGGTTGTTGAACTCTAGTGCTGCTTCTTAGCTTTTAGTTCCTTACCATTCACAGGCCACTGGCAAAGGGCAACTCTAGTGCAGTGTTGTTAGAAGCTCCTATGTAACGTTCCTACCAACTACTTCTACCTAATTATTTTACAAATATAGCTGCAGAGAAGAATAGTCTTGTTCATGAAGCAAGATATGAGGATAAGATTGTGTGTTATCCCTACCATTTTGGCAAAATCTCTTTGTTGGTGATCATAGGTAGATAGGTACTATCTCTTTCTCTCTCTGATAAATGAACAGTGAATAATGGATGAAGATGGACTGAATGCAGCGAGCAATGATGTGAGCAATCTAACTAACTTCTGTTTCTACTCTGACAGCACTGCTTTCTGTTAGAAGAAACAAGGTAGAGTGAACTTAACAAAAGAAAAACAGAAATAAATGAAATTTTTTTTGTTTGAGCCTCTACTCAACGACAAAAGTTCACATCGGCGCCAGGCCTTAACTGAATTATATAGAGGATTATGAAGGGACAAAAGAAGAGGCATGCGAAAGTATTAACAAATATTGGAGTGAGTGAAAAGCCTGTCTTATAGAATGTGCCAGATCATAGCTATTTGGAAAGACATGAGAAGGTAGAGAGTTCCAAAGCTTGGAGTTGTCGGATAGAAAGTTATCAGAACAGCCCATCCATGAGTTGCCAATGGCCACACAGTAATCATTTGATGAAGCAGCTTGCTGAGTATTGCATGGTTTAGCTAGTGGTGGGGGCACACAAGCTTTTTGCTCTTGGAAGCAAAAACTAAAATAATACCTACAGAGGAGTGAAAGTGAACCACACTGCAGCATAGGGCAAGAGGGTCATGTTATGAAATTAGCTAGGGAGATTTTATACATAGGACTGCTTTCAATTTAACTTTGTCAGTTAAGGATGCAGAGCTAGAACTATCCCAGATGTGAGAGCATTACTCCATGCAAGGGCGAATCAGCCCTTTGTATAAACAGAGCGAGTGTTTTGAGGTAAAGAACTTTCGACATATAAACAGAACTCCCAATTACTCAGAAGCAGACTTCACTATGTCTGTAATTTAGGGTTTCCAAGAAAGAGTGAATGTTACAGTAATGCCAAGTATGTTCAGTGAGCCAAGAGGTGGAATTGTAATTTAGGGTTTCCAAGAAAGAGTGAATGTTACAGTAATGCCAAGTATGTTCAGTGAGCCAAGAGGTAGAATTGCAGAACCATTAGAAGAGTGACAAGAGTAGTGAAGAGTTTTCAATAGGCAGATGGATAGAAGCTGGGTTTTGAAGGCATTAAACTTAACTAGATTTCATCTACCCCACTGAGATATCTTGTCCAGGTCTGAGTTTATTGAGGAAGCTGTGTCAAGATGAGTTGCAGACTGAGTGAGAGAAGAAGGAGCAAAATTGAAGGATGTAGATGAATGCAGTGTTGAGTCATCAACATATGAGTGCTTTTGGTTATTTGTGGAAGAGAGAAAATAATTCATAAAATGGAGAAAAAGTTTAAGGGATAGGACAGAACCTTGAGGAACACTGCTGTTGATGGAGAAAGGAGGGGAGGATGATCCATCAACAACCACAGAGATAGTTCAGCTGGAGTGGAAGGAGCAAAGTGAGGAAGGGGAGCTTAGAGATTATGCCATACCCTGTCAGAAGCTTTACATATGTAAAGAGCAAGTTCACAAGACTCCCCAAATTTTTCAGGGATGATTACCAGACATTAGATTGATAGGAAAGAATATCACCAGTGGATCTTGTTTTATGGAAGCCATACTGATGATCAGAGAGAAGACTGTGAGGTTCAAGGTGTCTAATGCTATGGGAATTGAGGACAGATTCAAAGACTTTGGAAATGGTAGATGTCAAAGCAGTAGAACAATAGTTAGAGGGATCAGAATGGTCACTCTTCTTAGGGATGTGTAGTATCAAGGCATACTTCCAAGAAAAAGGAAAGGTTTTGAGTTGTAAAAAGTAACAGAACAGACAAGCAAGGATAGGTACAATTTCAGAGGTACACTCTTTCAGTATATGGTGATGGATGCCATCAGGACCATAAGCCTCTCATGTGTTCTAGGAGAGAAGAACTTTTTGGACAGACCGAAAAGAGAGTACAGGGAGGGGCTTAGGATTAGTAAGAGGGTCATCAGGGGGTGAAGGAATGTTAAAGTCATCCAAAGTGGATTTATAGGAGAAACAGGAACCAAAGAGAGTTGCTTTGTCTAAGGGAGAGACAGTTTTAGTAATGTCAGAACAGAAAAGTGAATGAAAAGTAGCATGACAGAAGTTGTTAGAGATGCCCTTAGCTGATGATCAGATAGACTTATCAGTGGATGATGAGGAGAGGTTATTGCACTTCCTTTGAGTAAAGGAATGCTTTGTGTCATGGACAATGTACTTGCAATGATTGCAGGCAGTAATTAAAGCTGAATTGAGTCAGAGGAAGGAGAGTTTGTCCAAGGCCAATATGCCTGATCCCTTGCCTGAATAACCTCAGAGCAGGAATGGTTGAACCATGGGATGGAAGAAGAAGTTGTCTTTGAGGAAGAGGGTATAAATTCTTTCATCTAAACAAAAATAACATATTATACACATTTTACTAGTGTATAGTACAACTGATTACAAGATTAATGATATGTGAAAGGAAATACCATAATATAAAAAGAGTTCAGAGATTGGATAATTTTAGATCTGAGAAGTGACCCCCCCATAAGAAAAAAAAATAGATGCTAATCAGTCAATATAAGTCAGTTTTGAACACAAAAAAGAAAGATATGTATGATGAAATAGTTGATGACTATGATGAGCATACCCTTACAGATGATGTTGAAAAAGACTTTTGAAGCATTTTGAACTTAGAGAACTCAGCACCAGGATGTGATGGAATTCCAGCTGTATGTTTTTACCCTTAAAATGATGATGCCTCCGACATTTAGAGGAACTTTGGTATGGGGGTTTATCTAAGATTTAAGAAAGTATTTTACTCTTGTCAGTTAACTGAAAATATCAGTGAGAAACACTGAATGAGAAATTACAGAAGTTGATGATTGAGTTTGGTAGTGTGTGAAAAGAGGGTGGTGAGAACAAGTGTGAGTAAAAGCAAGGTTATTAGGTTTAGCAAGGTAGAAGGATAGGTTATATAGGATGAAGGTTTGATTGGAGAGAAATAGGAGGAAATGAAACATTTTAGTTGTCTGGGAGTGGACATGGCAGCAAATGGAACCATGGAAGTGGAAGGATGGGTAAGAGAGCAAAGGTTTGGGGAGTACTGAAGAATTTGTAGCCAATAATTTGATATTTGTATGGCTGCTAAATGTCTCCTTGGTTGTATTTCCTTATCTTGGAGATTACTTTCTCTGGAAGCAGTTTTAAAGTGTAAACATGAATTTAAGAATAGATGCACAATCACCACTGGAAAGAGAAAATAAGAAACATTGAATACTTTTGTTTATTATATTCTCATTGGCGATTGAGCGTATACCTCTTCACGGTGAAATGAAGTTTCTGCATATGTATACATGTGTAACTTCATGCCCATGATGCAACAGCAACAATGAAGATACCAAAAACTTGCTGTTCAGATGCCCCATACTCAGAGCCCACATAGAGACACACACATCATCACTGCACTTTGTGGCTTATGGTCCTGTCTGGTGGGTGTTGCTGGCTTCCTGAGTCCTGTAAGAGTTTCCTAAAGATAAAAGGGATTCCTAGGGCAGGAAGTAAGTTATTGTAACCATAAAAAGTGTTAAATGTCGTTTAGTGAATTTTTATTTTGATGCTAACCCTTGCTGTACTAATCCCTCTTCATTCTTTCCTCTGCTGGGCAATTTATGCATTAAATTTAGTTTTATACTATGATCATACAAGCTATCTTAACTCACTTTCTTTTATGTGTTCTCTACATTTGCATGTATTTTTACATAAAAAATGATGTCATCAATGAATTTGCACGTGGGGATATCTCTCTGTACATCATCCTCAGCCCCTGTGGCTAATCCTTCATCCTTCATCTGCCACTGCATCACTCCCTCCACTGGGTGATCTGTGCTTTTAATCATCAACAGAGAGGTGAATGAAATCATAGTAAGGTGCTTTCTGATGCAGACAGAGTAAGTAAATGATAGGATCACAAGCTGATAAAAAAGATATGAATAAAGATATAAACACAATTTACATATGAACTGAAGTGGAACTGATGGAATTTTATGAAAACAAATTTGAGCATTGAGTTTGGTAAAGTGTGTGGAAGAAGAAAGTTGAGAGTAAATGTGAATAAGAGCAAGGTTATTAGGTACAGTAGGGGTGAGGGTCAAGTCAATTGGGAGGTGAGTTTGAATGGAGAAAAACTGGAGGAAGTGAAGTGTTTTAGATATCTGGGAGTGGATCTGTCAGCGGATGGAACCATGGAAGCGGAAGTGGATCATAGGGTGGGGGAGGGGGCGAAAATTTTGGGAGCCTTGAAAAATGTGTGGAAGTCGAGAACATTATCTCAGAAAGCAAAAATGGGTATGTTTGAGGGAATAGTGGTTCCAACAATGTTGTATGGTTGCGAGGCGTGGGCTATGGATAGAGATGTGCGCAGGAGGATGGATGTGCTGGAAATGAGATGTTTGAGGACAATGTGTGGTGTGAGGTGGTTTGATCGAGTAAGTAACGTAAGGGTAAGAGAGATGTGTGGAAATAAAAAGAGCGTGGTTGAGAGAGCAGAAGAGGGTGTTTTGAAATGGTTTGGGCACATGGAGAGAATGAGTGAGGAGAGATTGACCAAGAGGATATATGTGTCGGAGGTGGAGGGAACGAGGAGAAGAGGGAGACCAAATTGGAGGTGGAAAGATGGAGTGAAAAAGATTTTGTGTGATCGGGGCCTGAACATGCAGGAGGGTGAAAGGAGGGCAAGAAATAGAGTGAATTGGAGTCATGTGGTATACCGGGGTTGACGTGCTGTCAGTGGATTGAAGCAAGGCATGTGAAGCGTCTGGGGTAAACCATGGAAAGCTGTGTAGGTATGTATATTTGCGTGTGTGGACGTGTGTATGTACATGTGTATGGGGGGGGGGGTTGGGCCATTTCTTTCGTCTGTTTCCTTGCGCTACCTCGCAAACGCGGGAGACAGCGACAAAGTATAAAAAAAAAAAAAAAAAAAAAAAGAAAATTGAGCATACAACTCATGGAACAAATATCAATACATTAATGACACTACAAAATCCAGCAAAGAATGTGAAGTACATGTTATAGATCTAAGTCTCATCAAAAGTGAGACAATAGGATTGGAGCCTATTGAGAAGATAGTATTATCAAGCCAAGCATTGAGTATTAAGATATTGAGAACTTTTATTATGAGACAGAAAACTATGCATTGAAATGTTTTATGTATACATAACAAGGAAACTGAATATGTACTGCTGCATCTTATGGTCACCAGTCAAACAAAGGGAAATAAATAGATTAGAAAGAATACAGAAGCACTTAAGAAGCAGAATGGAGAGGATGGAATATATGAGCGACCATGAGTTGCTGGAATAACTTAAACTTTTAAACATTAGAAAGAAGAGAAAAATGTGTGATAATCTACATGTGGCAACAGATGAAGGGGTAAATGAAAGCATATTGAACTTCAAAGCCTCTCAACAAGAAAAAACTGAGTTAACTAGTCAGCAAGAATATTATGGAAAATACTGGGAAGATACTGAACAAAAATATACAAGAGTCTGGTAAGAAATCTGGAAAGGTTGTTCAGTATATTACCAAGAGAAATATGAAATATCAATGGAGCATCGACTTTAAAGGAAAAGTTGATACAGCATATGGTTGAAATCAGTCCCAGATGAATCCAAATTTGATGATTATTTATCCAATGTGGCAGCAAAGAGAAACAGCATCACTCATCAGGGTAGCAGTGAAATGAGTACTACATACTAGCGCAGTCATTTTGGCAAAGTTTCATCTTGGAGATAGTTAGGTGTACTCTCTTTCTCCTAGTTAATATGTCAGAAACTTGGCTTAGTGAAAAGGCTTAACAAAAAACAAAAGATGATGGAAGATTGTAACACTATGAATTCTTCAGAGCAGATAGAACCAAATTTGAACAAGGGGATGTATTGATACATGTCCATAACAGGTTAGAAGGATAACATAACAAATGTGAGTTACAATAAATAATTGGTAGTTGTTGGTAGGCAGCCACAGACTATAGAGGTATATTATTGGTAATACCTGCCTGGGTGTCGAGAGGGTTTGTAATGGATGTGTAGTGAGTGAGCCAGCACTTCTGTGGTTATCAAGTTGCACTTCTCTGACCCAGGTAGAGTGATGATTTTAGAACTTTCACCACAAGAGACATAAAACTATTGTCATAGATGTTTATTGTGGGCATGAAAAAACATAATTGAATACTGTTTTGTTGTATGGTCACAAACTAAACAAATTAAAGAAAATTCATTAGTACTTCACAGTGAGATTGAACATATGAACTAACAAGAAAGTGTGAGAAAACTTGAACTAAATGGCCTGGAAATAAGAAGACAAAGATATATTGATTATTTAAATGCAACAACAAATTGGAGGCATGAGGGAAAATGCATTGAACCTAAAAGCCTCTGAGCAATGATGATAAATTTTTGAATTAATATCTCTTAAGAATTTACCTAAAAATAAATCACAAAGATATATGAGAGTCCTCACAGGAAGCTAGAATGGTTATTCAGTATACTACCAGGGGTGATAAGAAATATAAATGGAGCAACTTCAGGAACATTTAAAAGAAAACTTGACATGAGGTTAAGATCAATCCCAGATGAACCTTGAATAGAAAATTATGAAATGCAGGTGACAGCAGAAAGTAAAAGTCTGTTTATCAATCAAATTGTGTTATGAATGCTATGTGCTAGCCCACCCATTTTGGCAAAACTTCATCATAGGTACTTATAGGTAGATCCTCTTTCCCTTGAAAGAGATAGAAATACTTGAGATAATGGTGGAGTTAATACAAAATCAGTTGAGTAAGTAGAGAATGAAAGAAAGTCAAAGGAAAAAAGATCAACAGAAAGAATGAAAATTACCTAATAGAAGCCTGAAAAATAAAGAAAAAGTAAGGAGTGAGAATAATGATATGATGGATCAGATTCACAATTAGCAAAAGCATCTGTTAATCATGTTGAATGGTTGATAGTTAGCTAGATCATTAAACAATGTGTGTTGACTGAGACACAAAAGAATTTATCTATGTGTGTAAAGGATGACAGTGTAAGGAAAAGGTGTGGTAGAAAGCACAGTCTGAAATGGTTCACATGTATGGAGAGGATGAACAAGGAAGTATTAACAAAGAGGATCTACATGTAAGGATTGGAGGGAGGAACTAGGAGGGGGAAGCCCAGAAGCAGTTGGAAGGATGGAGTGAAAAGATTGAGGTCTGAATAATAAGGAGGTTGAGACGTGTTCATAGTATTGAATTATTTGGATCAGTTTGGTTTTTTGGTAGCCATATGCTATCACTGGGCTGAATCAGGGCTTGTGAAGTGGTCAAGGTAAACCTTGGAATGGTATGTGTTGCTCGGCTGTGAATGGTAGACTCTGGTTTTGGTGAACAGAGAGTGGATGTGTGAAATTGAGACCATTGCTTCTCTGTTTCTAACAACAGTATGAGGACAGGGGAAATAGGTTTGTATGAAAAAAGTAATGGATAGGCCACATCAAGTTGCAAAAATTGGTGATTTTTTGTTTTATCACAACTGTTATTGAGTACATTTGAATGTTGTAGTTATTCAGGTTTTTTACTATATGAACATGTTATCACATTGTTATTCATGAAAGTTAAGTAAATTAAAGATACTGCATATCAGTACAAGTTAGTAATGTTGCCCTAATCAGAATCGGTAAATAGCAAATTCCTAAGCCTTTGGTTCGATAATTACATTTATCCAGTTTTGTAGAACTTTTGTTGCTTAATTTGTAAAGCATCTGAAATCACTTGTTGTATCACATTATTCTCTCATGCAGCCTCTTGTTATTTTATCTTTTGGATAAGCCTAATATTTCATTATTTGTGATTCTTTTTGTAATTTCTCTATCATATTTTTTGAAACTTTTGATGCCATTGGTGTACTTGCGTCCATGACATTTAGTAAGTTCTTATTTTTCATATTGCTTTAATAATATTTCACCATTTAGATACTCTGTATTTCTTCAGGCATATAATTTCCACTTTCATAAATTCTTATCCTCACAGAGAAATATTCAGTTTCTTTGTACTGTTTTTTTTTTCTTGCTTTAATTTCAGGTGCTCATTCATCTTCTCCATTCTGTTTAACCCTTTCAGAGTGAATCAGGGGTTCTAAAGAAAAAAGTTGATAAAAACAAAACAGGGGTTGTAAATTGATTTAGCATAAAGATGAAAGACATGAGATATCAAAAAAGAAATCAAACTTTCCATAGCAGTTGTAAATCATTGTGTTTTCTATAGTGGTATGATAGTTTGTGCACTTGGTTGTGAGCCTGATTCTGCCATGTAACTATCATCAAGGAACCCAAATAAAACTTCATGACGATAATGATGATGATGATCATCATAACTTTGTATATAGATATTTTACATCAAAATATCATCATATTCCCCACCTTGTTGCTCTGTGTGTTTTTGCTGCTGATAGACACATGGGTATCACTAATGCAGCTCCAGATATGATCTCAGATAACCCACTTTCTACTATGGTGTTTCAAGGGTAACTTACTCCTGTGATATTTATGAAGAGGAATAGCTGGTGACATGTGGTATTGTTATAATGATCAAGGCCACTCAAGGGTATTTGAGACATCATGATGCATCTCATAGGTATGTAGGACTCTGGTCCTAGGTGTATGAGGTGTGTGTGCAAGACAGAGTGTTGATGCTCTCTCTCTTTCTCTCTATCTCAGCATATGTTGGTGGCTTCAATCCATTATCTCAGCAGATTTTGGTGACTTCAATGGATCTTTGTATCTTTTTATTCCATCATGCAATCCCTTTTTTGACTCATTCTCATTTTATGCATTTTCCTTGCTATAGATGCTTTTCTTAAACTTTTCACACATTGCCTTTAGACCTTTATTCTAGTAATTGTTGGCTATTCTCTAAGTTTTTAATTATCTTTAATGATTTTGTTAAATAACTATCATTGGTTATGCAGTACAAAATTTACAACTTTATTGGGCATAGCTGAATCAAAATGTAGGATTAGTTTTTTTTTACCTATTTCAAACTGGTTGAAAATTTTAATTGTAGATTTTGGATTTTTCCTTTATTAAATACCAAATAAAAAGATTCCTGTTAAGGCATACTCTGTTTGCCTGTCAAAAATTGCTGTGCAGATACCTTCTTATTCTTATTATCTTTCTGTTTCTTTGTCTTTGTCTGTATTTATCAATTTATTCCTCAAGAACAGTAACATTATCGACATATTAGGAAAGTATGGTGATATCATTGAGAGTAAAATATTTGGATTTTTTAGCATCTTCTGTGTAAATACTGATTACCTTTTTATCTGCTTTTTCCATAGAAGTGTGTGTGTATGTCTGTGTGGTTGTGTGTCCATTTATTTGTATGTGTATTTGTTTGCAATATAAATGAATTTAGAACAAAAGCAGTTGTAATTGATTTTAACATCTTGTGGTGTATGAATATGCCTCAGGGATATCTTACTTCAAATTACAGAGCCTCCATTAATAATGCCTGTGGATTTTGGTGACTTTCAAGTGTATGAGGGTGACTCAGTCCAAGCAAGTTGCATGGCACGTAAAGGTGACTTGCCAATGACCTTCCTGTGGCGTTTTCGGGGTTTCCTTGTGAGTCCATCAGCAGATGTGCAAATTGTGAATCTTGGACAGAGGAACAGTTTGCTTTCCATTAGTAGTGTGGAAGCACGCCATCAAGGTGTATACGTATGTGAAGTTACAAATGCCGCTGGAATTGCACAATATGCTACAGAACTCAGAGTCAATGGTATTGGCTCATTGATAAGTTATTAGGTTGCACATAGAAGAGTCTAGAAATATGTTAGAAACTATTTTGCAAGCCACACCTTATTTTCAGTGCCCTTATTATACACCTTAGTACCCTCTGTAAATTGGCATTGCATATTAGAGGCCTCCTTTTACAATCCTTTTGTTTTTTAATTTTCAGAATCACCTCAGCTTTTACCAATTGACTTTGGCTCTGATAAGTTTTATGAAGGAGATCTTGCACAGGCCAATTGTGTGCTGCGTAAAGGTGACTTGCCTGTGATATTCCAATGGATTTTCAATGACAAACCTCTTGTGGCCTCTGACAGTCTTGAAATTTTGAATGTAGGAGGAAGAACAAGTCTCTTAACTATCAATCCCATTCAGGGTTATCACCAGGGAAATTTTACCTGTATTGCCACAAACAAAGCAGGAAGGACCCATGTGGAAGCATCAATAAATGTTAATGGTATACAAGTCATCTTAAAAGGATATGATGGATGAATGGTACTTCTCTGTTTTTTGTTGGCTTAGGCTTCTTTGCCATACTAGCGAATTTTGGGTTTTGCTTCTCTCTGTTCCTTTGGGTTGTTATGAAACTTTTGCCTTCCTAACCAAAATTGCAAACCACATTTTCTTACAGAACCTCCACAAGTAACACCCATAGACTTTGGGGAACCTACCTTCTTTGAGGGAGATTTGGCTCAGGCCACGTGTGTACTCCGAACGGGTGATCGTCCTGTGAACTTCACGTGGATGTTTAATGGACTAGAATTGATTCATACAGATGACATACAGGTCCTTAATGTTGGTAGCAGGACCAGTATCCTGACCCTTGATCCTGTGCAGGCACATCACCAAGGAACATTCAGTTGCAGGGCCACTAATGCAGCTGGCATGACTGAAGTAGAAGCCAAGCTGATTGTCAATGGTACAGAGAAAAATCATTCTGGAGATCATTTGTGTTGGGTACTTAACTAATTTATCTTCAGGAGTCAGCTTTAAGGGCTTTATAGTAACTCAGTTTGATTATCTCCCTGTTCCTACTGCAATATTGTGAAGGACAAATGCAAAAGAAATGATTAAGATGATAGTTTGTTTTTCTTCCAGAACCTCCTGAACTATTACCCATAGAATTTGGCTTGGATGCTTTTTATGAGGGTGACTTAGCCCAAGCCAGCTGTAGGCTTCGAAAGGGTGATCGTCCAATAACAATTCGGTGGTTGTTTAATGGTGAAGAATTAGTAAATGCGGAAGATACTCAAATAAACACTCTAGGTGGGGCAGCTAGCATCTTGACACTAGATCCTGTTCGGGCATATCATCAAGGCAACTATAGCTGTAGTGCTTCTAATGATGCTGGAGTTACTCAAGTGGAAGCAACTGTTATAGTTAATGGTACACTGTGGATCATTGTGGAAATCGTGTATGTGGGATATTGGTACTGATCTATTTAGAATGTGGATTCTCTGCTTTTTAAGAAATACTGGGTGCTGCCTTCTCCCTGTTCCTCATGTATTTATAATGTTACAGACACACACACACACACACACACACACACACACACACACACACACACACACACATTTAAGAAACCTCATTCAGTGAGAGACTGAACTCAGTCTTAGGCAAAATGGAAAGCTATGTGGATTGATTATATTTTGGACTACCAGAAAGTATTTGACATTCTACCATATGGGAGACTGATTAAGAAGCTGGATCACCAGGCAGGAATAAAGGAGAAACTATTTTGATGGATTGAGGATTATCTCAGTGGAAGGGGACAGATAACATAAGTTAGAGAAGCCTTCTCCTAATGGGTCAAGGTGACCAGCTGAGTCCCACAGGGTTCTACTCTGGGACCATTACTCTTGACCTTTGTAAATGACTTGCATAAGTGAATGGATCCCTACCTGAATATGTCTGCAGATGATGCATTGGTCAATGGAAGTGGAAAGTAAGGAGGATTGTATTAAAGTCCATGGGGACCTTAACTAACTCCAAAGTTGGTCTGAGACATGGTTGATGAAATTCATTCTGGGCAAATGTATAATATAATGAGGATGGGACAGTGGAAGAAGCCCTTAATATGATTATTATCCACCAGGAAGTAAACTTCAGATTTCTGTGCATAAGGGAAGGACTTAGGTGTTGACATCATCCCAACCTGTTGGTAGAATTCCTCATTAAAAGAATAGTTAAGGAGACAAGCTGCTTGCTAGTAAATATCCATTCAAACTCACCTCTCAATTGACTTGACCCTCAACCCTACTGTACCTAATAACCTTGCTCTTATTCACATTTACTCTTAACTTTCTTCTTCCACACACTTTACCAAACTCAGTCACCAGCTTCTGCAGTTTCTCACATGAATCAGCCACCAGCACTGTATCATCAGCGAACAACAACTGACTCACTTCCCAAGCTCTCTCATCCCCAAACGACTTCATACTTGCCCCTCTTTCCAAAACTCTTGCATTTACCTCCCTAACAACCCCATCCATAAACAAATTAAACAACCATGGAGACATCATACACCCCTGCCGCAAACCTACATTCACTGAGAACCAATCACTCTCCTCTCTTCCTACACGTACACATGCCTTACATCCTCGATAAAAACTTTTCACTGCTTCTAACAACTTTCCTCCCACACCATATATTCTTAATACCTTCCACAGAGCATCTCTATCAACTCTATCATATGCCTTCTCCAGATCCATAAATGCTACATACAAATCCATTTGCTTTTCTAAGTATTTCTCACATACATTCTTCAAAGCAAACACCTGATCCACACATCCTCTACCACTTCTGAAACCACACTGCTCTTCCCCAATCTGATGCTCTGTACATGCCTTCACCCTCTCAATCAATACCCTCCCATATAATTTACCAGGAATACTCAACAAACTTATACCTCTGTAATTTGAGCACTCACTCTTATCCCCTTTGCCTTTGTACAATGGCACTATGCACGCATTCCGCCAATCCTCAGGCACCTCACCATGAGTCATACATACATTAAATAACCTTACCAACCAGTCAACAATACAGTCACCCCTTTTTTGATAAATTCCACTGCAATACCATCCAAACCTGCTGCCTTGCCGGCTTTCATCTTCCGCAAAGCTTTCACTACCTCTTCTCTGTTTACCAAATCATTTTCCCTAACCCTCTCACTTTGCACACCACCTCGACCAAAACACCCTATATCTGCCACTCTATCATCAAACACATTCAACAAACCTTCAAAATACTCACTCCATCTCCTCACATCACCACTACTTGTTATCACCTCCCCATTTGCGCCCTTCACTGGAGTTCCCATTTGCTCCCTTGTCTTATGCACTTTATTTACCTCCTTCCAGAACATCTTTTTATTCTCCCTAAAATTTAATGATGCTCTCTCACCCCAACTCTCATTTGCCCTTTTTTTTACCTCTTGCACCATTCTCTTGACCTCCTGTCTTTTTCTTTTATACATCTCCCACTCAATTGCATTTTTTCCCTGCAAAAATCGTCCAAATGCCTCTCTCTTCTCTTTCACTAATACTCTTACTTCTTCATCCCACCACTCACTACCCTTTCTAATCAACCCACCTCCCACTCTTCTCACGCCACAAGCATCTTTTGCGCAATGCATCACTGATTCCCTAAATACATCCCATTCCTCCCCCACTCCCCTTACTTCCATTGTTCTCACCTTTTTCCATTCTGTACTCAGTCTCTCCTGGTACTTCCTCACACAGGTCTCCTTCCCAAGCTCACTTACTCTCACCACCCTCTTCACCCCAACATTCACTCTTCTTTTCTGAAAACCCATACAAATCTTCACCTTAGCCTCCACAAGATAATGATCAGACATATATATATATATATATATATATATATATATATATATATATATATATATATATATATATATA
The DNA here is from genome assembly GCF_036320965.1 of Panulirus ornatus. Taxonomy (NCBI): domain Eukaryota; kingdom Metazoa; phylum Arthropoda; class Malacostraca; order Decapoda; family Palinuridae; genus Panulirus; species Panulirus ornatus. Next base: position 41,262,670 of record NC_092234.1, on the reverse strand, counting down.
TATATATATATATATTTTTTTTTTTTTTTTCTTTCCCCACATATTCACTTTATCTCGTGTAAGCAAGGTAGCGTTAAGAACAGAGGACTGGGCCTTACAGGGAATATCCTCACTTGACCCTCTTCTCTGTTCTTCCTTTTGGAAACTTAAAAAAAGGGAGGGGAGGATTTCCAGTCCCCCGCTCCCATATATATATATATATATATATATATATATATATATATATATATATATATATATATATATATATATATATATATTATTATTATTATTATTATTATTATTATTATTATTATTATTATCATTATTATTATACTTTGTCGCTATCTCCCGCATTAGCAAGGTAGCGCAAGGAAACAGATGAAAGAATGGCCTAACCCATCCACATACACATGTATATACATACACGTCCACACATGCACATATACATACCTATACATCTCAACATATACATATATATACACACACAGACATATAGATATATACACATGTACATAATTCATACTGTTTGCCCTCATTCATTCCAGTCGCCACCCTGCCACACATGAAATGAAAACCACCTCCCACTGCATGTGTGCGAGGTAATGCTAGGAAAAGACAACAAAGGCCACATTCGTTCACACTCAGTCTCTAGTTGCATGTATAATGCACCGAAACCACAGCTCCCTTTCCATATCCAGGCCTTACAAAACTTTCCATGGTTTACCCCAGATGCTTCACATGCCCTGGTTCAATCCATTGACAGCACGTTGACACCAGTATACCACATCGTTCCAATTCACTCTATTCCTTGCACGCCTTTTATCCTCCTGTATGTTCAGGCCCCGATCACTCAAAATCTTTTTCACTCCATCTTTCCACCTCCAATTTGGTCTCCCACTTCTCCTCGTTCCCTCCACCTCTGACACATATATCCTCTTTGTCAATCTTTCCTCACTCATTCTCTCAATGTGACCAAACCATTTTAAAACACCCTCTTCTGCTCTCTCAACCACACTCTTTTCATTACCTAACATCTCTCTTACCCTTTCATTACTTACTCAATCAAACCACCTCACACCACATATTGTCCTCTAACATCTTATTTCCAGCATGTCCACCCTCCTCTGCACAACTCTATCTATAGCCCATGCCTCATAACCATGTAACATTGTTGGAACCACTATTCCTTCAAACATACCCATTTTTGCTTTCTGAGATAATGTTCTCAGCTTCCACACATTTTTCAACACTCCCAGAACTTTCGCCCCCTCCCCCACCCTATGATTCGCTTCAGCTTCCACGGTTCCATCCACTGCCAAATCCACTCCCAGATATCTAAAACACTTTACTTCCTCCAGTTTTTCTCCATTCAAACTTACCTCCCAATTGACTTGTCCCTCAGCCTTACTGTACCTAATAACCTTACGCTTATTCACATTTACTCTCAGCTTTCTTCTTTCGCACACTCTACCAAACTCAGTCACCAGCTTCTGCAGTTTTTCACCTGAATCAGCCACCAGCACTGTATCATCAGCGAACAACAACTGACTCACTTCCCAAGCTCTCTCATCCACAACAGACTGCATACTTGCCCCTTTTTCTAAAACTCTTGCATTCACCTCCTAACAACCCCATCCATAAACAAGTTATACAACCATGGAGACATCACACACCCCTGCCACAAACCAACATTCACTGAGAACCAATCACTTTTCTCTCTTCCTACACATACTCATGCCTTACATCCTCTATAAAAACTTTTCACTGCTTCTAACAACTTACCTCCTACACCATATATTCTTAATACCTTCCACAGAGCATCTCTATCAACTCTATCATGTGCTTTCCCCAGATCCATAATTGCTACATACAAATCCATTTGGTTTTCTAAGTATTTCTCACTTACATTTTTCAAAGCAAACACCTAATCCACACATCCTCTACCACTTCTGAAATCACAATGCTCTTCCCCAATCTGATGCTCTGTACATGCCTTCACCCTCTCAATCAATACCCTCCCATATAATTTACCAGGAATACTCAACAAACTTATACCTCTGTAATTTGAGCACTCACTCTTATCCCCTTTGCCTTTGTACAATGGCACTATGCACGCATTCCGCCAATCCTCAGGCACCTCACCATGAGTCATACATACATTAAATAACCTTACCAACCAGTCAATAATACAGTCACCCCCTTTTTTAATAAATTCCACTGCAATACCATCCAAACCTGCTGTCTTGCCAGCTTTCGTCTTCCGCAAAGCTTTTACTACCTCTTCTCTGTTTACCAAATCATTTTCCCTCACCCTCTCACTTTGCACACCACCTCAACCAAAACACCCTATATCTGCCACTCTATCATCAAACACATTCAACAAACCTTCAAAATACTCACTCCATCTCCTTCTGCTATATAATATATATGTGATGTGAGAAGGAGATGGAGCGAGTATTTTGAAGGTTTGTTGAATGTGAGAAATTCACTGAGAACCAATCGCTTTCCTCTCTTCCTACACATACACATGCCTTGCATCCTCGATAAAAACTTTTCACTGCTTCTTACAATTTGCCTCCCACACCATATATTCTTAATACCTTCCACAGAGCATCTTTATCAACTCTATCATATGAGTTCTCCACATCCATAAATGCTACATACAAGTCCATTTGCTTTTCTAAGTATTTCTCACATACATTCTTCAAAGCAAACACCTGATCCACACATCCTCTACCACTTCTGAAACCATTTTGTTCTTCCCCAATCTGATGCTCTGTACATGCCTTCACCCTCTCAATCAATACCCTCCCGTATAATTTTCCAGGAATACTCAACAAACTTATACTTCTGTAATTTGAGCACTCACTCTTATCCCCTTTGCCTTTGTACAATGGCACTATGCAAGCATTCCGCCAGTCCTCAGGCACCTCACCATGAGTCATACATACATTAAATAACCTTACCAACCAGTCAACAATACAGTCACCCCCTTTTTAAACAAATTCCACTGCAATACCATCCAAACCCGCTGCCTTGCCGGCTTCCATCTTCCGCAAAGCTTTTACTACCTCTTCTCTGTTTACCAAATTTTTTCCCTAACCCTTTCACTTTGCACACCACCTCGACCAAAACACCCTATATCTGCCACTCTATCATCAAACACATCCAACAAACCTTCAAAATACTCACTCCATCTCCTTCTTACATCACCACTACTTGTTATCACCTCCCCATTAGCCCCCTTCACTGAAGTCTTACGCACTTTATCTACCTCCTTCCAAAACATCTTTTTCTTCTCCCTAAAATTTAATGATACTCTCTCAGCCCAACTCTCATTTGTCCTCTTTTTCACCTTTTGCACCTTTCTCTTGACCTCCTGCCCCATTCTTTTATACACCTCCCACTCATTTGCATTATTTCCCTGCAAAATTTGTCCAAATGCCTCTCTCTTCTCTTTCACTAACAATCTTACTCGTTCATATATATATATATGTATATATATATATATATATATATATATATATATATATATATATATATATATATATATATATATATATATTATCCCTGGGGATAGGGGAGAAAGAATACTTCCCACGTATTCCCTGCGTGTCGTAGAAGGTGACTAAAAGGGGAGGGAGCGGGTGGCTGGAAATCCTCCCCTCTCGTTTTTTTTTTTTTTTTAAAGAAGGAACAGAGAAAGGGGCCAGGTGAGGATGTTCCCTCAATGGCCCCGTCCTCTGTTCTTAACGCTACCTCGCTAACGCGGGAAATGGCGAATAGTTTGAAGAAAAGAAGAAAAGAATATATATATATATATATATATATATATATATATATATATATATATATATATATATATATATATATATATATATATATTGGATTACGTGTTAATTGACAGGCGCGCGAAAGAGAGACTTTTGGATGTTAATGTGCTGAGAGGTGCAACTGGAGGGATGTCTGATCATTATCTTGTGGATACGAAGGTGAAGATTTGTATGGGTTTTCAGAAAAGACGAGAGAATGTTGGGGTGAAGAGGGTGGTGAGAGTAAGTGAGCTTGGGAAGGAGACTTGTGTGAGGAAGTACTAGGAGAGACTGAGTACAGAATGGAAAAAAGGTGAGAACAAAGGAGGTAAGGGGAGTGGGGGAGGAATGGGATGTATTTAGGGAAGCAGTGATGGCTTGCGCAAAAGATAATTGCGGCATGAGAAGCGTGGGAGGTGGGTTGATTAGAAAGGGTAGTGAGTGGTGGGATGAAGAAGTAAGATTATTAGTGAAAGAGAAGAGAGAAGCATTTGGATGATTTTTGCAGGGAAAAAATGCAAATGAGTGGGAGATGTATAAAAGAATGAGGCAGGAGGTCAAAAGAATGGTGCAAGAGGTGAAAAAGAGGGTAAATGAGAGTTGGGGTGAGAGAGTATCATTAAATTTTAGGGAGAATAAAAAGATGTTTTGGAAGGAGGTAAATAAAGTGCGTAAGACAAGGGTGCAAATGGGAACTTCAGTGAAGGGGGCTAATGGGAAGGTGATAACAAGTAGTGGTGATGTGAGAAGGAGATGGAGTGAGTATTTTGAAGGTTTGTTGAATATGTTTGTTGATAGAGTGGCAGATACAGGGTGCTTTGGTCGAAGTGGTGTGTAAAGTAAGAGGGTTAGGGAAAATGATTTGGTAAACAGAGAAGAGGTAGAGATGAGGTAGTAAATGCTTTGCGGAAGATGAAAGCTGGCAAGGCAGCAGGTTTGGATGGTACTGCAGTGGAATTTATTAAAAAAGGGGGTGACTGTATTGTTGACTGGTTGGTAAGGTTATCTAATGTATGTATGATTCATGGTGAGGTGCCTGAGGATTGGCAGAATGCTTGCATAGTGCCATTGTGCAAAGGCAAAGGGGATAAGAGTGAGTGCTCAAATTACAGAGGTATAAGTTTGCTGAGTATTCCTGGTAAATTATATGGGAGGGTATTGATTGAGAGGGTGAAGGCATGTACAGAGCATCAGATTGGGGAAGAGCAGTGTGGTTTCAGAAGTGGTAGAGGATGTGTGGATCAGGTGTTTGCTTTGAAGAATGTATGTGAGAAATACTTAGAAAAGCAAATGGATTTGTATGTAGCATTTATGGATCTTGAGAAGGCATATGATAGAGTTGATAGAGATGCTCTGTGGAAGCTATTAAGAATATATGGTGTGGGAGGCAAGTTGTTAGAAGCAGTGAAAAGTTTTTATCGAGGATGTAAGGCATGTGTACGTGTAGGAAGAGAGGAGAGTGATTGGTTCTCAGTGAATGTAGGTTTGCGGCAGGGGTGTATGATGTCTCCATGGTTGTTTAATTTGTTTATGGATGGGGTTGTTAGGGAGGTAAATGCAAGAGTTTTGGAAAGAGGGGCAAGTATGAAGTCTGTTGGGGATGAGAGAGCTTGGGAAGTGAGTCAGTTGTTGTTCGCTGATGATACAGCGCTGGTGGCTGATTCATGTGAGAAACTGCAGAAGCTGGTGACTGAGTTTGGTAAAGTGTGTGGAAGAAGAAAGTTAAGAGTAAATGTGAATAAGAGCAAGGTTATTAGGTACAGTAGGGTTGAGGGTCAAGTCAATTGAGAGGTGAGTTTGAATGGAGAAAAACTGGAGGAAGTGAAGTGTTTTAGATATCTAGGAGTGGATCTGGCAGCGGATGGAACCATGGAAGCGGAAGTGGATCATAGGGTGGGGGAGGGGGCGAAAATTCTGGGAGCCTTGAAGAATGTGTGGAAGTCGAGAACATTATCTCGGAAAGCAAAAATGGGTATGTTTGAAGGAATAGTGGTTCCAACAATGTTGTATGGTTGCGAGGCGTGGGCTATAGATAGAGTTGTGCGCAGGAGGATGGATGTGCTGGAAATGAGATGTTTGAGGACAATGTGTGGTGTGAGGTGGTTTGATCGAGTGAGTAACGTAAGGGTAAGAGAGATGTGTGGAAATAAAAAGAGCGTGGTTGAGAGAGCAGAAGAGGGTGTTTTGAAGTGGTTTGGGCACATGGAGAGAATGAGTGAGGAAAGATTGACCAAGAGGATATATGTGTCGGAGGTGGAGGGAACGAGGAGAAGAGGGAGACCAAATTGGAGGTGGAAAGATGGAGTGAAAAAGATTTTGTGTGATCGGGGCCTGAACATGCAGGAGGGTGAAAGGAGGGCAAGGAATAGAGTGATTTGGAGCGATGTGGTATACCGGGGTTGACGTGCTGTCAGTGGATTGAATCAAGGCATGTGAAGCGTCTGGGGTAAACCATGGAAAGCTGTGTAGGTATGTATATTTGCGTGTGTGGACGTATGTATATACATGTGTATGGGGGGGGGTTGGGCCATTTCTTTCGTCTGTTTCCTTGCGCTACCTCGCAAATGTGGGAGACAGCGACAAAGTATAATAAAAAAAAAATATATATATATATATATATATATATATATATATATATATATATATATATATATATATTGTTGAGTATTCCTGGTAAATTATATGGGAGGGTATTGATTGAGAGGGTGAAGGCATGTACAGAGCATCAGATTGGGGAAGAGCAGTGTGGTTTCAGAAGTGGTAGAGGATGTGTGGATTAGGTGTTTGCTTTGAAGAATGTATGTGAGAAATACTTAGAAAAGCAAATGGATTTGTATGTAGCATTTATGGATCTGGAGAAGGCATATGATAGAGTTGATAGAGATGCTCTGTGGAAGGTATTAAGAATATATGGTGTGGGAGGCAAGTTGTTAGAAGCAGTGAAAAGTTTTTATCGAGGATGTAAGGCATGTGTACGTGTAGGAAGAGAGGAAAGTGATTGGTTCTCAGTGAATGTAGGTTTGCGGCAGGGGTGTGTGATGTCTCCATGGTTGTTTAATTTGTTTATGGATGGGGTTGTTAGGGAGGTAAATGCAAGAGTCTTGGAAAGAGGGGCAAGTATGAAGTCTGTTGGGGATGAGAGAGCTTGGGAAGTGAGTCAGTTGTTGTTCGCTGATGATACAGCGCTGGTGGCGGATTCATGTGAGAAACTGCAGAAGCTGGTGACGGAGTTTGGTAAAGTGTGTGGAAGAAGAAAGTTAAGAGTAAATGTGAATAAGAGCAAGGTTATTAGGTACAGTAGGGTTCAGGGTCAAGTCAATTGGGAGGTGAGTTTGAATGGAGAAAAACTGGAGGAAGTGAAGTGTTTTAGATATCTGGGAGTGGATCTGTCAGCGGATGGAACCATGGAAGCGGAAGTGGATCATAGGGTGGGGGAGGGGGCGAAAATTTTGGGAGCCTTGAAAAATGTGTGGAAGTCGAGAACATTATCCCGGAAAGCAAAAATGGGTATGTTTGAAGGAATAGTGGTTCCAACAATGTTGTATGGTTGCGAGGCGTGGGCTATGGATAGAGTTGTTCGCAGGAGGATGGATGTGCTGGAAATGAGATGTTTGAGGACAATGTGTGGTGTGAGGTGGTTTGATCGAGTAAGTAACGTAAGGGTAAGAGAGATGTGTGGAAATAAAAAGAGCGTGGTTGAGAGAGCAGAAGAGGGTGTTTTGAAATGGTTTGAGCACATGGAGAGAATGAGTGAGGAAAGATTGACCAAGAGGATATATGTGTCGGAGGTGGAGGGAACGAGGAGAAGAGGGAGACCAAATTGGAGGTGGAAAGATGGAGTGAAAAGGATTTTGTGTGATCGGGGCCTGAACATGCAGGAGGGTGAAAGGAGGGCAAGGAATAGAGTGAATTGGAGCGATGTGGTATACAGGGGTTGACGTGCTGTCAGTGGATTGAATCAGGGCATGTGAAGCGTCCGGGGTAAACCATGGAAAGCTGTGTAGGTATGTATATTTGCGTGTGTGGACGTGTGTATGTACATGTGTATGGGGGGGGTTGGGCCATTTCTTTCGTCTGTTTCCTTGCGCTACCTCGCAAACGCGGGAAACAGCGACGAGGTATAAAAAAAAAAAAAAATAATATATGTATATATATATATATATATATATATATATATATATATATATATATATATATATATATATATATACTCACATATTCAGAGTAGAATGGCATATGTGGAATGGAAATGTACCAGAAATTCACTACAAAATTTGTATTATCTTACAGAACCACCGCAAATTTTGCCCATAGACTTTGCATCTGAAGCTTTTTATGAGGGTGACTTGGCTCAGGCTAATTGTGTCCTCCGGAAAGGTGACAGTCCCCTCACTATCACATGGATATTTAATGGTGCAAAGCTTGACAACACAGATGACACTCAAATCGTTAGTGTGGGGTCCAGGACCAGCATCTTGACTCTTGACCCTGTTCAGGCACATCATCAAGGCAGCTATATCTGCATTGCTGAAAATGCTGCTGGAAGTGCCCAAGTAGAGGCAAACTTGATTGTAAATGGTACACAGAGGGTTGTAATACAGCTAATGAATATGGGATTACTAAATGGGTAGCTATTATGAGATGGCTTTTAGGCTTAAAGGGCATAAAGCTTATTTCATCTCCCTGTTCCTCCACAATTAGAAGAATGTGACATTCACTTTGAAAGCCATAGGAAAAAATCACATTCTCTCCAGTGTACTTATATATGATACTTTAATTATACTAAAGAAGCTTTTCAGAGGTTAACTTGTGTGGATAAACTGAAACTTTAGATTGAAGACTGCTTAGGAAATTTGATATCAGTCCTGTCATGACCTTTGCTATTAATTTGAATTATGGTGTTCTTATAGTATTCAGAAAGCCAACCACATCTGCCAGGTGGGACCATAAGTGAATGATTTTAGTGATGTGTGTGTATCTATGTGGGGAGAGTGAGGGGCATTTGAGCAGTAAGTGTTTGGTGTCTTCACTGTAGTAGTTGCATCATAGGCATGAAGGGCTTTGGGATGTGTTGAATCAATGTTTGTATTGTTGCAGGGATTGCCGATGTCCTTGGCATAAATGGGATGGTGTGATGCAAGTATGTTTTAGGAGTTTGGTTTAAGTTAGGTGTAAGTCTGGTGCGAAGGTGTTTAAGACTGAATTGGGAGGATGGTTGTTTTGTGCTTGTTGGGTCATTTCAGTGTTTGTGTTTTATCATTGTTGTCTTTATTGGGGGTTAGGCTTTTTGTTTCTACTTGGAGGTTGGTCGTTAGTTATAGAGTGGTTTAGATGGAAGGGATCCAGTACTGTTGCAGAGAAATGAGTGTTGTGCATGTTGAGGTGGGATTTATAAGAAGGATCTTTGTTTCATTGTTTAGATGTTGATTGTGTGTGGTTGATAACCAGCTAGTGATTGCCGTGAGTACTCTATTTGGTGTATTATGCAGGCTTATTTTCTTTATCTTTTGACTGCTTAGACAACCAGGCAGGGGAGGCATAGTTTAGAGTGTATTAGATGAATTGTTTGTAGAGGATCCCAAGGGATTCTTTTTCTCAACCAAAGCTGATGCCAGTTAGTATTTTGATGGCATTTAGTTTGTTGCTTTTGTGTTGATGTGTTTGGTGTGGGAAGTTAATGTCTTGTTGTGTGTATTGCATGTGATACCTTGAATGTTTAGTGTTTTGCTCATTTGGAGTGACTTCCTAAACAAGGTTACTGGAAGATGTAGGTTGGATTCATGTTTGTCTTGGGTTAAAAAGGTAATTGAAGACTTATGTGGAGATGCTGAAATTCTGTTATGGTTGAGCTATTACTGATATTAACTGTGAAGTTATCAACATTTGAGAGGTCTTTCATGGTGTGTTTTGCTAGAGGTAATGGAAGGTCATATAGGAAGAGACTGAAGAAGGTTGGATTGATAGCATTTCCTTGGAGAACTCCACTATAAAGATTAGAGGTGAAGCCAAATGTGAGTGACTGGCACTGTGACTAGCTGTGAAGTTGGCCAATTACTTTTTGTCATTGTTATGGAGGGTGGTGTCAAGCATCTCTTGTATGAGGATGTGTTGGGGGATATGTTAAATGATTTGTTTATGTCTGTGGCCTCTAGTATCGTGCAGGAGGGGGTGGTAACTGGTTGAAGATATCATGTATATGTTGTATGAGGTCTGTGTGTAGTGTAGAGGTTGATTGGTTGAGTTTGAAACCATGCTTTCTGGGTGAGAGCAGGATTTTTTGTTTAATTCTGTTGTGGATCAGTTGTACGTAGAGTTGGATACTGGGTGGTTTGGAGGGCTTTAGGATCTATATTATGCTTGCAAGTTTCTAGATGTTAAGGATTTTATTGTTTAGCCAGGAGTGGTTGAACATACCTGTAACAGCTAGGACTGCAACTGTGTCAAAGTGTTTATGTAAAAGGTTGATATATTGTCAGAGCCTGTTGCAGGAGAGTTCTTGAGGATTTAGATTGTATTGATTGTATCATTGGGAATGAGGGATGGGTGAGCAGTCGTTTCTGGATGTATTTTGTGTAGGGTTTTCATGACTTTGCTGTTTAGGGGTGAGGCTGATTTGTGTTTAATTTCTGAGTAGTGTTTAATTTCTGAGTAGTCTTATGAGCATTTTTGTGTGTTCTTTAGGTGAAGGGATGTCAATGGTATGTCAGAAATGGTTCATGAATAAGGACCGAGTTGGTGCAGTAAGTGTAGATCTTCAACCTGCACCAGAATTATTTGCTGTATATCCTGTGGTTCATTTTTTTTTTTAAGGAAAGAATGCTAGTTTGCAATTTGCCTTTTGTTGATTAGGTTAGAGTTTGGATATGTTTCTGAATTCAGCTAATGGTAAGTGGTTTTGCCTGAGCTGGTTTGTTTGTTTTATGAGGTGTGAATATTGTGAGGAGAAGTTTGGGTTGTATTTCTCTCTATGCCCAAGTAGAGGTAAACTTGATAGTGAATGGTACACTGAGGATTGTAATACAGCTAATGAATATTGGATTACTAATTATGGTACACTGAGGATTGTAATACAGCTAATGAATATTGGATTACTAATTGAGTTGCTGATATGAGATGACTTTTAAAGTAAGGGTAACCTGAAACTTTTGAATAAAGGCTCTTTAGTAACTTTGCTATTGTGTCTATCATGGACTTTGATATTGATTAGATCATTTCATCAAATATAAAGTAGTGATATCGTAAATGTGGAGAGATGACATCCTAACTCCCAGGCATTTATTAGATCTGGACGCAACACAACTTTGAGATTCATTCCTGTGACATATACATAGCTCATGTATACTCGTAGATACATATACAGTACACATATGTACACATAAAGTTAAAGGTGTTGCTGACTCTGCCTGCTAGTGGATACACCATGAATGAGAAGTCATCTTTGGCAAGAATGTATTATCTTCAGTGGATGGTTAGGAGTACAGTTTTTATAAAGACCTTTTCATGAGCTTTAGAGGCATCCATCATTACCCTGCTCTAGCATAGAGTGCAGCCTTTAAGTTGCAGAAGCCCCTTTGAAGGGGTCTTGGGATCGTATAACTAAGTAATGAAAAACTCAGTTAGGACTGAGAAATTATGAGATTTGCAGATTCCTCAAAAATTATTCTAGATTTTGTCCAGAAGCTTCAGAATACACGTAAGACAGAAACTGCAAATAATATGAAAATATTCAAGTGCTTATCAGTACAATAGGATATGGTTCTACCAGAATTGTGATTGATATTAAAACCCAGTGTGTGGAAAAAAAATCACAAGCTGCCACCTATCTATCTATATCTATGATGGCCATTCTCTCTGGGAACTCCTATCAAGTGGGTGTCTCTTGGAACTCCTATCAAGTGGGTGACCATGGTGAAAGAGTCTCCACTTATCTGTGTCCTTACATTCCTCCATCACATACCCATATTCCATTATTCTTGAAAGTGTTCACCATCTTGAGTTGGTCAACTGTATTTTGTAGCCATTGCCACTCCAAGTTACAGTGCTTTGATAGCCCCTATGCCAAGCTTTACATGACCATTTGTTTAACATATACATAGCCTGTGTATAGGTAATAAGGTGGCAAGGAGACATTAGCTGTTAATGATGATTTAATTCTCAATGTTTTGATAGTTCTCTTCCTCAGGAGAATATGACACAGTTGTGTCTTACATGGGGTTGTATACAATGCAGTTGGATCATATTCTTGGTTGCTGTGGTGCAGCTGTCCCTGATTGGTCAGTTTCTCTTGCCTGACTGCTGGCATTCTACCAAGCTCCACTGTAACCCACCTGTAAGTCTCTGCTGCTGTGTTGCTGTTGTCCTATAGTAGTGGTTAGCGTTCCTGACTGTGACACATTCACAGATAGGTTTGAATCTTGGTTGTGGCAGTCGGTTCACAGTCAACCTAGCTGTTCTTCCACCATTAAGGGTTGGTTGATAAAATGGGTACTTGGGTCAGGCAACTGGAGGGGTGTCTGATCATTATCTTGTGGAGGCAAAAGTGAAGATTTGTAGAGGTTTTCAGAAAAGAAGAGAGAATGTTGAGGAGAAGAGAGTGGTGAGAGTAAGTGAGCTTGGGAAGAAGACTTGTGTGAGGAAGTACCAGGAGAGACCGAGTACAGAATGGAAAAAGGTGAAAACAAAGGACGTAAGGGGAGTGGGGGAGGAATGGGATGTATTTAGGGAAGCAGTGATGGCTTGCGCAAAAGATGCTCGTGGCATGAGAAGCGTGGAAGGTGGGCAAATTAGAAAGGGTAGTGAGTGGTGGGATGAAGAAGTAAGATTATTAGTGAAAGAGAAGAGAGAGGCATTTGGACGATTCTTGCTGGGAAATAATGCAAGTGAGTGGGAGATGTATAAAAGAAAGAGGCAGGAAGTCAAGAGAAAGGTGCAAGAGGTGAAAAAGAGGGCAAATGAGAGTTGGGGGTAAGAGAGTATCATTAAATTTTAGGGAGAATAAAAACATGTTTTAGAAGTAGGTAAATAAAGTGCGTAAGACAAGGGAATTAATGGGAACTTCAGTGAAGGGGCAAATGGGGAGGTGATAACAAGTAGTGGTGATGTGAGAAGGAGATGGAGTGAGTATTTTGAAGGTTTGTTGAATGTGTTTGATGATAGAGTGGCAGATATATGGTGTTTTGGTCGAGGTGGTGTGCAAAGTGAGAGAGTGGCAGATATAGGGTGTTTTGGTCGAGGTTTTGTGCAAAGTGAGAGGGTTAGGGAGAATGATTTGGTAAAAAGAGGAGAGGCAGTAAAAGTTTTGCGGAAGATGAAAGCCGGCTAGGCAGCGGGTTTGGATGGTATTCCACTGGAATTTATTGAAAAAGGGGGTGACTGTATTGTTGACTGGTTGGTAAGATTATTTGATTTATGTATGACTCATGGTGAGGTGCCTGAGGATTGGCAGAATGCTTGCATAGTGCCATTGTACAAAGGCAAGGGGGATAAAAGTGAGTGCTCAAATTACAGAGGTATAAGTTTGTTGAGTATTCCTCGGAAATTACATGGGAGGGTATTGATTAAGAGGTTGAAGGCATGTACAGAGCATCAGATTGGGGAAGAGCTGTGTGGTTTCAGAAGTGGTAGAGGATGTGTGGATCAGGTGTTTGCTTTGAAGAATATTTGTGAGAAATACTTAGAAAAGCAAATGGATTTGTATGTAACATTTATGGATAGAGTTGATAGAGATGCTCTGTGGAAGGTATTAAGAATATATGGAGTGGGAGGCAAGTTGTTAGAAGCAGTGAAAAGTTTTTATCAAGGATGTAAGGCATGTGTACGTGTAGGAAGAGAGGAAAGTGATTGGTTCTCAGTGAATATTGGTTTGCGGCAGGGGTGCGTGATGTCTCCATGGTTGTTTGATTTGTCTATGGATGGGGTTGTTAGGGAGGTGAATGCAAGAGTTTTGGAAAGAGGGGCAAGTATGCAGTCTGTTGTGGATGAGAGAGCTTGGGAAGTGAGTCAGTTGTTGTTCATTGATGATACAGCACTGGTGGCTGATTCGGGTGAGAAACGGCAGAAGCTGGTGACTGAATTTGGTAAGGTGTGTGAGAGAAGAAGGCTGAGAGTAAATGTGAATAAGAGCAAGGTTATTAGGTACAGTAGGGTTGAGGGACAAGTCAATTGGGAGGTAAGTTTGAATGGATAAAAACTGGAAGTGAAGTGTTTTAGATATCTGGGAGTGGATTTGGTGGCGAATGGAACCATGGAAGCGGAAGTGAATCATAGGATGGGGAAGGGGGCGAATGTTCTGGGAGCATTGAAAAATGTGTGGAAATCAAGAACATTATCTTGGAAAGCAAAAATGGGTATGTTTGAAGGAATAGTGGTTCCAACAATGATATATGGTTGCGAGGCGTGGGCTATTGACAGAGTTGTGCGGAGGAGGGTGGATGTGCTGGAAATGAGATGTTTGAGGACAATATGTGGTGTGAGGTAGTTTGATCGATTAAGTAATGAAAGGATAAGAGAGATGTGTGGTAATAAAAGAGTGTGGTTGAGAGAGCAGAAGAGGGTGTTTTGAAATTTTTTGGTCACATGGAGAGAATTAGTGAGGAAAGATTGACCAAGAGGATATATGTGTCAGAGGTGGAGGGAACAAGAAGTGGGAGACCAAATTGGAGGTGGAAAGATGGAGTGAAAAAGATTTTGAGTGATCAGGGCCTGAACATGCAGGAGGGTGAAAGGCGTGCAAGGAATAGAGTGAATTGGAACGATGTGGTATACCGGGGTCGACGGGCTGTCAATGGATTGAACCAGGGCATGTGAAGTGTCTGGGGTAAACCATGGAAAGTTGTGTGGGGCCTGGATGTGGAAAGGGAGCTGTGGTTTCGGTGCATTATTACATGACAGGTAGAGACCGAGTGTGAACGAATGGGGCCTTTGTTGTCTTTTCCTAGCGCTACCTCACACACATGAGGGGGGAGGGGGTTGTTATTTCATGTGTGGCGAGGTGGCGATGGGAATGAATAGAGGCAGACAGTATGAATTATGTACATGTGTACATATGCATATGTCTGTGTGTGTATATATATGTATACGTTGAGATGTATAGGTATATATATTTGCATGTGTGGACATGTATGTATATATGTATATATGTATATGAGTGGATTGGCCACTCTTTGTCTGTTTCCTGGTGCTGCCTCGCTGTTGCAGGAAACGGCAATCGAGTAGATCCCAGTATACCACATAGTTCCAATTTACTCTATTTCATGCATACTTATGAATCTTTTTCACTCCATCCTTCCACCCTCAATTTGGTCTCTTGCTTCTCCTTGTTCCCTCCACCTCTGACACATATATCCTCTTTGTCAACCTTTCCTCACTCCTTCTCTTTGTGTGTCCAAACCCTTTCCACACACCCTCTTCTGTTCTCTCAACCACACCCTTTTTGTTATCACACATATCTCTTACCCTTTCATCACTTACTCGATCAAACCGCCTCATATCACATATTGTCCTCAAACATTTCATTTTCATCACATCCACCCTCCTCCACACAACCCCATCTGTAGCCTATGCCTTGCAGCCATATAACATTGTTGAGACTACTATTCCTTTCATATACCCATTTTTGCTTCAAGATAACTTTCTATCTTTTCACACATTCTTCATCACTTATTAGGTACAGTAGGGTTGAGGGTCAAGTCAATTGGGAGGTAACTTTGAATGGAGAAAAACTGGAGGAAGTAAAGTGTTTTAGATATCTGGGAGTGGATCTGGCAGCGGATGGAACCATGGAAGCGGAAGTGGATCATAGGGTGGGGGAGGGGGCGAAAATCCTGGGAGCCTTGAAGAATGTGTGGAAGCCGAGAACATTATCTCGGAAAGCAAAAATGGGTATGTTTGAAGGAATAGTGGTTCCAACAATGTTGTATGGTTGCGAGGCGTGGGCTTAGATAGAGTTGTGTGCAGGAGGATGGATGTGCTGGCAATGAGATGTTTGAGGACAATGTGTGGTGTGAGGTGGTTTGATCGAGTAAGTAACGTAAGGGTAAGAGAGATGTGTGGAAATAAAAAGAGCGTGGTTGAGAGAGCAGAAGAGGGTGTTTTGAAATGGTTTGGGCACATGGAGAGAATGAGTGAGGAAAGATTGACCAAGAGGATATATGTGTCGGAGGTGGAGGGAACGAGGAGAAGTGGGAGACCAAATTGGAGGTGGAAAGATGGAGTGAAAAAGATTTTGTGTGATCGGGGCCTGAACATGCAGGAGGGTGAAAGGAGGGCAAGGAATAGAGTGAATTGGATCAATGTGGTATACCGGGGTTGACGTGCTGTCAGTGGATTGAATCTGGGCGTGTGAAGCGTCTGGGGTAAACCATGGAAAGTTGTGTGGGGCCTGGATGTGGAAAGGGAGCTGTGGTTTTGGGCATTATTGCATGACAGCTAGAGACTGAGTGTGAACGAATGGGGCCTTCGTTGTCTTTTCTTAGTGCTACCTTGCACACATGAGGGGGGAGGGGGATGGTATTCCATGTGTGGCGAGGTGGCGATGGGAATGAATAAAGGCAGACAGTGTGAATTGTGTGCATGGGTATATATGTATGTGTCTGTGTGTGTATATATATGTGTACATTGAGATGCGTGTGTAGATGTGTATGTATATACACTGTGTATGGGAGTAGGTTGGGCCATTTCTTTCGTCTGTTTCCTTGCGCTACCTCGCAAACGCGGGAGACAGTGACAAAAAAAAAAATGTATATATATACTTCCCACGTATTCCCTGCGTGTCGTAGAAGGCGACCAAAAGGGGAGGGAGCGGGGGGCTTGAAATCCTCCCTCTCTTTTTTTCTTTTTTTTTCTTTTTTTTTTGATTTTCCAAAAGAAGGAACAGAGAAGGGGGCCACGTGAGGATATTCCGTCAGAGGCCCAGTCCTCTGTTCTTAACGCTATCTTGCTAATGTGGGAAATGGGGAATAGTTTGAAAGAAAGAAAAAAGATATATATAGGGGATTAAGAATACGTCCCACGTATTCCCTGTGTGTCGTAGAAGGAGACTAAAAGGGGAGAGAGCGGTGGGCTGGAAATCCTCCCCTCTCTTTTTTTTTTTTTTTTTCCCAAAGAAGGAACAGAGGGGGCCAAGTGAGGATATTCCAAAAAAGGCCCAGTCCTCTGTTCTTAACGCTACCTCGCTAATGCGGGATATGGCGAATAGTTTAAAAGAAAAGAAAGAATATATATATATATATATATATATATATATATATATATATATATATATATATATATATATATATGTATATATATATATATATATATATATATATATATATATATATATATATATATATATATATATAGAGGTAGTAAAAGCTTTGTGGAAGATGAAAGCCGGCAAGGCAGCAAGTTTGGATGGTATTGCAGTGGAATTTATTAAAAAAGGGGGTGACTGTATTATTGACTGGTTGGTAAGGTTATTTAATGTATGTATGACTCATGGTGAGGTGCCTGAGGATTGGCGGAATGCGTGCATAGTGCCATTGTACAAAGGCAAAGGGGATAAGAGTGAGTGCTCAAATTTCAGAGGTATAAGTTTGTTGAGTATTCCTGGTAAATTATATGGGAGGGTATTGATTGAGAGGGTGAAGGCATGTACAGAGCATCAGATTAGGGAAGAGCAGTGTGGTTTCAGAAGTGGTAAAGGATGTGTGGATCAGGTGTTTGCTTTGAAGAATGTACGTGAGAAATACTTAGAGAAGCAAATGGATTTGTATGTAGCATTTATGGATCTGGAGAAGGCATATGATAGAGTTGATAGAGATGCTCTGTGGAAGGTATTAAGAATATATGATGTGGGAGGCAAGTTGTTAGAAGCAGTGAAAAGTTTTTATCAGGAAGTTGTTAGAAGCAGTGAAAAGTTTTTATCGAGGATGTAAGGCATGTGTACGTGTAGTAAGAGAGGAAAGTGATTGGTTCTCAGTGAATGTAGGTTTGCGGCAGGGGTGTGTGATGTCTCCATGGTTGTTTGATTTGTTTATGGATGGGGTTGTTAGGGAGGTGAATGCAAGAGTTTTGGAAAGAGGGGCAAGTATGAAGTCTGTTGGGGATGAGAGAGCTTGGGAAGTGAGTCAGTTGTTGTTCGCTGATGATACAGCGCTGGTGGCTGATTCATGTGAGAAACTGCAGAAGCTGGTGACTGAGTTTGGTAAAGTGTGTGAAAGAAGAAAGTTAAGAGTAAATGTGAATAAGAGCAAGGTTATTAGGTACAGTAGGGTTGAGGGTCAAGTCAATTGGGAGGTAAGTTTGAATGGAGAAAAACTGGAGGAAGTAAAGTGTTTTAGATATTTGGGAGTGGATCTGGCAGCAGATGGAACCATGGAAGTGGAAGTGAATCATAGGGTGGGGGAGGGGGTGAAAATCCTGGGAGCCTTGAAGAATGTGTGGAAGCCGAGAACATTATCTCGGAAAGCAAAAATGGGTATGTTTGAAGGAATAGTGGTTCCAACAATGTTGTATGGTTGCGAGGCGTGGGCTATGGATAGAGGTGTGCGCAGGAGGGTGGATGTGCTGGAAATGAGATGTTTGAGGACAATGTGTGGTGTGAGGTGGTTTGATCGAGTGAGTAACGTAAGGGTAAGAGAGATGAGTGGAAATAAAAAGAGCGTGGTTGAGAGAGCAGAAGAGGGTGTTTTGAAATGGTTTGGGCACATGGAGAGAATGAATGAGGAAAGATTGACCAAGAGGATATATGCGTCGGAGGTGGAGGGAACGAGGAGAAGTGGGAGACCAAATTGGAGGTGGAAAGATGGAGTGAAAAAGATTTTGTGTGATCAGGTCCTGAACATGCAGGAGGGTGAAAGGAGGGCAAGGAATAGAGTGAATTGGATCGATGTGGTATACCGGGGTTTACGTGTTGTTAGTGGATTGAATCAGGGCATGTGAAGCGTCTGGGGTAAACCATGGAAAGCTGTGTAGGTATGTATATTTGCGTGTGTGGACGTGTATGTATATACATGTGCATGGGGGTAGGTTGGGCCATTTCTTTCATCTGTTTCCTTGCGCTACCTCGCAAACGCGGGAGACAGCAACAAAGCAAAAAAAAAAAAAAAAAAATGTATATATATATATATATTATTTATATTTATTATACTTTGTCGCTGTCTCCCGTGTTTGCGAGGTAGCGCAAGGAAACAGACGAAAGAAATGGCCCAACCCCCCCCCATACACATGTATATACATACGTCCACACACGCAAATATACATACCTACACAGCTTTCCATGGTTTACCCCAGACGCTTCACATGCCCTGCTTCAATCCACTGACAGCACGTCAACCCCGGTATACCACATCGCTCCAATTCACTCTATTCCTTGCCCTCCTTTCACCCTCCTGCATGTTCAGGCCCCGATCACACAAAATCTTTTTCACTCCATCTTTCCACCTCCAATTTGGTCTCCCTCTTCTCCTTGTTCCCTCCACCTCCGACACATATATCCTCTTGGTCAATCTTTCCTCACTCATCCTCTCCATGTGCCCAAACCACTTCAAAACACCCTCTTCTGCTCTCTCAACCACGCTCTTTTTATTTCCACACATCTCTCTTACCCTTACGTTACTCACTCGATCAAACCACCTCACACCACACATTGTCCTCAAACATCTCATTTCCAGCACATCCATCCTCCTGCGCACAACTCTATCCATAGCCCATGCCTCGCAACCATACAACATTGTTGGAACCACTATTCCTTCAAACATACCCATTTTTGCTTTCCGAGATAATGTTCTCGACTTCCACACATTCTTCAAGGCCCCCAGGATTTTCGCCCCCTCCCCCACCCTATCACCCTATGATCCACTTCCGCTTCCATGGTTCCATCTGCTGCCAGATCCACTCCCAGATATCTAAAACACTTCACTTCCTCCAGTTTTTCTCCATTCAAACTCACCTCCCAATTGACTTGACCCTCAACCCTACTGTACCTAATAACCTTGCTCTTATTCACATTTACTCTTAACTTTCTTCTTCCACACACTTTTCCAAACTCAGTCACCAGCTTCTGCAGTTTCTCACATGAATCAGCCACCAGCGCTGTATCATCAGCGAACAACAACTGACTCACTTCCCAAGCTCTCTCATCCCCAACAGACTTCATACTTGCCCCTCTTTCCAAAACTCTTGCATTTACCTCCCTAACAACCCCATCCATAAACAAATTAAACAACCATGGAGACATCACACACCCCTGCCGCAAACCTACATTCACTGAGAACCAATCACTTTCCTCTCTTCCTACACGTATACATGCCTTACATCCTCGATAAAAACTTTTCACTGCTTCTAACAACTTTCCTCCCACACCATATATTCTTAATACCTTCCACAGAGCATCTCTATCAACTCTATCATATGCCTTCTCCAGATCCATAAATGCTACATACAAATCCATTTGCTTTTCTATGTATTTCTCACATACATTCTTCAAAGCAAACACCTGATCCACACATCTTCTACCACTTCTGAAACCACACTGCTCTTCCCCAATCTGATGCTCTGTACATGCCTTCACCCTCTCAATCAATACCCTCCCATATAATTTACCAGGAATACTCAACAAACTTATACCTCTGTAATTTGAGCACTCACTCTTATCCCCTTTGCCTTTGTACAATGGCACTATGCACGCATTCCGCCAATCCTCAGGCACCTCACCATGAGTCATACATACATTAAATAACCTTACCAACCAGTCAATATATATATATATATATATATATATATATATATATATATATATATATATATATATATAAGTAGCATTTATGGATCTGGAGAAGGCATATGATAGAGTTGATAGAGATGCTCTGTGGAAGGTATTAAGAATATATGGTGTGGGAGGCAAGTTGTTAGAAGCAGTGAAAAGTTTTTATCGAGGATGTAAGGCATGTGTACGTGTAGGAAGAGAGGAAAGTGATTGGTTCTCAATGAATGTAGGTTTGCGGCAGGGGTGTGTGATGTCTCCATGGTTGTTTAATTTGTTTATGGATGGGGTTGTTAGGGAGGTAAATGCAAGAGTTTTGGAAAGAGGGGCAAGTATGAAGTCTGTTGGGGATGAGAGAGCTTGGGAAGTGAGTCAGTTGTTGTTCGCTGATGATACAGCGCTGGTGGCTGATTCATGTGAGAAACTGCAGAAGCTGGTGACTGAGTTTGGTAAAGTGTGTGAAAGAAGAAAGTTAAGAGTAAATGTGAATAAGAGCAAGGTTATTAGGTACAGTAGGGTTGAGGGTCAAGTCAGTTGGGACGTAAGTTTGAATGGAGAAAAACTGGAGGAAGTAAAGTGTTTTAGATATCTGAGAGTGGATCTGGCAGCAGATGGAACCATGGAAGCAGAAGTGGATCATAGGGTGGGGGAGGGGGCGAAAATCCTGGGAGCCTTGAAGAATGTGTGGAAGTCGAGAACATTATCTCGGAAGGAAAGCAAAAATGGGTTGTTTGAAGGAATAGTGGTTCCAACAATGTTGTATGGTTGCGAGGCGTGGGCTATGGATAGAGTTGTGCGCAGGAGGATGGATGTGCTGGAAATGAGATGTTTGAGGACAATGTGTGGTGTGAGGTGGTTTGATCGAGTAAGTAATGTAAGGGTAAGAGAGATGTGTGGAAATAAAAAGAGCGTGGTTGAGAGAGCAGAAGAGGGTGTTTTGAAATGGTTTGGGCACATGGAGAGAATGAGTGAGGAAAGATTGACCAAGAGGATATATGCGTCGGAGGTGGAGGGAACGAGGAGAAGTGAGAGACCAAATTGGAGGTGGAAAGATGGAGTGAAAAAGATTTTGTGTGATCGGGGCCTGAACATGCAGGAGGATGAAAGGAGGGCAAGGAATAGAGTGAATTGGATCGATGTGGTATACCTGGGTTGACGTGCTGTCAGTGGATTGAATCAGGGCATGTGAAGCGTCTGGGGTAAACCATGGAAAGCTGGGTAGGTATGTATATTTGCGTGTGTGGACGTATGTATATACATGTGTATGGGGGTGGGTTGGGCCATTTCTTTCGTCTGTTTCCTTGCGCTACCTCGCAAATGCGGGAGACTGCGACAAAAAAGAAAATATATATATATATTTTTTTTTTTTTTTATATATATATATATATATATATATATATATATATATATATATATATATATATATATATATATATATACATATATCTCATCCAGGCACACTTCAGCACTAGACTAAGAGCTTCCTTAAGAGTGAAACCTCACCATATTGGAAAAATTTGCAATTTGGGAGGCTTGGGATACATTTTCCAGATGTGTAAAGTATGCTTTCATTTGTATTTTTCTTGTCATATATGGAAGTGCCCCACCCTAAGAGCATGCTGCTTCATGCAAATAGAGAAGCATTTGCCTCGTTGTATTCCCCTGGACTGTCCTTGACCACTTTTGATGTCACCTCTCCCTTTACCTTTTATAATGCCATTTTTCATCATTTTGTAAAATTGTTGAATCAGAACATAAGACATAGCTGTTTGGTATGACTAGTATGCAATGGGCAAATAGAGATAATGCTTTTATTGCTGCAGTTATTGAGTTTGTTTTTCTACTTCATATTGTAAGCTTGAAGCAAATGTATCAGGGCAGCACTTTGTCTCAGAATACCATCCAGATATTATCAGTTTTCATTTCTTGATGCTCACCAAGAAAATTATAAAGTATATCCATTTAAATATCTATGTTCATTACTTCATTTTGGAATTTCCTGCTCTGAAAATGCACTAGTACACAAAAGATTTTGAAATCAGCAAACAGTTGCCATGCATAGTATTTAAAAACTTTGTCAATTTTTTGCGCTGTGGATGATAACTGCAGTTGATTGATAGGACCTTTACATTTTCTATCATCCAAGCAAATATTTCACTTTGAACCAGAATTATTATGAAGTCCCATGGAGACAAATGTCTTTACCATGTGGCAGAAGGTAGAGATCATTCAGCAATTCTTAGGGTAAGTGCCTCAAAATGAAAATGATCTTTGGTTTGCCATAATTTTTCTCCTTCATACTTCCTCTCAAGTATAAGTAAGGAAAATATATGCAAAACATTCCCATTCCAGAACGTCCCCATTTGATTCCAATTGACTTTGGTGAGTCAGATTTTTATGAGGGAGATTTTGCACAAGCCAACTGTGTCATGCAGAAGGGTGATCGTCCTGTAAACATGACTTGGATCTTCAATGGTATTGTTCTTCAGTCTGATGATGAGATTGAGATTGAATATACTGGTAGATCCAGTCTTTTGACTCTAGACCCAGTGCGTGGGGATCATCAGGGGTTGTACACCTGTAAAGCATCAAACCAAGCTGGCGAGGAGCAAGTGTCAGCTACACTAACTGTCAATGGTATATGATCAAAAGCTTTATTTTGAATGATCTCAACCTCACTCATGAAAAGTTCTTGCTATTTCCAAA
This sequence comes from Panulirus ornatus, assembly GCF_036320965.1. Lineage (NCBI taxonomy): Eukaryota > Metazoa > Arthropoda > Malacostraca > Decapoda > Palinuridae > Panulirus > Panulirus ornatus. Next base: position 41,239,426 of record NC_092234.1, on the reverse strand, counting down.
AGTGTCATGAATTACAGATGAATCATTATTCAAGTGGGATATTGTTGTGTATCTCATCATTATCTCCTTGTTCCTCACTAGATAACCATGGCAACAAATTTGATCAGTTAGTTTGAACCCCAAAATTGCAATGCTGGAATCTCCACCATTTAAGGACTTTTTTGGAGAATAAATAGTCTTTCATTATGTCGGTCAGATTGGATACAACCAATGGGATTTCACAGGAGAGACTTGAAGCATGAAATGATTGAAGAGAGCTCATTGGTTTTGTGTTCATATAAGCTTGAAATGTTTGGAATAATTATTTCATTAGGACTGATTTCCGTAGATATAGCTTACATGCTTTACTGCTCTAATAGTATCATAATGTGATATATGCTATCTGATAGATAATCATTTAGTATTCAACTTGCCCTTTGTTATTTTGCTTTATTTTTTATACATTTTACACAGTTTGCTGCCTGCCAAATATGACAATTTTTCTTAGGCATTCCTTATATGTTTACGCTTTCTGTGTTGGTCCTAATACAGCATCCACTCTACACCTCATCAGGAAACATGCTTACGCTTTTGCTGCATTGGGTCTAATACGGCATCCAATGTACACTTTATCCAGGATGTTTTCCAATATTCTAAAATGATACCTCCATGCTTTGATATTATGATTAGCTAAGACATAATTTTCTGAATAAAGCAGTATACAACTCTTGAACTGGTGTGAAACATTATTTAAGTGTTCTACATGCCCTTTAACTTATGCTGCTCTGCCATCAGGCATATGAAGTACTCCAGGAGTACTGACAGGCATATTTAGTGAGAGGTGTTATATTTTTGGGAGTATTTTTGCCACAAACAAATATGATTAGTAAGGTTTTCATAACAAAACCTATTATATTTCAAGAGTGTCACAGCTAGACAAATTATGATAGAACATGGGTGCTGATCTGTCTGGCATATGGAAAAAGATATAGGTTGTAGCATTTGGTAACAAAGCATAGGATGTCATTGCAAGCTGTATAGTTTTTTGCCTTGAGGCAGACTTGACTTATTCAATTATTTTGATTGTTCATGCCTTGTTTTTAGTGAACAGAAAAAAATTACTGATGCATGTACAGCCTGGGTACAGTGTATGAATTTTCTTATTGAAGGAATTGTCTGCTCACTGACACAAATGATTATGCTGTAACTTGTTTACACTTGTGTATTTCATGATGATGATTACATGTATCTTCTTTTATGGCATGCCATATAATGGGAAATGATGAGTAAAGAAAACCCAACAAGGCACTAATTTTGTTTTCCTTAGTTAAAGACCATCTTTTTTTTAACAATCGCCCATAAGATATACAAATCAGAAGTGATTAAGTTACCAATTTGTAACAGTATAGCAGAATCAGCAAGCACAGCTCACATGTCTTTAGATGAGTTATGTTAATTCTCAGAAGCATTTAGACACATTTTATTGTGTCTACAGGATACAAGTGGGACATTGCAAATTGTGCTTTTTGATATGCATTATGCTTGCTAAAAAATAACCAGAGAACATACTTATTTATGCTTTTGATTTTCATACGTACATTTTTTATATGCAAAGTAGATATCTGCTTATTAGTCTTGAATAAAAATTTCAAAATTTTTATTCAGTGATGTGCTTCATGCTTCCTGCTTATCTCTGCTAACTTTACCCATTAACTCCTTCAGATAGATAATTACACAAAGTGAGTAAGGACTTTAGTCATGAATTTATGCATTGAGATCACGCCTCTACTTCATTACCACGCTCTGCGCATGGGTGGTTACCCAGTTGATAGTGCACAATAATTTCTTCCCTTTTTCAGTCATCCTCCAGCTATGCCAATGACAACACATTTGTCTGAGTTTTCTAAGTAGGAAACAGAAAGGCTTTCATCTAGAATTTGGGGTCCACACATGATCCTGAACTACTTCATAATGAGGATCTGTCTTTGGATCATGTAGAGAGTAATTTTATGAACCCTGCCTATATGAGTATTGAAAGTTGACCAAAATGAGATGGGAGAAGATGTTTCTAGCATGAATAGAGGCAGTGTTACTAGTGCTTTCCTGAATGTGACAACAGTGCTTCTGACTGGTGTGGTTGGTAATATTACAGACTTTTAGAATTTTGTTGTTATGAAATAATAATCAGTGAATCCCAGAGATTATAGCCAGAAAAGATGTATTATATAAAACAATGATTATTTATAATCATGTTTTTGTTGTAGGTAAATTATTAAAACATGCTTAGTGGCAACTCACTTGACTCAGGTTTACTCCTTTTTAGCACTTTGTGCTGACATATGTACAACACCTCTATACATTATCAGAGTGACATTGGTAGATGAAATATATTTCTTTTAAAGTGATTTCATTTTTCATTGTTATGTAAATATCTTTGAAACCAAAAGGTTAGATACATTTTTCATGTAGTTTGAAAAACCGAGGTTCACAGGTTTGGAAGGGAAAGCTAACTGAGGAGTTAAGGGGTTAAGATTTTGCATATATATTATCTTGCTCCATTGTGATAATCCTCATGGTCTAAAGCTTTCTGTTATCCCTGTATATCATCACTGCCTTTGGTCTCATTTTCTTTACCAAATGGATTTTTATTTTCATACCTTTCCAGTGCCACCAGAAATTGCGCCCTTTAAGTTCCCTGAGACAGCAGGGCGTGATGGTGCTTTTGCTCAGGTTATCTGCGTGGTGGTTGCAGGAGACCCTCCCATGAATATCTCCTGGCTCTACAATGGTGCCAGTGACCTTCCTTTGGGCACTGATTCGCAGCCCATTGGCACAAGAACCTCAATATTGACCATTGCGAGTGTATTGTGGCTCCATAGTGGCAAATATGAATGCCTTGCACAAAATGGTGCTGGAAAAGCTTCCTATGTTGCTGAACTCTCAGTCCAGGGTATGAAAGATAATATGCATCTTGTGGGGGTTGAGCTGCTTGGAATAGTTTTTTACATTAATCACAGAGAAAGATTGAATTCATAATATTAATGGGAATTTTGAAAAGAAAAATTGTAAATAAGAATATTTTGTCTTATTCTATGTAAACAGTATGCATAGATAAAACATGAGTAAATATGGTAGCACCTGAAACAGCCGTATTATCATTCACAATTCTGAGCATTTGAAACGATAGTATGGTTATTTACACGGTTGAGCTCACATACACAAGAGGTAGGGTCTCATGATTGTAAAAGTCCCTCCCCTTTGAGTAAAAAGTAGGTAATTACAAATGGATAAATATATGCATAAACACAAACACAAAGATATGATTTAGAAGGCCCAGAGGAAAGCAACCAAGATGGGACCAGAATCAAGAGAGCTTGGCTACGATGAAAGGCTGCATGTGAGACAGCAATCCACCTCAGAGGAGAGAAGGGAAAAGGTTAATCTGATAACAGCATTTAAGTTCCTTAATCACTTGGATGATGTTGACATCCAACAGTTCATCACAAGGTGCAGTACCAGAGTTAAGTTACCAGAGGCCATGATCAGAAGCTTAGAAAAGAGGATAATGTAGAAATATGTAAAGATATCCTGGTTGATGTAAGGTTAGTGGAGGGTTGGGATGGTCTAAGCAAGGAGACTGTGAATGCTGGCAACTTACAAAGATATGAAAGTTTTGTTTATAGAATAAAAAGAAGTAGAAGAGATTGGGGTCACACAAGTGTGAAACTCTCCCTTTCATGTACAAATGGCTAATTACACATAGCATACAGAAATTTTGAATGTATAATAATAGAGAATGTTCATAAGATGGGACTCCATAGGTTTAAAACTCTCCCCATTTAATACAAATAGATAGTTAGAGACAGGTAATTACACCAGTGGGAAAGGTTTGAGAGATAGGGTATTATGGATGTAAAACTCTCTCCATACTGTACGAATAGGTAATTAAACACACATGGGCTTCCATCGTGTAGTGGTTAGCATTGCTGGCCATGATTACACATGGGTCACCTAGGTTAAATCCTGGGCATGGCGATCAGCCTACAGCCATCCTAGATGTACATCCTCCCCTAAGGACTGGTCGATAAATGCATACCTAGCTTAGACTTGATGTGATTACTATTTTCACTGGACAGGAGGGAGTTTTGCACTCATGGAGCCCCATCTCTTGACCATTCTCAACTATCATACAACTTTTTCAAATTCTGTATTTTGTACACTTGTACCACATCTTCCTTCATTTTACTCTTTTGATCCACCTCTCATATACTATGAAAGTACTTGACATGTTTCTCAACAAGTTTCATGATCAGTTTCATGCTTTGTCCTTAGGTTCTTCTATTCCTACATCTCTTAAAGAACTGTTCTCTGCTTTAAAAACTTTAAAGTTATAATCAGGTCACACATCACACTTCTCCCTTCCAAGCTGGACAAATTTATGGCCTCTATCCTTTCCTTGTAACTCAGCTGTTTTAATCATGGCACTGTTTTTGTTTACTTTCCTCTTAACCTTCTCTCTTTGCTCATTATGTCTTTTGAGTGTGATGATCACACCTGAGAAGCATTCTAGTCTGGCTATATGTATGGTGTGAACAGCATCCTGAATATTTCCTTATTCATGAACTTGAATGCATTTCTAATATTTGCAAGTGGGGAGTTGGTCTCCATAACTATCCATCTAAGGTGGGACTTTGATGATAGGTTAAGGACATTGTCTACTTCAAAATTCTCTCTCTCTCTCTCTCTCTCTCTCTCTCTCTCTCTCTCTCTCTCTCTCTCTCTCTCTCTCTCTCTCTCTCTCTCTCTCTCTCTCTCTCTCTCTCTCTCTCTCTCTCTCTCTCTCTCTCTCTCTCTCTCTCTCTCTCTCTCTCTCTCTCTCTCTCTCTCTCTCTCTCTCTCTCTCTCTCTCTCTCTCTCTCTCTCTCTCTCTCTCTCTCTCTCTCTCTCTCTCTCTCTCTCTCTCTCTCTCTCTCTCTCTCTCTCTCTCTCTCTCTCTCTCTCTCTCTCTCTCTCTCTCTCTCTCTCTCTCTCTCTCTCTCTCTCTCTCTCTCTCTCTCCTCTCTCTCTCTCTCTCTCTCTCTCTCTCTCTCTCTCTCTCTCTCTCTCTCTCTCTCTCTCTCTCTCTCTCTCTCTCTCTCTCTCTCTCTCTCTCTCTCTCTCTCTCTCTCTCTCTCTCTCTCTCTCTCTCTCTCTCTCTCTCTCTCTCTCTCTCTCTCTCTCTCTCTCTCTCTCTCTCTCTCTCTCTCTCTCTCTTCCAGCTTATTTTCATGATAAATGATATTCATATCGAGGCCTTCTTACACTGTGACTCTTCCACATTACTTTACATTGGTAGGCCTTCTTACACTGTGACTCTTCCACATTACTTTAGTTTGAATTTCATCAGTCTTGTATCAGACTGACTTTTAGTCTGTCAAGGTCCCCCAGTGATGTGATGCAATCTTCTTTGCTGTTCACTTCCCTCATGACCTTTGTGTCATCTGCAAACATATTAAGATAGGAGTCGAAAACTTTTAGCAAGTCATGGACATAAATCAAGAAGAGTAATGGTCCCAAAACAGAACCCTGCACCTCTCAGTTGGTGACCTTGACCCATTTGGAGAAGGCTCTTCTGATATGCATCCTTTGCTCCTTGCCTGGTGATCCAGCCTCTCAAGTAGCCTCCCATGCAGTAATTACAAGCAGTCCACCCAGCCTTCTCTTTCTGCAATACTGAGCTTGTCCTCTTGCAGATATTTTTCTCCCAAAGTGACTGACATGACACAAGCAAATCATACCCCCAGTTAATGCCATCTTGGATAAAAGAAAAAGTGAAAAAACAGAGAATAGAAATTAATCAAGGATCCAGAGGTGTTTGTGGACCTGACAAAAGAAGGAAGAGAATTCTACATCTCGGCTGTTCAAGGAAAGAATGCAGTATCACTGCAACCAATCCTTGAGCGGGTAGTCTTAACACAGATAGTGGGTGAAGCAGTAATCAAACGACCTTGGGGCTTGGGACATATGCAGACAGCTCATGAGAACAGTGGCCAAAATTATACCTAAAGAATAAAGAGAGAGCACCTGCAGTGGACTGTACAGAAAGGGAAATTTCAAGAAAGGTGATGCCAGGAGAATTAATGAGATGGATGGCTTTAGGTGCCACTCTAGTTGATAGGGAGGTGGAGGATGTGTGATCAGTATTCCATACTTGGGTGAATAAAACCTTTTAGATATGAAGTAGCTGCTCACAAGAAAAATTATTACAGCACCTGTACAGCATTCCCAGGGTTTAGAGAGTAGACTTCATGATGTTTATCTGACTAAGTGGAATTTCCATGATAGAATGGAAGATATGGTTATTCCTAAGAATGGAAGATATGGTTATTCCTAACATGTTTATGTTAGAACAGTGTTGAATTTTAGTGCTGAGGAACTGAAGAGGGAAATGAATGATAATTGGGTAGATGCTAGGAGAAATTGCATTTAGTACTATTGAATTTAACAAGGTTACTGCATCTCTACTCTTAATTGTTGCACAGGTCCAAATTCAGATGGAATATCTTATCAATATAAGAATGTGTTTGATGATAGAGTGGCAGATATAGGGTGTTTTGGTCGAGGTGGTGTGCAAAGTGAGAGGGTTAGGGAGGATGATTTGGTAAACAGAGAAGAGGTAGTAAAAGCTTTGTGGAAGATGAAAGCCGGCAAGGCATTGGGTTTGGATGGTATTGCAGTGGAATTTATTAAAAATAGGGGGTGACTGTATTGTTGACTGGTTAGCAAGGTTATTTAATATATGTATGATTCATGGTGAGGTGCCTGAGGATTGGCGGAATGCTTGCATAGTGCCATTGTACAAAGGCAAAGGGGATAAGAGTGAGTGCTCAAATTACAGAGGTATAAGTTTGTTGAGTATTCCTGGTAAATTATATGGGAGGGTATTGATTGAGAGGGTGAAGGCAGGTACAGAGCATCAGATTGGGGAAGAGCAGTGTGGTTTCAGAAGTGGTAGAGGATGTGTGGATCAGTTGTTTGCTTTGAAGAATGTATATGAGAAATACTTAGAAAAGCAAATGGATTTGTATGTAGCATTTATGGATCTGGAGAAGGCATATGATAGAGTTGATAGAGATGCTCTGTGGAAGGTATTAAGAATATATGGTGTGGGAGGCAAGTTGTTAGAAGCACTGAAAAGTTTTTGTCGAGGATGTAATGTATGTGTACGTGTAGGAAGAGAGGAAAGTGATTGGTTCTCAGTGAATGTAGGTTTGTGGCAGGGGTGTGTGATGTCTCCATGGTTGTTTAATTTGTTTATGGATGGGGTTGTTAGGGAGGTAAATGCAAGAGTTTTGGAAAGAGGGGCAAGTATGCAGGCTGTTGTGGATGAGAAAGCTTGGGAAATGAGTCAGTTGTTCGCTGACGATACAGCGCTGGTGGCTGATTCATGTGAGAAACTGCAGAAGCTGGTGACTGAGTTTGGTAAAGTGTGTGAAAGAAGAAAGTTGAGAGTAAATGTGAATAAGAGCAAGGTTATTTGGTACAGTAGGGTTGAGGGTCAAGTCAATTGGGAGGTAAGGTTAAGTGGAGAAAAACTGGAGGAAGTGAAGTGTTTTAGATATCTGGGAGTGGATCTGGCAGCGGATGGAACCATGGAAGCAGAAGTGAATCATAGGGTGGGGGAGGGGGCGATAATTCTGGGAGCATTGAAGAATGTGTGGAAGTCGAGAACATTATCTCGGAAAGCAAAAGTGGGTATGTTTGAAGGAATAGTGGTTCCAACAATGTTATATGGTTGCGAGGCGTGGGCTATGGATAGAGTTGTGCGGAGGAGGATGGATGTGCTGGGAATGAGATGTTTGAGGACAATATGTGGTGTGAGGTGGTTTGATCGAGTAAGTTATGTAAGGGTAAGAGAGATGTGTGGTAATAAAAAGAGCGTGGTTGAGAGAGCAGAAGAGGGTGTTTTGAAATGGGTTGGTCACATGGAGAGAATGAGTGAGGAAAGATTGACCAAGAGGATATATGTGTTAGAGGTGGAGGGAACAAGGAGAAGTGGGAGACCAAATTGGAGGTGGAAAGATGGAGTGAAAAAGATTTTGAGTGATCGGGGCCTGAACATGCAGGAGGGTGAAAGGCGTGCAATGAATAGAGTGAATTGGAACAATTTGGTATACCGGGGTCGACATGTTGTCATTGGATTGAACCAGGGCATGTGAAGTGTCTGGGGTAAACCATGGAAAGTTCTGTCGGGCCTGGATGTGGAAAGGGAGCTGTGGTTTCAGTGCATTATTACATGACTGCTAGAGACTGAGTGTGAACAAATGTGGCCTTTGTTGTCTTTTCTTAGTGCTACCTTGCACACATGAGGGGGGAAGGGGTTGTTATTTCATGTGTGGTGAGGTGGCGATGGGAATGAATAAAGGCAGCCAGTATGAATTATGTACATGTGTATATATGTATATGTCTGTGTGTGTATATATATGTATACGTTGAGATGTATAGGTATGTATTATTGCATGTGTGGGCATGTATGTATATACATGTGTATGTGTGTGGGTTGGGCCATTCTTTCGTCTGTTTCCTTGCGCTACCCCGCTAACACGGGAGACAGCGACAAAGCAAAATAAAAAAATGAATAAGAAAGAGAATCGGTAGTAATGGCATGAGGGTTGGAGAAGTGTGTTGAAGTGAGTAAAACTGAATCACTGACATAAGAATGAATAGAGTTAGGAGTAGAAGAGAGACCATTTATTGAGAGAAGACTAAAAGTAGGCAATAGTACAGAACCTTGAGGAACATGTTTAGCAATTGGATAGAGGGGGAGTTGCTCCATTGACGACTACTGTAATAGAACAGCTAAGAGGAGACTATGCAATAGAACACAGAGAAGCTACAGGAAGAGAGTATAGAAAACAGACTTATGCCATACCTTGTCACTTACTTTTGAGATATTGAGGGCTACAAGAAAGCTTCACAAAAATCCTTGAGAGAAGAGGACCAGAGGTGAGTCATAGAGATCACAAGCTCTGCAAAATCCATACATATTATCAGAAAGAGGGAACTGATTTTTAGTGTTTGAGAAAGTGAGAGTTTCATTACATATGACCTTGTATCCCTGAAACCCTATTTTTGCTCATGATGGAAATTTCTCCTCCGCAGAATGTCATCCATTTGCTCTCTGATTATCTTTTCCAGTACTGTACACTTTTCACTTGTCAGAGATACCAGTCTGTAGTTCAGGGCCTCTTCCTAACTTTTCTTATAGGTAGGTATAATTTTTGCCCTTTTCCACTGCCTTAGGACATTGCCTGTTTCTAGTGACATCTTGAACAGCATTTCAAATGGTTTATCAAGTGTTTCTGCACACATCATCAGCATATGTGGTGAAATTTCCTTATAACCACAAGCTCTGTGTGGGTCAAAACCCTTCAGTATTCAGTTAAAGTCTTTTCTAGATACCTTAGTGCTTTAAAGACTTCCTCCATATTTCATCTCATTGATGATGGGGCTATAGTGTCTTGCACCGTAAAAACATTGCTGAACCTTTCTTCACTTATTCATATATTAGTTCTTTTCAACTGTACAACCTTTTAAACTTGTGCATGCTTTCCACATATACCACATCCTTCTTCAACTTATTCCATTCATCCACCGATATATATCTTATAAAAGCACTTCTTTACATTTATACTTACAGGTTCTCGTACTTAATTTCAAGCTGTGTCCTCTGGTTGTCTTGTACCTACATCTTTTTTATGTAAGAACTATTCGCTGCATACATCATCTGTATAGTTTAGATTCAGGACTATGGCAACAGGATAGATATAATGTCAACTCCCAAGTTCCTCTCGCACACAGAATCCTGAAGCTTATTTTCTGCCCAATGATAATCTTATTGATGCCTTTTTTCACTCTATCCCATCCCCTACATACATTAAGAGTAAAGGCAGGGTTTACTCCAGACATTTCACATACCCTGGTTCAGTCCATTGACAGCACGTTGACCCTGGTATACCACATTCTTCCAGTTCACTCAATTCCTTGCACACCTCTCACCCTCCTGTATGTTCAGGCCCCAATTGCTCAAAATCTTTTTCACTCCATCCTTCCACGTCCAATTTGGTCTCCTGCTTCTCCTTGTTCCCTCCACCTCTGACACATATATGCTCTTTGTCAATCTTTCCTCACTCATTCTCTCCATATGTCCAAACCATTTCAAAACACCCTCTTCTGCTCTCTCAATCACACTCTTTCCACACATCTCTCTCTTACCCTTTCATTACTTACTTGATTAAACCACTTGGCACCACATATTGTCCTCACGTATTTTTAATTCCAACACATCCCCCCTCCTCCATACAACCCTATCTATAGCCCATGCCTCGCAACCACATAACATTTTTGGAACCACTATTCCTTCAGACATATCCATTATTGCTGTCTGAGATAATGTTCTCCCCTTCCACATTCTTCATCACTCCCAGAACCTTTGCCACCTCCCCCAACCTGTGACTCACTTCCATTTCCATGGTTCCATTTGCTGCTAGGTCCATTCCCAGATATCTAAAACTTCACTTCCTCCAATTTTTCTCCATTCAAACTTGCATCCCAATTAACTAGTCCCTCAACCCAACTGAACCTAATAACCTTGCTCTTATTCACATTTACTCTTAACTCTCTCCTTTCACACACTTATCCAAATTCAGTCACCACTTCTGCAGTTTCTCACTCAAATCAGCCACCGGAGCTGTATCATCTGTGAACAACAACTGACTCACTTCCCAGTCCCTCTCATCCCCAACAGTCTGCATACTCACCCCTCTCTCCAGAACTCTTGCATATACCTCCCTATCCACCCCATCCATAAACAAATTAAACAACCATGGGGACATCACATACCCCTGCTGCAGACCAACCTCCACTTGGAACCAATCACTTTCCTCGCTTCCTACTCGTGCACATGCCTTACATCCTTGTTAAAAACTTTTCACTGCTTCTAGCAGCTTACCTCCCACACCATATACTCTAAAGGCCTTCCACAAAGCATCTCTATCAACCCTATCATATTCTGCCTCCAAACCTATAAATGCTATGCACAAATCCATCTGTTTTTCTAAATTTTTCTCACGCACATTCTTCAAAGCAAACACCTGATCCACACATCCTCTACCACTTCAGAAACCACACTGCTCCTCCCCAATCTGATGCTCTAGAGGTACATGCCTTCACCCTCTCAATCAATACCCTCCCGTACAATTTCCCAGGAATACTCAACAGGGTCAGGGAGAATGGTTTAGTTAAGAGAGAAGAGGTAGTGAAAGCTTTGTGGAAGATGAAATCTGGCAAGATGGCAGGTTTGGAAGGTACTGCAGTAGAATTTAAAGGGGATGACGGTGTTATTGATTGGTTGGTAAGGATATCAGTGTATGTATGGATCATGGTAAAGTGCCTGAGGATTGGCAGAATGCATGCATAGTGCCACTGTACAAAGGCAAAGGGGATAAAGGTGAGTGTTCAACTACAGAGGCATAAGTTTGTTGAGTATTCCTGGGGAATTATATGGGAGGGTATTGACTGAGAGGGTGAAGGCATGTACTGAGCATCAGACTGGTTTCAGAAGTGGTAGCGGATGTGTAGATCAAGTGTTTGTTTTGAAGAATGTGTGTGAGAAATACTTAAAAAAACAAATGGATTTGTGTGTAGCATTTATGGATTTGGAGAAGGCATATGAGAGGGTTGATAGAGATGCTTTGTGGAAGGCCTTTAGAGTATACGGTGTGGGAGGAAGGTAAGTTGCTTGAAGCAATGAAAAGTTTTTACCAAGGATGTAAAGCATGTGTACGAGTAGGTAGAGATGAGAGTGATTGGTTTCCAGTGAATATCGTCCCACAGCAGGTGTGTGTGATGTCCCTATGGTTGTTTAATTTGTTTTAGAGAGGAATGAGTATGCAGTCTGTTAGGGATGAGAGGGACTGGGAAGTGAGTCAATTGTTGTTCGCTGATGATACAGCTCTAGAGGCTGATTCAAGTGGGAAACTGCAGAAGTTGGCGACTGATGTTGGAAAAGTGTGTGAAAGGAGAAAGTTGAGAGTAAATGTGAATATGAGCAAGGTTATTAGGTTTAGCAGGGTTGAGGGACAAATTAATTGGGATGTAAGTTTAAATGGAGAAAAATTGGAGGAAGTGAAGTGTTTTAGATATTGGGGAGTGGACTTAGCATTGAATGGAACCCCATGAAAGCGGAAGTGAGTCACAGGGTGGGGGAGAGGGTTAAGCTTCTGGGAGTAATGAAGAATATGTGGAAGGAAAGTTATCTCAGAGAGCAAAAATGGGTATGTTTGAAGGAATAGTAGTTCCAACAATGTTATATGGTTGCGAGGCATGGACTACAGATGGGGTAGTACGGAGGCGGGTGGATGTGTTGGAAATGAAATGTTTAAGGACAATATGTGGTGTGAGGTGGTTTGATTGAGTACGTAATGAAAGATTAAGAGAGATGTATGGAAATAAAATGAGTGTGATTGAGAGAGCAGAAGAGGATGTGTTGAAGTGGTTTGGACATATGGAGAGAATGAGTGAGGAAAGATTGACAAAGAGGATAGATATATGTGTCAGAGGTGGAGGGAGCAAAGAGAAGCAGGAGACCAAATTGGAGGTGGAAGGATGAAGTGAAAGAAATTTTGAGTGGTCAGGGCCTGAACATACAGGAGGGTGAAAGGTGTGCAAGGAATAGATAGAATTAGAACAATGTGGTATACTGGGGTTGAGGTGCTGTCAATAGATTGAACTAAGGCTTTAGAGGCATCTGGGGTAAACCATGGAAAGGTATGTGGGGCCTGGATGTGGAAAGGGAGCTGTGGTTTCGGTGCATTACATCTGACAGGTAGAGACAGAGTGAATAAATGTGGCCTTTTTTTGTCTTTTTTCCTGGTGCTACCTCGTTGAAGTGGGGGATAGCGATGCTGTTTTCTGTGAGGCAGGGTAGTGACAGTAATGGAAAAAGACAAGCAAGTCTGAATATGTATATGTATGTGTATGTATATGTATGTATATGTTGATATATATATATATATATATATATATATATATATATATATATATATATATATATATATATATATATATATATATATATATATATATATGCGTGTATGGGCATTTATGCATAATATATATGTATATGAGTGGATGGGCCATTCTTCATCTGTTTCCTGGTGCTACCTCACTGATGCAGGAAATGGTGATCAAGTGTAATGAATATAGGTTAAAAAATATATGTATGCAACATTAAGAGATGGTGCACCATGAGTATAAGACTGTCCCCATAACACAGAAATAGTAATAACATGCATACATCCATGTCATTGAATATGTTAGGATTAGAGGGACTGATGTACAATCTTCCTACATCTTATCTTCACACGTAATAGCATGGATGTTGAGAAAATATCATAGAGATACACCAGTTGGAAAAAGTGATGATGTAATGTGAATGTTTTCTTATTAAGTAAATGATATCATTAGAGCAGAGATGAGACAGGATTTAAAGAGGAAATATTATATGATCATCATAGAAACTGCACATAGTTCAACAACTTCTGTTGTAATAGGAACTGGAAAATGGAGTTCAGTAGCCAGAAACCAGGGCATTGTGGTGAAATGTTCTGTAGAATTTGTAAGTAAGGGATAGAAGGATAGGAGCATGGGTAGTTCTAACCTCATTTATAGAGTAAGGCAATGAATGAGAAAGGAATGGTTCAATAAATGATGTCAAAAAACAAAGCAGCTTCAAAATATATGATGAAGATATTGGTGTTACGCCAGCCAGCGAGCATTTATAAGGTAAAGAAAGGAAGGAACAAGTATAACATGATAAGAATTTAGAAAATGAATATTGTGGACAAGGCAGGAGAAAATCTGAAACTTTTCCATACATTCATGGGTAAATATTCATTTGAAGAACAGCTGATCAGGCCAAGGGATTCAGAAGGAAGAGTTGTAAAGGATGATGTAAGGACATGCAAGGAACTGAATGACAGGTTCAAGAATATTTTTGCAGTAGGAGACACTGTAGCCCCAATAACAGTGAGGTGAAATGGGGAGATGTTAGAAACCAACCAGTGGGATATCTAGAAAAGGTATTAACAGAATACTAAAGGATCTTGAACTATGTCAGGCTCATGGTCCTGATGGAATTTTATACTATGTGCTAAAGATATGTTCAAGATGTCACTGGAGAAAAGTAAGCTGCCAAGTGAGTGGAAAAGGGCAAATGTCATGTGTAAATAGAAAAAAGGAGACCAGAAAGACATGCTGCACTTCAAACCAGTCTTCCTGATTAGTGTGGAAAAAGTAATCAGAGAGCAAGAGGATGACATCCTACAAAGGAGAAATTTCGTAAGAGAGACAGCATGGTTTCTGGAAAGAGTGTCACGTTTAATGAAGATATTGGGTTTTTAATAAGAGTGAGTCTTGTCTTCGACAAATGAGAAGGCTGGATGGATAATTTGTGTCTGGACTGCCAGAAATCATCTGATAGTATACTGCATGGAATGCTGATTAAGAGACTGGATCACCAGATAGTGGAAGTGAACAAAGAACACATGTCAGAGGAGCCCTCTTGAAATGGGTTAAGGTCACTGGTGGAGTACCACAGGGTTCTGCTCTGGGACCATTATTCTTTTTTATTTGTATGAATGATTTCCCAGAGAGTATGGACTCTCAGATGAATGTGTTTGCAGATAATGCAAAAGCCTTGTAGGAAGTGAATAGCATGGAGGATTGCATCAACTTACAAGGGCACCTCGACATACTTACTCCAAAATTGGTCTGAAACATGATGAATGAAATTAAACCCAAGTAAATATAAAGTAATGAGGATGTATCTCAACAAAAGATGGCCTTATGATACATATTATCTAGCAGGAATTAAGCATTGGGAATCTCGTGTGTGAGAGGGACTCCAGTGTCAAAATTTTCTCTAACCTATCATTAGTCCCATCTTAGAAGAATCGGTAAAGAGACCCACTGGCAAATATTAGAATTGCATTTTTTTTTTTTTGCCGCTGTCTCCCGCGTTTGCAAGGTAGCACAAGGAAACAGACGAAAGAAATGGCCCAACCCACCCCCATACGCATGTATATACATACGTCCACACACGCAAATATACATACCTACACAGCTTTCCATGGTTTACCCCAGACGCTTCACATGCCCTGATTCAATCCACTGACAGCACGTCAACCCCGGTATACCACATCGCTCCAATTCACTCTATTCCTTGCCCTCCTTTCACCCTCCTGCATGTTCAGGCCCCGATCACACAAAATCTTTTTCACTCCATCTTTCCACCTCCAATTTGGTCTCCCACTTCTCCTCGTTCCCTCCACCTCCGACACATATATCCTCTTGGTCAATCTTTCCTTACTCATTCTCTCCATACTTACTCGATCAAACCACCTCACACCACACATTGTCCTCAAACATCTCATTTCCAGCACATCCACCCTCCTGCGCACAACTCTATCCATAGCCCATGCCTCGCAACCATACAACATTGTTGGAACCACTATTCCTTCAAACATACCCATTTTTGTTTTCCGAGATAATGTTCTCAACTTCCACACATTCTTCAAGGCTCCCAGGATTTTCGCCCCTCCCCCACCCTATGATCCACTTCTCCTTCCATGGTTCCATCCGCTGCCTGATCCACTAACAGATATCTAAAACACTTTACTTCCTCCAGTTTTTCTCCATTCAAACTTACCTCCCAATTGACTTGACCCTCAACCCTACTGTACCTAATAACCTTGCTCTTATTCACATTTGCTCTTAACTTTCTTCTTTCACACACTTTACCAAACTCAGTCACCAGCTTCTGCAGTTTCTCACATGAATCAGCCACCAGCGCTGTATTATCAGCGAACAACAACTGACTCGCTTCCCAAGCTCTCTCATCCACAACAGACTTCATACTTGCCCCTCTTTCCAAAACTCTTGCATTCACCTCCCTAACAACCCCATCCATAAACAAATTAAACAACCATGGAGACATCATACACCCCTGCCGCAAACCTACATTCACTGAGAACCAATCACTTTCCTCTCTTCCTACACGTACACATGCCTTACATCCTCGATAAAAACTTTTCACTGCTTCTAACAACTTGCCTCCCACACCATATATTCTTAATATCTTCCACAGAGCATCTCTATTAACTCTATAATATGCCTTCTCCAGATCCATAAATGCTACATACAAATCCATTTGCTTTTCTCACATACATTCTTCAAAGCAAACACCTGATCCACACATCCTCTACCACTTCTGAAACCACACTGCTCTTCCCCAATCTGATGCTCTGTACATGCCTTCACCCTCTCAATCAATACCTCCCATATAATTTACCAGGAATGCTCAACAAACTTATACCTCTGTAATTTGAGCACTCACTCTTATCCCCTTTGCCTTTGTACAATGTCACTATGCACGCATTCCGCCAATCCTCAGGCACCTCACCATGAGTCATACATACATTAAATAACCTTACCAACCAGTCAATAATACAGTCACCCCCTTTTTTAATAAATTCCACTGCAATACCATCCAAACCTGCTGCCTTGCCGGCTTTCATCTTCCGCAAAGCTTTCACTACCTCTTCTCTGTTTACCAAATCATTTTCCCTAACCCTCTCACTTTGCACACCACCTCGACCAAAACACCCTATATCTGCCACTCTATCATCAAACACATTCAACAAACCTACAAAATACTCACTCCATCTCCTTCTCACATCACCACTACTTGTTATCACCTCCCCATTTGCGTCCTTCACTGAAGTTCCCATTTGCTCCCTTGTCTTACGCACTTTATTTACCTCCTTCCAGAACATCTTTTTATTCTCCCTAAAATTTAATGATACTCTCTCACCCCAACTCTCATTTGCCCTTTTTTTCACCTCTCGCACCTTTCTCTTGACCTCCTGTCTCTTTCTTTTATACATCTCCCACTCAATTGCATTTTTTCCCTGCAAAAATCGTCCAAATGCCTCTCTCTTCTCTTTCACTAATACTCTTACTTCTTCATCCCACCACTCACTACCCTTTCTAATCAACCCACCTCCCACTCTTCTCATGCCACAAGCATCTTTTGCGCAATCCATCACTGATTCCCTAAATACATCCCATTCCTCCCCCACTCCCCTTACTTCCATTGTTCTCACCTTTTTCCATTCTGTACTCAGTCTCTCCTGGTACTTCCTCACACAGGTCTCCTTCCCAAGCTCACTTACTCTCACCACCCTCTTCACCCCAACATTCACTCTTCTTTTCTGAAAACCCATACAAATCTTCACCTTAGCCTCCACAAGATAATGATCAGACATCCCTCCAGTTGCACCTCTCAGCACATTAACATCCAAAAGTCTCTCTTTTGCGCACCTGTCAATTAACACGTAATCCAATAACGCTCTCTGGCCATCTCTCCTACTTACATAAGTATACTTATGTATATCTCGCTTTTTAAACCAGGTATTCCCAATCATCAGTCCTTTTTCAGCACATAAATCTACAAGCTCTTCACCATTTCCATTTACAACACTGAACAGCCCATGTAAACCAATTATTCCCTCAACTGCCACATTACTCACCTTTGCATTCAAATCACCCATCACTATAACCTGGTCTCGTGCATCAAAACCACTAACACACTCATTCAGCTGCTCCCAAAACACTTGCCTCTCATGATCTTTCTTCTCATGCCCAGGTGCATATGCACCAATAATCACCCACCTCTCTCCATCAACTTTCAGTTTTACCCATATTAATCGAGAATTTACTTTCTTACATTCTATCACATACTCCCACAACTCCTGTTTCAGGAGTATTGCTACTCCTTCCCTTGCTCTTGTCCTCTCACTAACCCCTGACTTTACTCCCCAGACATTCCCAAACCACTCTTCCCTTTTACCCTTGAGCTTCGTTTCACTCAGAGCCAAAACATCCAGGTTCCTTTCCTCAAACATACTACCTATCTCTCCTTTTTTCACATCTTGGTTACATCCACACACATTTAGGCACCCCACTCTGAGCCTTCGAGGAGGATGAGCACTCCCCGCGTGACTCCTTCTTCTGTTTCCCATTTTAGAAAGTTAATACAAGGAGGGGAGGATTTCTGGCCCCCCGCTCCCTGTCCCCTCTAGTCGCTTTCTACGACACGCGAGGAATACATGGGAAGTATTCTTTCACCCCTATCCCCAGGGATAATATACATATATATATACATATACACATACACACATATACACATACATACGCACATATACACACACACACACATACATATATATACATATGAAAAATGTAAGAAACAATTTAGAAAACTGAAACTTCTAGCTTGAAATGAATGAAAAAAATGAATGTCACATAATGGTTCAACCTCTGGCTATGGAAAAAGGAAATGTATAATTTATTTACACAAAGTAAGTTTTATGGGAGTAGTAAGTTTTATGGGAGGATATTGATTGAGTGGTTGAAGGCATGTGCAGAGCATCAGACTGGGGAGGTGCAGTGTAGTTTCAGAAGTAGTGGACGATATGTGGATCAGGTGTTTGCTTTCATGATTGTGTATGATACATGCTTTAAGAAGCAGATGGATTTGTATAAAGCATTTGTGTATCTGAAGAAAGCATATGATAGGGTTCATGGTGATGCCTTGTGGAGGGTCTTGGGAATATGTATTGTGGGAGGAAAGCTGTTAGAAGTAGTGGGAAGTTTTTATTAAGAGTTTATGGCATGTTTATGAGTAGGAAGAGAGGAGAGTTAGTTGTTCCAAGTGAAGGTTGGTCTGTGGTAGGGATGTGTGATGTCACCATGGTTGTTTAATTTGTTTATGGGTGGGGTGGTGAGGGAGGTAAGTATGAGTCTTGGAGAGAGGGACAAGTATGCAATCTGTAGATGATGGGAGTGCTTGGGAAGCAAGTCAGTTGTTGTTTGCTGATGATACAGCACTGGTGGCAGATTTAGAGTGAGAAACTGCAGAAGTTGGTAACTGGGTTTGAAAGAGTGTGTGAAAGGAGTGGGGTCAGAGTGAATGTGAGTAAATAGCAAGGTTGTTGGGTTTGGCAGGGTTGAGGGACAAGTTTGTTAGGGTGTGAGTCTGAATAAAGAAAATTGGAGTAAGTTAAGTGTTTTAGATATCTGGGAGTGGGCATGGCAGTGAATGGAAGCATTGAAGCAAAAGTGATTTATAGGGTAGGGGAGGGGGCAAATGTTCTAGGAGTACTTACGAATGTTTGGAGAAAGTGATCATTACCTGAAAGGGAAAAAATTTTTATTCTTGAGGATGCAGTAGTCCCAACAGTAGTATATGGGTGTAAGGCATGGACTATATATGAGGCTGTTAAAAGAAGGGTGATTGTATTGAAAATGAAATGTATGAGGACAATATATGATGTTAGGTGATTGATTGAGGAAGTAATGAAAGCGTAAGAGAGAGGTGTGGTAGAGTCTTGTTAAGAGAGCTGAAAAGGATGTGCTGAAATGGTTTGGAAATATGGAGAGAATTTGTAAGGGAAGGATGATGAAAAGGATATATGAATCAGAAGTGGAGGGCACAAGGAGAAAGGGTGACCAAGTTGGAGGTGAAAGGATGGAGTGATTGGGGCCTGAATATGCAGGAAGGTGAAAGGTGTGCACTGGTTAGAACAAATTGAAATGATATGGTATACAGGGGTGAACATGCTGCTGAACTGAACCAGGGAATGTGAAGCATATGGAAAAGTCTGTGGCACCTGGTTTTGGATAAGGAACTGTGGTTTTGGTGCATTACACATGGCATCTAGAGAACAGATGTGAGCTGATGCATCCTTTCTGTCTATTCCTGGTGCTATCTCACGAATGGGAGAAACAGCAAGCAAGTTAAAAAAAAATACACATGTATTATTCTTTATTGTTATACTTGATCATCATTTACCGTGTCAGCGAGGTAGCACTAGGAAACAGATGAAGAATGGCCCATCCACACATATATATACACAATAAAACTCTGTTATCCAAAATACTTGGGGATGGGGAATGCTTATCTATTTCAGCTCACAAAAATCAGGTTATTCAAGTTTTTTTTATTAAGTACTTAAGAAAATGCCCATGAAGGGGGTTATGTTCTGTGAAACCTTACACAGTAGCAAACCAATAAATTTACAGAAAATAATAGAATGTGAGCAGCAGTTATGTGGTCAGCACTCGAGAAGTCTCCCATTATGTTCGCATTATGCATCTTCTGATGTCATATAAACTTATCTAACCTTCCTTTTCTTGTTTGAGGTGGTTCTGGCTTAGCTACATTGTCTTTATCAAAATGCCCATAAGTCTTTAGAGATTTAGATGAGCTGAATGTTGGTAAGACTGTTTTTTTTTTCTTTATCTCATGCTCTATGTGTAACAAGAGCACTTTCTCCCATCTTTTCCATACATAGATTTCTAACCTTTATGGTTTTCTTGGCAGACCATGGAGTAGAAAGGACCACAGCACTTTGAATTTTCTTTGCATTCTTCATGTTATGGATTGTAGGTTCACTAAGGCTGTAAGCACACCCAAGTACTGACAATCTTTCAATAGCATCAGTGCATCATAAGATTTCAAGCTTCATTTCTAAGGTCAAAGAGGTTCTCTAACATTTAACATCTGGTTCTGGGGTAGAAGATGTTGTTGGACATATTAACAAGCACAAACACGGTGCATTGCAAGAAAGTATCATTACCAGCTGTACCCAAATTGCACAAGTAGCACAGATCCACACACAACAGTGGCAACTGCGAGACTGACCCGCTGGTGGGAACGTGGGGGCTCCATCCATGACCCATGCTTACTCCACCCACCAATCCTCACTCAACTTTTGGCTTAGTTTCTACTGCACTGATCCTCACTCACTAGCATCAGTGCATCATAAGATTTTCAGCTTCATTCCTGAGGTCAGAGAGGTTCTTTTTAATCTAATTGCTGGTTCTGGTGTAGAAGATATTGCTGAATGTTTGAATGCCACATTTATAAAAGCAAACACAGTGGGTTGTAAGACAGTCACATTACTGGTTGAGCATCCATAATCAGAAAATCCGAAATGCTCCAAAATCCGAAACATTTTGAGCAGTGACATGACGTTACAAGTGGAAAATTCCACACCTGACCTCACTTGCCCATGCTGGGTTCTTAACACTCTGTTGGCACTAGTTTCTTACAAACCATGATCACTGCCAGACCAACATGCATTATTTAGTGTCTTTTGCTTATTCTCTGTTCTTTGTGAATAAGTGTAAGAAAGTGATTGCTTATCAGTAGCATATAAATTCACTTATCAGTAGCATATAAATTCAGAGTCAGGAATGAACATGATGCCAAACAACTACAGAGTGTCCACATGGGCAGCTGACATTGTGACATCTTAGCTTTCTGATGGTTCAGTGTTACACAAATCTTGTTTAATGCACAAAATATTTAAGAATATTGTATTCATTACCTTCAGGTTATGTGTTAAAGTTGTATATGAAACATAAATGTATTTTGTGTGTAGACTTGGGTCCCATTCCAAGATATCTCATTATCTATTATCCATCATGACAAATGTGGAAAACAAGATGGTATGGAAACAAACGGGTCAGAACTGAGACATATCTCAACGTTTCAACCATTCAGTGCTTTTCCTCAGAAGATACTGATTCCAGCATTCAGTGGGATTGTCTTCCAAAGCAAGTGATGGTCACATGATCAGATACCTTGGTGTGTCACTCTCTGATTGGATCACTTGTCTTGCTGTCCAACCCGTTCAAAGCGATCTCTGCTGCCTGACGTGACCAGTAGATTAGCCCAGACCTTGTATTAACATTGCTCTTAATCCCTTCCTTTAGGTAAGCTCTCACGCTATCACTAAACGGTCGATGCAAAAGCAACTCCAGACAAGTGATGAACCATTTAGTGATAGTGTGAGAGCTTACCTAGAGGAAGGGATTGAAAGCAATGTTAACACAAAGTCTGGGTTCATCTGCTGGTCATGTCAGGCAGCAGAGATTGCTGAGAATGGGTGGAGGCAATAGGACAAGCAATCCAATCAAAGAGCAGTATGCCAAGGCATGCAAACAGGTGACCGTCACTTGATGGGGAACACAGTCCCGTCAGATGCTGGAATCAGTATCTCCTGAGGAAGACCGTTGAACAGTCAAAACATTGAGTTATGTTGCAGCTCTAACCCATTTGTTTCCATACCATCCTGTTTTCCACATATCTCAATATGTTTTTATCATCATCATTATTATTATTATACTTTGATGCTGTCTCCCACGTTAGCGAGGTAGCGCAAGGAAACAGACAAAAGAATGGCCCAACCCACCCACATACACATGTATATTCATAAATGCCCACACACACATATGTATACAAACCTATACACTTCAATGTATACATACATATATGTTTTTTTTTTTTTTTTTTTTTTTTTTTTTTTTTTTTTTTTTACTTTGTCGCTGTCTCCCGCGTTTGCGAGGTAGCGCAAGGAAACAGACGAAAGAAATGGCCCAACCCCCCCCCCATACACATGTACATACACACGTCCACACACGCAAATATACATACCTACACAGCTTTCCATGGTTTACCCCAGACGCTTCACATGCCTTGCTTCAATCCACTGACAGCACGTCAACCCCTGTATACCACATGACTCCAATTCACTCTATTTCTTGCCCTCCTTTCACCCTCCTGCATGTTCAGGCCCCGATCACACAAAATCTTTTTCACTCCATCTTTCCACCTCCAATTTGGTCTCCCTCTTCTCCTCGTTCCCTCCACCTCCGACACATATATCCTCTTGGTCAATCTCTCCTCACTCATTCTCTCCATGTGCCCAAACCATTTCAAAACACCCTCTTCTGCTCTCTCAACCACGCTCTTTTTATTTCCACACATCTCTCTTACCCTTACGTTACTTACTCGATCAAACCACCTCACACCACACATTGTCCTCAAACATCTCATTTCCAGCACATCCATCCTCCTGCGCACATCTCTATCCATAGCCCACGCCTCGCAACCATACAACATTGTTGGAACCACTATTCCCTCAAACATACCCATTTTTGCTTTCCGAGATAATGTTCTCGACTTCCACACATTTTTCAAGGCTCCCAAAATTTTCGCCCCCTCCCCCACCCTATGATCCACTTCCGCTTCCATATATAAACATGTACATATTCATACATGCTGCCTTCATCCATTCCTACCGCCACCCCGCCACACATGAAATGACACTCCCTTCCCCCCACGTGTGCGCAAGGTAGCGCTAGGAAAAACAACAAAGGCCGCATTCGTTCACACTCAGTCTCTAGCTGCCATTTGTAATGCAACAAAACCACAGCTCCCTTTCCACATCCAGGCCCCACAGAACTTTCCCTGGTTTACCCCAGATGCTTCACATGCCCTGGTTCAGTCCACTGACTGCATGTCAACCCCGGTATACCACATTGTTCCAGTTCAGTCCATTACTTGCACGCTTTTCACCCTCCTGTATGTTCAGGCCCCGATCACTCAAAATCTTTTTCACTCCAGCCTTCCACCTCCAATTTGGTCTTCCACTTCTTGTTCCCTCCACCTCTGACACATATATCCTCTTTGCCAATCTTTCCTCACTCATTCTCTCCATGTGACCAAATCATTTCAATACACTCTCTTCTGCTCTTTCAACCACACTCTTTTTATAACCACACATCTCTCTTACCCTTTCATTACTTAATCAAACACCTGACACCACATGTTTTCAAACATCTCATTTCCAACACATCCACCCTCCTCTGCACAACCCTATCTAATGCCTGTGCCTTACAACCATATAACATTGTTGGAATCACTATTCCTTCGAACATCCCCAGTTTTGTTCTCCAAGATAACATTCTCACCTTCCACACATTCTTCAATGATCCCAGAACCTTTGCCCCCTCCCCCACCTTGTGACTCACTTCTGCTTCCATGGTTCAATCCGCTGCTAAATCCACTCCCAGATATCTAAAACATTTCACTTCCTCCAGTTTTTCTCCATTCAAACTCACCTCCCAATTGACTTGTCCCTCAACCCTACTGAACCTAATAACCTTGCTCTTATTCACATTCACTCTCAGCTTTCTTCTTTCACACACTTTACCAAACTTAGTCTCCAACTTCTGCAGTTTCTCACCCGAATCAGCCACCAGCGCTGTATCATCAGCAAACAACAACTGACTCTTTTCCCAAGCCCTCTCATCCAGAACAAACCGCATACTTGCCCCTCTCTCCAAAACTCTTGCATTCACCTCCCTAACAATCCCATCTATACACAAATTAAACAGCCATGGGGACATCACACACCCCTACCACAAACCGACATTCAGTGAGAACCAATCACTTTCCTCTCTTCCTACTCGTACACATGCCTTACATCCTCGATAAAACCTTTTCACTGCTTTTAACAACTTACCTCCCACACCATATGCTCTTAATACCTTCCACAGAGCATCTCTATCAACTATCATATGCCTTTTCCAGATCCATAAATGCTACATACAAATCCATCTGCTTTTCTAAGTATTTCTCATATATACTCTTCAAAGTAAACGCCTGATCCACACATCCTCTACCACTTCTGAAACCACACTGCTCCTCCCCAATCTGATGCTCTGCACATGCATTGACCCTCTCAATCAATACCCTCCCATATGATTTTCCAGGAATACTCAACAAACTTATACCTCTGTAATTTGAACACCCACCTTTATCCCCTTTGCCTTTGTACCATGGCACTATGCATGTATTCTGCAAAACCTCAGGCACTTCACCATGAACCATACATACATTAAATATCCTCACCAACCAGTCAACAGCACAGTCATCCCCTTTTTTAATAAATTACACAGCAGTAGCTTCCAAATCCGCTGCCTTGCTGGCTTTCATTTTCCACAAAGCTTTCACTACATCTCTGTTTATCAAATCATTCTCCCTGACCCTCTCACTTTGCACACCACCTCGACCAAAACATCCTATATCTGCCACTTTATCATCAAACACATTGAACAAACCTTCACAATACTCATTCCATCTCCTTTCACTTCACTACTACTCGTTATTACCTCCCCATTTGCCCCCTTCACCAGTGTTCCCATTTGTTCTCTTGTCTTACACTATTTACCTCCTTCCAAAACATCTTTTTATCCTCCCTAAAATTCAATGATAACTCTCTCACCCCAACTCTCATTTGCCCTCTTTTTCACCTCTTGCACCTTTCTCTTGACCTCTTGCCTCTTTCTTTTATATATCTCCCAGTCATTTGCACTATATCTCTGCAAAAATTGTCCAAATGCCTCCCTCTTCTCTTTCACTAACAATCTTACTTCTTCATTCCACCACTCACTACCCTTTCTAATCTTCCCACATCCCACCTTTCTCATGCCACAGGCATCTTTTGTGCAAGCCATCACTGTTTCCCTAAATACATCCCATTTCTCCCCCACTCCCCTTACATCATTTGCTTTCACTTTTTTCCATTCTGCACTCAATCTCTCCTGGTACTTCTTCTCACAATTCTTCTTTCCAAGCTCACTTACTCTCACCACTCTCTTCACCCCAACATTCTCTCTTCTTTTCTGAAAACCTCTACATATCTTCACCTTAAGCTTCATAAGATAATGATCAGACATCCCCCAGTAGCCCCTCTCAGCACATTAACATCCAAAATATTCCAAATTCTGAAAAAATCCACTACCCAAAACACTTCTGGTCCCAGGTATTTTGGATAAGGGATACTCAACCTTTAGTAGGTATACCCATATCCCCACAAGTAACACAGATCTGTTTTCTCCACTTGCCAACCCTAAGAGAAGTTTTGATGCACTTTCTACTGCACCTACGTATTAAAATGCAGGATGAGGCAAAAGTCACCGACATTACAAATTATATATCTGCTTCGTTCTTAGTGTTATTTTTGCAACAAATGGCCTATGTGACATTTGATATGTACTGTGACCAACCCCCACCCTCTTCCCTCCCTCACTCCATCCCTTTCTGTTCCTCCTCCCTTTCTTCTGCATTCAATGTCATTTCAATGTTTATTTGATTGTAAGCATGTCTTGGTGCTGACAAATGTTAATGTGAAAATGGTTTTGTTAACTGAGGCTTGAGTGTTTTTGGTGGAACAGGTATTAGGTAGTGCAGACTAGTTTACAGATACAGTGCAGCAAAAATTTGCCGAAAAGTATCCTGACGCTTCCTTACCACATTGCAATGCAGTCAGACAGTTAATGGCAAATTTCATGGAACTGGATCAGTTGCAGACATACTGAGATACAGTAGGCTGGCAGTAGTAAATTAAGTGAAGATACTAGATATTTCAGATTGCATATTGCAAAGCCCAAAAAAGTTTGTTTGTAAATTAGCACAACTTGCATGGCAATGCATGAAGGGTTCTGGAATAGTAATTGCACCTGAATCACCAAAAGATGTACTCATTGCCCATGGTAGGTGCACAGTGACTTTTGGCTCCCTCAGTATTTTAGATATTTGCAAATACTTTTTTTTCATACATATTCGACATTTCCCACATTAGCGAGGTAGCGTTAAGAACAGAGGACCGAGCCTTAGAGGGAATATCCTCACCTGGCCCCCTTCTCTGTTCCTTCTTTTGGAAAATTAAAGATGAGAGGGGAGGATTTCCAGCCCCCCGCACCCTCCCCTTTCAGTCACTTTCTACGACACACAGGGAGTATGTAGGAAGTATTCTTTCTCTCCTATCCTCAGGGATTGCAAATATTTTGCAGAGGAAATACTAACATCTATAAGCAAATAAGCTCTACTAGATGCCTTGATCTTCTTCCACTTCATGACAATGTTGAAAATATTTGTCATGCCAGTGGCAAAGTCCTTTATAAGTGCTGCCTCAGACTCGCCCTTAGTCAGCTTCTTGCACAACCGCATCATGCTCTGTGTGAGATGTAGTTAGCTTCAAGGAGCTGTCAGGTAGTTGGTGATGCTTGAAAAAGGATATTGTCCACAACAGTATTCCAGGATGCACAAAATACACAGTTGTGGAAGACCAACACAATACCATTGCCAGAAAGCACATAGGAGGCAGAAAGCAGTCACCAGAGCACAAAACACTGGTTGGTGAAAAAGTTGATCACCACAGTTCGGTGCATGCTATTTGAAAAATTTTTGCATATCTTTTGTAACTTTTTAGTTGAAGGTTGCCAACTAAAACTGAGCAATATATATTGTTTTGAACATTTTGTTTTCTCAAATTATGGATAACAAAATTTTTAAGGAGGCAATGTTGTGAATAGGTAGTTGTGGTTTTGGTGCATTATACATGACAGCTACAGGATGGTTGTGGATTATTGTGGCCTTTCTTTGTCCGTTCTGGGTACTACCTTGCTTAAGCGAGAAATAGATCAAGGATGAAAAATATTATTTTTTTCATACTTGATTGCCATTTTCTGTGTTAGGTAGTGCCAGGAACAGATGAAGAAAGGCCACGTCTGCTCTTATCCATTCTTTAGTTATCATGTTTAATGCACCATAACCACAGCTCCCTATCTACATCTAGGCCCAACAGATCTTTCCGTGGTTTGCCCTGGAAGCCTCACATGCCCTGGTTTGGTCCACTGACAGCACATCAACCACAGCATACAATATCGTTTCAGTTCACTCTATCCTGTGCATACTTTTCATCCTCCTGGAAGCTTAGGCCCCAATCGCTCAAAATCTTTTTCTATCCATCCATCCATCTCCAATTTGGTTTCCCCATTCACCTTGTTCCCTCCACTTCTGATTGAAGATGCTTTTCTAGAACAGTTGATTACAAAACCAACTAGAGGCAAAACCATTCTTGGTCTTGTCCTCACCAGTGACACATACTAAATCAACTCTTGCGAAGGAGGTGAGAGTTTGCCAAACAGCAATCACAGTTTGATTAGATTAGAGACAGATTTAGATTATGAAATGAATGACAACAAACTCTTGATCTCGGATTACAGGTAGCAAATTTTGAAAACATCAGACATGAATTTTGCAGTACCAATTAGACAAAAATTCTTGACGTTCACTCAGTAGAGGAAGTGTGGAATAATTCTAAAAACACACTACTTGAGATTGAAAATAAACATATTCCACAAATGATGAAGAGAACCTGCAATATTTCAAAGCCATCATGGATGAATAGAATAGGATTGATTTGCCAAAAGAAGAAAACATAAACGAAAATCAAATCAATGGGAACCACTGAAAATCACCAGGAATTTATCAAAATCCAAAGAGAGTGTAAGAAGGTCATAAATTTGAGAAAGAAAAAAGAATTTCCTTGAAAGTTAAGAATAATCCTAAACAATTCCTCAGATATATAGTACAAAGAAAGACAGTATAAGAAGGAATTGGACCTTTATGAAATGAACACGGCACACTAACTACTGATGATAAGGAAATAGTTACCATACTAAACTATTCCCTTAAATCTGTATTCACAATTGAAGAAACATCTTGAATACTGCAGCCAATGAAAATGTTTCAAGGATGATGATGAAGAGTTGAAGGTTAGAGAAATATAGAGCTCTGAAGTTTGTAAATACCTGGACCAGTAATATCGTAACAAAGCCTACGGCCCAGATAACCTAGCTCCAAGATTTTCAAAAGAGTTCAGGAGACAGCTGATATACCCCATAACAACAATATTCAACTAATCTCCATCGGATGGTCAGGTGCCAACTGACTGGAAACTAGCAAATGTTACCTGTATATGTGAAATAGGAGAGCATGAGAGGACTGCTGTACCATTGGTTTTTTACATGTATATAGATTAAGACCAGATGGATGGACTGGTGAATACTGTGCAAATGCTACTGCTATTGCACTCGGATTATTCAGAAAGTTGAGTATTGCGATGTATGTTTAATCTCTTCATTCTCTGACATAAAAAAGCATGAGTACATTGATATTAATTAAGATACAGTGCTGCATAATATTATGAAAATCTGGCCACAGTCTACACAGGGCACTTTAGATATTATGAATCAAAACAAACTGTCAGTGTATTTATACATCTGTATAATACAAGGAGGGAGTTTTTGAATGATATATAGATAGATATTATATCTGTAATGCAACTAATATTGTAGGTTTCAAAACTGTATAGAATATATCCTCATTGTTATTGTGTTTAAACAGGTCTGGAGGGAGAGGTATGGAACATTATCCCATTGATATCCTGTAAAGGATATTATAGAAAGTATTAATTCATTACTTATTAATTTCATGAATTTGATAAAGTGAAGTTAAATAAGGGTATTGAGATTCTGTATGTCATATGTTGCCACATGAACCTCAAGCTAATACTATTGCTACTGTCATTCTAGGACTGACCTTCACTGTATTAGATGCAGGTTGACTTTTGGAAGACTTTTATATGCCATAAAATCAGCAAGGTAGATCCAGGAAAGAGATGAAGAAAGACACATCCACTCACACACATATATATAAATTATTTTTTATTATTTTGCTTTGTTGCTGTCTCCCGCGTTAGCGAGGTGGCGCAAGGAAACAGACGAAAGAATGGCCCAACCCACCCATATACACATGTATATACATACACATCCACACACGCAAATATACATACCTATACATCTCAACGTATACATATATATACACACACAGATATATACATATATACACATGTACATAATTCATACTGTCTGCCTTTATTCACCCCCATCGCCACCTCGCCACACATGAAATAACAACACCCTCCCCCCTCTTGTGTGCGAGATAGTGCTAGGAAAAGACAACAAAGGCCCCATTTGTTCACACTCAGTCTCTAGCTGTCATGTAATAATGCACCGAAACCACAGCTCCCTTTCCACATCCAGGCCCCACAGAACTTTCCATGGTATACCCCAGACGCTTCACATGCCCAGGTTCAATCCATTGACATCATGTCGACCCCGGTATACCACATCGTTCCAATTCACTCTATTCCTTGCACGCCTTTCACCCTCCTGCATGTTCAGGCCTCGATCACTCCATCTTTCCACCTCCAATTTGGTCTCCCACTTCTCCTCGTTCCCTCCACCTCTGACACATATATCCTCTTGGTCAATCTTTCCTCACTCATTCTCTCCATGTGACCAAACCATTTCAAAACACCCTTTTCTGCTCTCTCAACCACACTCTTTTCATTACCACACATCTCTCTTACCCTATTATTACTTACTCGATCAAACCACCTCACACCGCATATTGTCCTCAAACATCTCATTTCCAGCACATCCACCCTCCTGCACGCAACTCTATCCATAGCCCACGCCTCGCAACCATACAACATTGTTGGAACTACTATTCCTTCAAACATACCCATTTTTGCTTTCGGAGATAATGTTCTCGACTTCCACACATTTTCAAGGCTCCCAGAATTTTTGCCCCCTCCCCCACCCTATGATTCACTTCCGCTTCCATGGTTCCATCTGCTGCCAAATCCACTCCCAGATATGTAAAACACTTCACTTCCTCCAGTTTTTCTCCATTCAAACTTACCTCCCAATTGAACTATGGAAGCGGAAGTGAATCATAGGGTAGGGGAGGGGATGAAAATTCTGGAAGCATTAAAGAATGTGTGGAAGTTGAGAACATTATCTCAGAAAGCAAAAATGAGTATGTTTGAAGGAATAGTGGTTCCAACAATGTTATATGATTGCGAGGCATGGGCTATATAGATAGAGTTCTGCAGAGGAGGGTGGATGTGCTGGAAATGAGATGTTTGAGGACAATATGTGGTGTGAGGTGGTTTGAGGTGTGAGGTGGTTTGATCGAGTAAGTGATAATAGGGTAAGAGAGATGTGTGGTAATAAAAAGAGTGTGGTTGAGAGAGCAGAAGAGGGTGTTTTGAAATGGTTTGGTCACATGGAGAGAATGAGTGAGGAAAGATTGACCTAGAGGTTATATGTGTCAGAGGTGGAGGGAATGAGGAGAAGTGGGAGACCAAATTAGAGGAGGAAAGATGGAGTGAAAAAGATTTTGAGTGATCGGGGCCTGAACATGCAGGAGGGTGAAAGGCGTGCAAGGAATAGAGTGAATTGGAATGATGTGGTATACCGGGGTCTATGTGCTGTCAATGGATTGAACCAGGTCATGTGAAGCGTCTAGGGTAAACCATGGAAAGTTCTGTGGGGCCTGGATGTGGAGATGGAGCTGTGGTTTCGGTGCATTATTACATGACAGCTACAGACCGAGAGTGAACGAATGTGGGCTTTGTTGTCTTTTCCTTGCGCTACCTCACACACATGAGGGGTGAGGGGGTTTTTATTTCATGTGTGGCAGGGTGGCGATGGGAATGAATAAAGGCAGCCAGTATGAATTATGTACATGTGTATATATGTATATGTCTGTGTGTATATATATGTATACGTTGAGATGTATAGGTATGTATATTTGCGTGTGTGGACATGTATGTACATACATGTGTATATGGGTGGGTTGGGCCATTTTTTCGTCAGTTTCCTTGTGCTACCTTGCTAACACGGGTGACAGTGACAAAGCAAAATGATAATGATAAAAAAGATATATATATATATATATATATATATATATATATATATATATATTATTTTTTTTTATTATACTTTGTTGCTGTCTCCCGCGTTTGCGAGGTAGCGCAAGGAAACAGACGAAAGAAATGGCCCAACCCCCCCATACACATGTATATACATACGTCCACACATGCAAATATACATACCTACACAGCTTTCCATGGTTTACCCCAGACGCTTCACATGCCTTGATTCAATCCACTGACAGCACGTCAACCCCGGTATACCACATCGCTCCAATTCACTCTATTCCTTGCCCTCCTTTCACCCTCCTGCATGTTCAGGCCCCGATCACACAAAATCTTTTTCACTCCATCTTTCCACCTCCAATTTGGTCTCCCTCGTTCCCTCCACCTCCGACACATATATCCTCTTAGTCAATCTTTCCTCACTCATTCTCTCCATGTGCCCAAACCACTTCAAAACACCCTCTTCTGCTCTCTCAACCACGCTCTTTTTATTTCCACACATCTCTCTTACCCTTACGTTACTCACTCGATCAAACCACCTCACACCACACATTGTCCTCAAACATCTCATTTCCAGCACATCCATCCTCCTGCGCACAACTCTATCCATAGCCCACGCCTCGCAACCATACAACATTGTTGGAACCACTATTCCTTCAAACATACCCATTTTTGCTTTCCGAGATAATGTTCTCGACTTCCACACTTTCTTCAAGGCCCCCAGAATTTTCGCCCCCTCCCCCACCCTATGATCCACTTCCGCTTCCATGGTTCCATCCGCTGCCAGATCCACTCCCAGATATCTAAAACACTTCACTTCCTCCAGTTTTTCTCCATTCAAACTCACCTCCCAATTGACTTGACCCTCAACCCTACTGTACCTAATAACCTTGCTCTTATTCACATTTACTCTTAACTTTCTTCTTCCACACGCTTTACCAAACTCAGTCACCAGCTTCTGCAGTTTCTCACATGAATCAGCCACCAGCGCTGTATCATCAGCGAACAACAACTGACTCACTTCCCAAGCTCTCTCATCCCCAACAGACTTCATACTTGCCCCTCTTTCCAAAACTCTTGCATTTACCTCCCTAACAACCCCATCCATAAACAAATTAAACAACCATGGAGACATCACACACCCCTGCCGCAAACCTACATTCACTGAGAACCAATCACTTTCCTCTCTTCCTACACGTACACATGCCTTACATCCTCGATAAAAACTTTTCACTGCTTCTAACAACTTTCCTCCCACACCATATATTCTTAATACCTTCCACAGAGCATCTCTATCAACTCTATCATATGCCTTCTCCAGATCCATAAATGCTACATACAAATCCATTTGCTTTTCTAAGTATTTCTCACATACATTCTTCAAAGCAAACACCTGATCCACACATCCTCTACCACTTCTGAAACCACACTGCTCTTCCCCAATCTGATGCTCTGTACATGCCTTCACCCTCTCAATCAATACCCTCCCATATAATTTACCAGGAATACTCAACAAACTTATACCTCTGTAATTTGAGCACTCACTCTTATCCCCTTTGCCTTTGTACAATGGCACTATGCACGCATTTCGCCAATCCTCAGGCACCTCACCATGAGTCATACATACACTAATAACCTTACCAACCAGTCAACAATACAGTCACCCCCTTTTTTAATAAATTCCACTGCAATACCATCCAAACCTGCTGCCTTGCCGGCTTTCATCTTCCGCAAAGCTTTCACTACCTCTTCTCTGTTTACCAAATCATTTTCCCTAACCCTCTCACTTTGCACACCACCTCGACCAAAACACCCTATATCTGCCACTCTATCATCAAACACATTCAACAAACCTTCAAAATACTCACTCCATCTCCTTCTCACATCACCACTACTTGTTATCACCTCCCCATCTGCGCCCTTCACTGAAGTTCCCATTTGCTCCCTTGTCTTACGCACTTTATTTACCTCCTTCCAGAACATCTTTTTATTCTCCCTAAAATTTAATGATGCTCTCTCACCCCAACTCTCATTTGCCCTTTTTTTCACCTCTTGCACCTTTCTCTTGACCTCCTGTCTCTTTCTTTTATACATCTCCCACTCAATTGCATTTTTTCCCTGCAAAAATTGTCCAAATGCCTCTCTCTTCTCTTTCACTAATACTCTTACTTCTTCATCCCACCACTCACTACCCTTTCTAATCGACCCACCTCCCACTCTTCTCATGCCACAAGCATCTTTTGCGCAATCCATCACTGATTCCCTAAATACATCCCATTCCTCCCCCACTCCCCTTACTTCCATTGTTCTCACCTTTTTCCATTCTGTACACAGTCTCTCCTGGTACTTCCCCACACAGGTCTCCTTCCCAAGCTCACTTACTCTCACCACCTTCTTCACCCCAACATTCACTCCTCTTTTCTGAAAACCCATACTAATCTTCACCTTAGCCTCCACAAGATAATGATCAGACATCCCTCCAGTTGCACATGGAAATGTCTGGGGAGTGAAGTCAGGGGTTAGTGAGAGGACAAGAGCAAGGGAAGGAGTAGCAATACTCCTGAAACAGGAGTTGTGGGAGTATGTGATAGAATGTAAGAAAGTAAATTCTCGATTAATATGGGTAAAATTGAAAGTTGATGGAGAGAGGTGGGTGATTATTGGTGCATATGCACCTGGGCATGAGAAGAAAGATCATGAGAGGCAAGTGTTTTGGGAGCAGCTAAATGAGTGTGTTATCGGTTTTGATGCACGAGACCGGGTTATAGTGATGGGTGATTTGAATGCAAAGGTGAGTAATGTGGCAGTTGAGGGAATAATTGGTATGCATGGGGTGTTCAGTGTTGTAAATGGAAATGGTGAAGAGCTTGTAGATTTATGTGCTGAAAAAGGACTGATGATTGGGAATACCTGGTTTAAAAAGCGAGATATACATAAGTATACTTATGTAAGTAGGAGAGATGGCCAGAGAGCGTTATTGGATTACGTGTTAATTGACAGGCGTGCGAAAGAGAGACTTTTGGATGTTAATGTGCTGAGAGGTGCAACTGGAGGGATGTCTGATCATTATCTTGTGGAGGCTAAGGTGAAGATTAGTATGGGTTTTCAGAAAAGAGGAGTGAATGTTGGGGTGAAGAAGGTGGTGAGAGTAAGTGAGCTTGGGAAGGAGACCTGTGTGGGGAAGTACCAGGAGAGACTGTGTACAGAATGGAAAAAGGTGAGAACAATGGAAGTAAGGGGAGTGGGGGAGGAATGGGATGTATTTAGGGAATCAGTGATGGATTGCGCAAAAGATGCTTGTGGCATGAGAAGAGTGGGAGGTGGGCTGTTTAGAAAGGGTAGTGAGTGGTGGGATGAAGAAGTAAGAGTATTAGTGAAAGAGAAGAGAGAGGCATTTGGACGATTTTTGCAGGGAAAAAATGCAATTGAGTGGGAGAAGTATAAAAGAAAGAGACAGGAGGTCAAGAGAAAGGTGCAAGAGGTGAAAAAAAGGGCAAATGAGAGTTGGGGTGAGAGACTATCAGTAAATTTTAGGAACAGAGAATTGGGCCAGGTGAGGGTATTCCCTCAAAGGCCCAGTCCTCTGTTCTTAATGCTACCTCGCTAACGCGGGAAATGGCGAATAGTATAAAAGAAAAGAAAAGAAAAAAAGATGTTCTGGAAGGAGGTAAATAGGGTGCGTAAGACAAGGG
Organism: Panulirus ornatus; assembly: GCF_036320965.1. NCBI lineage: Eukaryota > Metazoa > Arthropoda > Malacostraca > Decapoda > Palinuridae > Panulirus > Panulirus ornatus. The sequence goes on along the minus strand of NC_092234.1, from coordinate 41,204,166 downwards.
AGCAAATGGGAACTTCAGTGAAGGGCGTAAATGGGGAGGTGATAACAAGTAGCGGTGATGTGAGAAGGAGATGGAATGAGTATTTTGAAGGTTTGTTGAATGTGTCTGATGACAGAGTGGCAGATATAGGGTGTTTTGGTCGAGGTGGTGTGCAAAGTGAGAGGGTTAGGGAAAATGATTTGGTAAACAGAGAAGAGGTAGTAAAAGCTTTGCGGAAGATGAAAGCCGGCAAGGCAGCAGGTTTGGATGGTATTGCAGTGGAATTTATTAAGAAAGGGGGTGACTGTATTGTTGACTGGTTGGTAAGGTTATTTAATGTATGTATGACTCATGGTGAGGTGCCTGAGGATTGGCGGAATGCGTGCATAGTGCCATTGTACAAAGGCAAAGGGGATAAGAGTGAGTGCTCAAATTACAGAGGTATAAGTTTGTTGAGTATTCCTGGTAAATTATATGGGAGGGTATTGATTGAGAGGGTGAAGGCATGTACAGAGCATCAGATTGGGGAAGAGCAGTGCGGTTTCAGAAGTGGTAGAGGATGTGTGGATCAGGTGTTTGCTTTGAAGAATGTATGTGAGAAATACTTAGAAAAGCAAATGGATTTGTATGTAGCATTTATGGATCTGGAGAAGGCATATGATAGAGTTGATAGAGATGCTCTGTGGAAGGTATTAAGAATATATGGTGTGGGAGGCAAGTTGTTAGAAGCAGTGAAAAGTTTTTATCGAGGATGTAAGGCATGTGTACGTGTAGGAAGAGAGGAAAGTGATTGGTTCTCAGTGAATGTAGGTTTGCGGCAGGGGTGTGTGATGTCTCCATGGTTGTTTAATTTGTTTATGGATGGGGTTGTAAGGAGGTAAATGCAAGAGTCCTGGAAAGAGGGGCAAGTATGAAGTCTGTTGGGGATGAGAGAGCTTGGGAAGTGAGTCAGTTGTTGTTCGCTGATGATACAGCGCTGGTGGCTGATTCATGTGAGAAACTGCAGAAGCTGGTGACTGAGTTTGGTAAAGTGTGTGGAAAGAAGAAAGTTGAGAGTAAATGTGAATAAGAGCAAGGTTATTAGGTACAGTAGGGGTGAGGGTCAAGTCAATTGGGAGGTGAGTTTGAATGGAGAAAAACTGGAGGAAGTGAAGTGTTTTAGATATCTGGGAGTGGATCTGTCAGCGGATGGAACCATGGAAGCGGAAGTGGATCATAGGGTGGGGGAGGGGGCGAAAATTTTGGGAGCCTTGAAAAATGTGTGGAAGTCGAGAACATTATCTCGGAAAGCAAAAATGGGTATGTTTGAGGGAATAGTGGTTCCAACAATGTTGTATGGTTGCGAGGCGTGGGCTATGGATAGAGATGTGCGCAGGAGGATGGATGTGCTGGAAATGAGATGTTTGAGGACAATGTGTGGTGTGAGGTGGTTTGATCGAGTAAGTAACGTAAGGGTAAGAGAGATGTGTGGAAATAAAAAGAGCGTGGTTGAGAGAGCAGAAGAGGGTGTTTTGAAATGGTTTGGGCACATGGAGAGAATGAGTGAGGAGAGATTGACCAAGAGGATATATGTGTCGGAGGTGGAGGGAACGAGGAGAAGAGGGAGACCAAATTGGAGGTGGAAAGATGGAGTGAAAAAGATTTTGTGTGATCGGGGCCTGAACATGCAGGAGGGTGAAAGGAGGGCAAGAAATAGAGTGAATTGGAGTCATGTGGTATACAGGGGTTGACGTGCTGTCAGTGGATTGAATCAAGGCATGTGAAGCGTCTGGGGTAAATCATGGAAAGCTGTGTAGGTATGTATATTTGCGTGTGGTGGACGTGTGTATGTACATGTGTATGGGGGGGGGGTTGGGCCATTTCTTTGTCTGTTGTCCTTGCGTACATCGCATACGCGGGAGGGACAGCGGACAAGTATGAAAAAGAAAAAAAAAAATATATATAATATATATATATATATATATATTATATATAATATATATTATATATATATATATATATATTTTTTTTTGCTTTGTCGCTGTATCCCGCGTTTGCGAGGTAGCGGAAGGAAACAGACGAAAGAAATGGCCAACCCACCCCATACACTGTATATACATACACGTCCACACACGCAAATATACATACCTACACAGCTTTCCATGGTTTACCCCAGACGCTTCACATGCCCTGATTCAATCCACTGACAGCATGTCAACCCCGGTTATACCAAATTGTTCCAATTCACTCTATTCCTTGCCCTCCTTTCACCTCCTGCATGTTCAGGCCCCGATCACACAAAATCTTTTTCACTCCATCTTTCCACCTCCAATTTGGTCTCCCTCGTTCCCTCCACCTCCGACACATATATCCTCTTAGTCAATCTTTCCTCACTCATTCTCTCCATGTGCCCAAACCACTTCAAAACACCCTCTTCTGCTCTCTCAACCACGCTCTTTTTATTTCCACACATCTCTCTTACCCTTACGTTACTCACTCGATCAAACCACCTCACACCACACATTGTCCTCAAACATCTCATTTCCAGCACATCCATCCTCCTGCGCACAACTCTATCCATAGCCCACGCCTCGCAACCATACAACATTGTTGGAACCACTATTCCTTCAAACATACCCATTTTTGCTTTCCGAGATAATGTTCTCGACTTCCACACTTTCTTCAAGGCCCCCAGAATTTTCGCCCCCTCCCCCACCCTATGATCCACTTCCGCTTCCATGGTTCCATCCGCTGCCAGATCCACTCCCAGATATCTAAAACACTTCACTTCCTCCAGTTTTTCTCCATTCAAACTCACCTCCCAATTGACTTGACCCTCAACCCTACTGTACCTAATAACCTTGCTCTTATTCACATTTACTCTTAACTTTCTTCTTCCACACACTTTACCAAACTCAGTCACCAGCTTCTGCAGTTTCTCACATGAATCAGCCACCAGCGCTGTATCATCAGCGAACAACAACTGACTCACTTCCCAAGCTCTCTCATCCCCAACAGACTTCATACTTGCCCCTCTTTCCAAAACTCTTGCATTTACCTCCCTAACAACCCCATCCATAAACAAATTAAACAACCATGGAGACATCACACACCCCTGCCGCAAACCTACATTCACTGAGAACCAATCACTTTCCTCTCTTCCTACACGTACACATGCCTTACATCCTCGATAAAAACTTTTCACTGCTTCTAACAACTTTCCTCCCACACCATATATTCTTAATACCTTCCACAGAGCATCTCTATCAACTCTATCATATGCCTTCTCCAGATCCATAAATGCTACATACAAATCCATTTGCTTTTCTAAGTATTTCTCACATACATTCTTCAAAGCAAACACCTGATCCACACATCCTCTACCACTTCTGAAACCACACTGCTCTTCCCCAATCTGATGCTCTGTACATGCCTTCACCCTCTCAATCAATACCCTCCCATATAATTTACCAGGAATACTCAACAAACTTATACCTCTGTAATTTGAGCACTCACTCTTATCCCCTTTGCCTTTGTACAATGGCACTATGCACGCATTTCGCCAATCCTCAGGCACCTCACCATGAGTCATACATACACTAATAACCTTACCAACCAGTCAACAATACAGTCACCCCCTTTTTTAATAAATTCCACTGCAATACCATCCAAACCTGCTGCCTTGCCGGCTTTCATCTTCCGCAAAGCTTTCACTACCTCTTCTCTGTTTACCAAATCATTTTCCCTAACCCTCTCACTTTGCACACCACCTCGACCAAAACACCCTATATCTGCCACTCTATCATCAAACACATTCAACAAACCTTCAAAATACTCACTCCATCTCCTTCTCACATCACCACTACTTGTTATCACCTCCCCATCTGCGCCCTTCACTGAAGTTCCCATTTGCTCCCTTGTCTTACGCACTTTATTTACCTCCTTCCAGAACATCTTTTTATTCTCCCTAAAATTTAATGATGCTCTCTCACCCCAACTCTCATTTGCCCTTTTTTTCACCTCTTGCACCTTTCTCTTGACCTCCTGTCTCTTTCTTTTATACATCTCCCACTCAATTGCATTTTTTCCCTGCAAAAATTGTCCAAATGCCTCTCTCTTCTCTTTCACTAATACTCTTACTTCTTCATCCCACCACTCACTACCCTTTCTAATCGACCCACCTCCCACTCTTCTCATGCCACAAGCATCTTTTGCGCAATCCATCACTGATTCCCTAAATACATCCCATTCCTCCCCCACTCCCCTTACTTCCATTGTTCTCACCTTTTTCCATTCTGTACTCAGTCTCTCCTGGTACTTCCTCACACAGGTCTCCTTCCCAAGCTCACTTACTCTCACCACCCTCTTCACCCCAACATTCACTCTTCTTTTCTGAAAACCCATACAAATCTTCACCTTAGCCTCCACAAGATAATGATCAGACATCCCTCCAGTTGCACATGGAAATGTCTGGGGAGTGAAGTCAGGGGTTAGTGAGAGGACAAGAGCAAGGGAAGGAGTAGCAATACTCCTGAAACAGGAGTTGTGGGAGTATGTGATAGAATGTAAGAAAGTAAATTCTCGATTAATATGGGTAAAATTGAAAGTTGATGGAGAGAGGTGGGTGATTATTGGTGCATATGCACCTGGGCATGAGAAGAAAGATCATGAGAGGCAAGTGTTTTGGGAGCAGCTAAATGAGTGTGTTATCGGTTTTGATGCACGAGACCGGGTTATAGTGATGGGTGATTTGAATGCAAAGGTGAGTAATGTGGCAGTTGAGGGAATAATTGGTATGCATGGGGTGTTCAGTGTTGTAAATGGAAATGGTGAAGAGCTTGTAGATTTATGTGCTGAAAAAGGACTGATGATTGGGAATACCTGGTTTAAAAAGCGAGATATACATAAGTATACTTATGTAAGTAGGAGAGATGGCCAGAGAGCGTTATTGGATTACGTGTTAATTGACAGGCGTGCGAAAGAGAGACTTTTGGATGTTAATGTGCTGAGAGGTGCAACTGGAGGGATGTCTGATCATTATCTTGTGGAGGCTAAGGTGAAGATTAGTATGGGTTTTCAGAAAAGAGGAGTGAATGTTGGGGTGAAGAAGGTGGTGAGAGTAAGTGAGCTTGGGAAGGAGACCTGTGTGGGGAAGTACCAGGAGAGACTGTGTACAGAATGGAAAAAGGTGAGAACAATGGAAGTAAGGGGAGTGGGGGAGGAATGGGATGTATTTAGGGAATCAGTGATGGATTGCGCAAAAGATGCTTGTGGCATGAGAAGAGTGGGAGGTGGGCTGTTTAGAAAGGGTAGTGAGTGGTGGGATGAAGAAGTAAGAGTATTAGTGAAAGAGAAGAGAGAGGCATTTGGACGATTTTTGCAGGGAAAAAATGCAATTGAGTGGGAGAAGTATAAAAGAAAGAGACAGGAGGTCAAGAGAAAGGTGCAAGAGGTGAAAAAAAGGGCAAATGAGAGTTGGGGTGAGAGACTATCAGTAAATTTTAGGAACAGAGAATTGGGCCAGGTGAGGGTATTCCCTCAAAGGCCCAGTCCTCTGTTCTTAATGCTACCTCGCTAACGCGGGAAATGGCGAATAGTATAAAAGAAAAGAAAAGAAAAAAAGATGTTCTGGAAGGAGGTAAATAGGGTGCGTAAGACAAGGGAGCAAATGGGAACTTCAGTGAAGGGCGTAAATGGGGAGGTGATAACAAGTAGCGGTGATGTGAGAAGGAGATGGAATGAGTATTTTGAAGGTTTGTTGAATGTGTCTGATGACAGAGTGGCAGATATAGGGTGTTTTGGTCGAGGTGGTGTGCAAAGTGAGAGGGTTAGGGAAAATGATTTGGTAAACAGAGAAGAGGTAGTAAAAGCTTTGCGGAAGATGAAAGCCGGCAAGGCAGCAGGTTTGGATGGTATTGCAGTGGAATTTATTAAGAAAGGGGGTGACTGTATTGTTGACTGGTTGGTAAGGTTATTTAATGTATGTATGACTCATGGTGAGGTGCCTGAGGATTGGCGGAATGCGTGCATAGTGCCATTGTACAAAGGCAAAGGGGATAAGAGTGAGTGCTCAAATTACAGAGGTATAAGTTTGTTGAGTATTCCTGGTAAATTATATGGGAGGGTATTGATTGAGAGGGTGAAGGCATGTACAGAGCATCAGATTGGGGAAGAGCAGTGCGGTTTCAGAAGTGGTAGAGGATGTGTGGATCAGGTGTTTGCTTTGAAGAATGTATGTGAGAAATACTTAGAAAAGCAAATGGATTTGTATGTAGCATTTATGGATCTGGAGAAGGCATATGATAGAGTTGATAGAGATGCTCTGTGGAAGGTATTAAGAATATATGGTGTGGGAGGCAAGTTGTTAGAAGCAGTGAAAAGTTTTTATCGAGGATGTAAGGCATGTGTACGTGTAGGAAGAGAGGAAAGTGATTGGTTCTCAGTGAATGTAGGTTTGCGGCAGGGGTGTGTGATGTCTCCATGGTTGTTTAATTTGTTTATGGATGGGGTTGTAAGGGAGGTAAATGCAAGAGTCCTGGAAAGAGGGGCAAGTATGAAGTCTGTTGGGGATGAGAGAGCTTGGGAAGTGAGTCAGTTGTTGTTCGCTGATGATACAGCGCTGGTGGCTGATTCATGTGAGAAACTGCAGAAGCTGGTGACTGAGTTTGGTAAAGTGTGTGGAAAAAGAAAGTTGAGAGTAAATGTGAATAAGAGCAAGGTTATTAGGTACAGTAGGGGTGAGGGTCAAGTCAATTGGGAGGTGAGTTTGAATGGAGAAAAACTGGAGGAAGTGAAGTGTTTTAGATATCTGGGAGTGGATCTGTCAGCGGATGGAACCATGGAAGCGGAAGTGGATCATAGGGTGGGGGAGGGGGCGAAAATTTTGGGAGCCTTGAAAAATGTGTGGAAGTCGAGAACATTATCTCGGAAAGCAAAAATGGGTATGTTTGAGGGAATAGTGGTTCCAACAATGTTGTATGGTTGCGAGGCGTGGGCTATGGATAGAGATGTGCGCAGGAGGATGGATGTGCTGGAAATGAGATGTTTGAGGACAATGTGTGGTGTGAGGTGGTTTGATCGAGTAAGTAACGTAAGGGTAAGAGAGATGTGTGGAAATAAAAAGAGCGTGGTTGAGAGAGCAGAAGAGGGTGTTTTGAAATGGTTTGGGCACATGGAGAGAATGAGTGAGGAGAGATTGACCAAGAGGATATATGTGTCGGAGGTGGGGGAACGAGGAGAAGAGGGAGACCAAATTGGAGGTGGAAAGATGGAGTGAAAAAGATTTTGTGTGATCGGGGCCTGAACATGCAGGAGGGTGAAAGGAGGGCAAGAAATAGAGTGAATTGGAGTCATGTGGTATACAGGGGTTGACGTGCTGTCAGTGGATTGAATCAGGGCATGTGAAGCGTCTGGGGTAAATCATGGAAAGCTGTGTAGGTATGTATATTTGCGTGTGTGGACGTGTGTATGTACATGTGTATGGGGGGGGGGTTGGGCCATTTCTTTCGTCTGTTTCCTTGCGCTACCTCGCAGACGCGGGAGACAGCGACAAAGTATGAAAAAAAAAAAAAAAAATATATATATATATATATATATATATATATATATATATATATATATATATATATATATATATATATATATTTTTTTTTGCTTTGTCGCTGTATCCCGCGTTTGCGAGGTAGCGGAAGGAAACAGACGAAAGAAATGGCCCAACCCACCCCCATACACATGTATATACATACACGTCCACACACGCAAATATACATACCTACACAGCTTTCCATGGTTTACCCCAGACGCTTCACATGCCCTGATTCAATCCACTGACAGCATGTCAACCCCGGTATACCAAATTGTTCCAATTCACTCTATTCCTTGCCCTCCTTTCACCCTCCTGCATGTTCAGGCCCCGATCACACAAAATCTTTTTCACTCCATCTTTCCACCTCCAATTTGGTCTCCCACTTCTCGTTCCCTCCACCTCCGACACATATATCCTCTTGGTCAATCTTTCCTTACTCATTCTCTCCATGTGCCCAAACCATTTCAAAACACCCTCTTCTGCTCTCTCAACCACGCTCTTTTTATTTCCACTCATCTCTCTTACCTTTACGTTACTTACTCGATCAAACCACCTCACACTACACATTGTCCTCAAACATCTCATTACCAGCACATCCATCCTCCTGCGCACAACTCTATCCATAGCCCACGCCTCGCAACCATACAACATTGTTGGAACCACTATTCCTTCAAACATACCCATTTCTGCTTTCCGAGATAATGTTCTCGACTTCCACACATTCTTTAAGGCTCCCAGAATTTTTGCCCCCTCTCCCACCCTATGATCCACTTCCGCTTCCATGGTTCCATCCGCTGCCAGATCCACTCCCAGATATCTAAAACACTTTACTTCCTCCAGTTTATCTCCATTCAAACTTACCTCCCAATTGACTTGACCCTCAACCCTACTGTACCTAATAACCTTGCTCTTATTCACATTTACTCTTAACTTTCTTCTTTCACACACTTTAACAAACTCAGTCACCAGCTTCTGCAGTTTCTCACATGAATCAGCCACCAGCGCTGTATCATCAGTGAACAACAACTGACTCACTTCCCAAGCTCTCTCATCCCCAACAGACTTCATACTTGCCCCTCTTTCCAAAGCTCTTGCATTCACCTCCCTAACAACCCCATCCATAAACAAATTAAACAACCATGGAGACATCACACACCCCTGCCGCAAACCTACATTCACTGAGAACCAATCACCTTCCTCTCTTCCTACACATACACATGCCTTACATCCTCGATAAAAACTTTTCACTGCTTCTAACAACTTGCCTCCCACACCATATATTCTTAATACCTTCCACAGAGCATCTCTATCAACTCTATCATATGCCTTCTCCAGATCCATAAATGCTACATACAAATCCATTTGCTATTCTAAGTATTTCTCTCATACATTCTTCAAAGCAAACACCTGATCCACACATCCTCTACCACTTCTGAAACCACACTGCTCTTCCCCAATCTGATGCTCTGTACATGCTTTCACCCTCTCAATCAATACCCTCCCATATAATTTACCAGGAATACTCAACAAACTTATACCTCTGTAATTTGAGCACTCACTCTTATCCCCTTTGCCTTTGTACAATGGCACTATGCACGCATTCCGCCAATCCTCAGGCACCTCACCATGAGTCATACATACATTAAATAACCTTACCAACCAGTCAATAATACAGTCACCCCCTATTTTAATAAATTCCACTGCAATACCATCCTAACCTGCTGCCTTGCCGGCTTTCATCTTCCGCAAAGCTTTTACTACATCTTCTCTCTTTACCAAATCATTTTCCCTAACCCTCTCACTTTGCACACCACCTTGACCAAAACACCCTATATCTGCCACTCTATCATCAAACACATTCAACAAACCTTCAAAATACTCACTCCATCTCCTTCTCACATCACCACTACTTGTTATCACCTCCCCATTTGTGCCCTTCACTGAAGTTCCCATTTGCTCCCTTGTCGTACGCACTTTATTTACCTCCTTCCAGAACATCTTTTTATTCTCCCTAAAATTTAATGATACTCTCTCACCCCAACTCTCATTTGCCCTCTTTTTCACCTCTTGCACCTTTCTCTTGACCTCCTGTCTCTTTCTTTTATACATCTCCCACTCAATTTCATTTTTTCCCTGCAAAAATCGTCCAAATGCCTCTCTCTTCTCTTTCACTAATAATCTTACTTCTTCATGCCACCACTCACTACCCTTTCTAATCAACCCACCTCCCACTCTTCTCATGCCACAAGCATCTTTTGCGCAATCCATCACTGATTCCCTAAATACATCCCATTATTCCCCCACTCCCCTTACTTCCATTGGTCTCACCTTTTTCCATTCTGTACTCAGTCTCTCCTGGTACTTCCTCACACAAGTCTCCTTCCCAAGCTCAATTACTCTCACCACCCTCTTCACCCCAACATTCACTCTTCTTTTCTGAAAACCCATACAAATCTTCACCTTAACCTCTACAAGATAATGATCAGACATCCCTCCAGTTGCACCTCTCAGCACATTAACATCCAAAAGTCTCTCTTTCGCGCGCCTGTCAATTAACATATATATATATATATATATATATATATATATATATATATATATATATATATATATATATATATATATATATATATATAATTTATTTATTATATATTTATTTTGCTTTGTCGCTGTCTCCCGCGTTTGCGAGGTAGCGCAAGGAAACAGACTAAAGAAATGGCCCAACCCACCCCCATACACATGTATATACATACACGTCAACACACGCAAATATACATACCCATACATCTCAATGTACACATATATATACACACACAGACACCTACATATATACACATGGACACAATTCATACTGTCTGCCTTTATTCATTTCCTTCGCCACCTCGCCACACATGGAATAACAACAAAGGCCCCATTCGTTCACACTCAGTCTCTAGCTCTCATGCAATAATGCCCGAAACCCCAGCTCCCTTTCCACATCCAGGCCCCACAGAACTTTCCATGGTTTACCCCAGATGCATCACATGCCCTGATTCAATCCATTGACAGCACGTCGACCCCGGTATACCACATCGATCCAATTCACTCTATTCCTTGCATGCCTTTCACCCTCCTGCATGTTCAGGCCCCGATCACTCAAAATCTTTTTCACTCCATCTTTCCACTTCCACTTTGGTATCCCACTTCTCCTCGTTCCCTCCACCTCCGACATGTATATCCTCTTGGTCAATCTTTCCTCACTCATTCTCTCCATGTGCCCAAACCATTTCTTCTGCTCTCTCAACCATGCTATTTTTATTTCCACACGTCTCTCTTACCCTTATATTACTTACTCAATCAAACCATCTCACACCACATATTGTCCTCAAACATCTCATTTCCAGCACATCCACCCTCCTGCGCACAACTCTATCCATAGCCCACGCCTCGCAACCATACAACATTGTTGGAACCACTATTCCTTCAAACATACCAATTTTTGCTTTCCGAGATAATGTTCTCGACTTCCACACATTCTTCAATTTGTTTATGGATGGGGTTGTTTGGGAGGTGAATGCAAGAGTTTTGGAAAGAGGGGCAAGTATGCAGTCTGTTGTGGATGAGAGGGCTTGGGAAGTGAGTCAGTTGTTGTTTGCTGATGATACAGCACTGGTGGCTCATTCTTGTGAGAAACTGCTGAAGCTGGTGACTGAGTTTGTTTAAGTGTGTGAAAGAAGAAAGCTGAGAGTAAATGTGAATAAGAGCAAGGCGATTAGGTACAATAGGGTTGAGGGACAAGTCAATTGGGAGGTAAGTTTGAATGGAGAAAAACTGGAGGAAGTGAAGTGTTTTAGATATCTGGGAGTGGATTTGGCAGCGGATGGAACCATGGAAGCAGAAGTGAATCATAGGGTGGGGGAGGGGGCGAAGGTTCTGTGATTCTGGGGGCATTGAAGAATGTGTGGAAGTTGAGAACATTATCTTGGAAAGCAAAAACGGGTATGTTTGAAGGAATAGTGGTTCCAACAATGTTATATGGTTGCGAGGCATAGGCTATAGATAGAGTTGTGCGGAGGAGGGTGGATGCGCTGGAAATGGGATGTTTGAGGACAATATGTGGTGTGAGGTGGTTTGATCGAGTAAATAATAATAGGGTACGAGAGATGTGTGGTAATAAAAAGAGTGTGGTTGAGAGAGCAGAGGAGGGTGTTTTGAGATGGTTTGGTCACATGGAGAGAATGAGTGAGGAAAGATTGACCAAGAGGATATATGTGTCAGAGGTGGAGGGAACGAGGAGAAGTGGGAGACCAAATTGGAGGTGGAAAGATGAGTGAAAAAGATTTTGAGTGATCGGGGCCTGAAGTTCTGTGGGGCCTGGATGTGGAAAGGGAGCTGTGGTTTCAGTGCATTATACATGACAGCTAGAGACTGAGTGTGAACGAGTGTGGCCTTTGTTGTCATTTCCTAGGGCTACCTCGCACACATTTGGGGGGAAGGTGTTGTTATTTCATGTGTGGTGGGGATGGCGATGGAAATGAATAAAGGCAGACAGTATGAATTATGTACGTGTGTGTATATGTATATGTCTGTGTGTGTATATATATGTATACATTGAGATGTATAGGTATGTATATTTGCGTGTGTGGACGTGTATGTATATACATGTGTATGTGGGTGGGATACCCTATCCCTGGGGATAGGGGAGAAAGAATACTTCCCACGCATTCCTCACTTGTTGTAGAAGGTGACTAAAGGGGTCGGGAGTGGGGGCTAGAAACCCTCCCCTCCTTGTATTTTGACTTCCTAAAAGGGGAAACAGAAAAAAGAATATATATATATTTATTTATATTTGATTATTTATTATACTTTGTCACTGTCTCTCGCGTTAGCGAGGTAGCGCAAGGAAACAGACGAAAGAATGGCCTAACACACCCTCACACACATGTATATACATACACGTCCACACACGCAAATATACTTACCTATACATCTCAACGTATACATATATATATACTCACACAGACATATGCATATATATGTACATAATTCATACTGTCTGCTCTTATTCATTCCCATTGCCACCCCGCCACACATTAAATGACAACCCCTGCATGTGCGTGAGGTAGTGCTACGAAAAGACAACAAAGGCTACATTCGTTCACACTCAGTCTCTAGTTGTCATGTATAATGCACCGAAACCACAGCTCCCTTTCCACATCCAGGTCCCACAAAACTTTCCATGGTTTACCCCAGATGCTTCACATGCCCTGGTTCAATCCATTAATAGCATGTTGACCCTGGTATATCACATTGTTTGAATTCACTCTATTCCTTGCACGCCTTTCACCCTCCTGCATGTTCAGGCCCGATCACTCAAAATCTTTTTCACTCCATCTTTCCGCCTCCACTTTGGTCTACCCTCTCCCATACATGTTCACCTTTTCCTGCATTAGCATTGTAGCTTAGTGAATAGATGAAGAAATGACCTCATTCACTCACATCCACTCTCTAACTCTCATATGTAATGCATCAACACCACAGCTCTGTATGCTCAACCAGGCCTCACAGATGTTTTCAAGGTTTACCTCAATTACTTTATTTGCTCTAGTTCAGGCTATTGACAGTAAATCATCTCCTGTATTCTACATTGCTCCAGTTCACTCTGGCCCCTGCATGCCTTGCACCCACCTGCATGTTCAGGCCTTGAGTCTTCAATGCATCTTTTACTCCATCACTCCATCATTTCACCTTCTCCTTGGTTTTCCCATTTTCTTTCTTCCACCCACTCCTGACATTTATACCTCTCTTAATCTTTCTTTTCTTTACTCATCCTCTGCATAGTCCAAACCATTTCAGCAGATTCTTTTCAGCTTTTCCTTCATACTTCTCTTACTAACACTCCACTTCCTTATTTGATCAAATGTCCTCATATCACATTTTACCCTCAAACATTTACTTTCCATCACATTCACCGTGTTCTTTACAAATTTTTCTAAATCCTTTGCTTTGCATCTGTATGGCACCATTAGGATTATTATACCATGAAATAAACCCATCTTTGCCTTTAAAGACTGTGACCTCTCTTTCCACTTATTTGTCAAATGTATCCATTATCAAGGGTATATCCACTGGGGAGTGATGGGGGCATTGATGTTCCCATTTGTTCTCATTTTTTTTCAGATTATCATACTCTTTCCAGAACAATTTCTTATTCTCCATGAAGTTTGCTAATATTCATTCACCCCAAGTCTCACTTTCCCTCTTTTAAGGCTGCTGTACCTTATTCTTGCCCACATGCTACTTTCTCTTGTACTTCTCTTAATCACTTGCCTTCTTTCCCTGTAAATAATGCCTATACACCTCTCTTTTGCCTTCCACTTGTACTTAACTTCCTCATCCCTTTACTCACTACCTTTCTCACCAGACCTCCTCCCATCTGCATGCTTCACTCTTCTCTCCCACATGTAAATAGTGCTTCCCTAAGTATCTCCCATTCCTCACTACTCCTCTTGCTTCATTTACTCTCACATCTTGCTATTCTACACTTTCCTGGTATCCTATTAAATAAGCCTTTCCCAAAAGCACTCACTTTCACAACCTTCGTCTTACCCATATCATTTCCTCTTTTCCTAAACCTCTATAAACTTCCTCCTTCACCCCGACCAATTAATAATTGGACTTCCCAACAGCTTCCCCCTCTCAACATATTCAAATCCAAGAGTCTCTCCATTTCATAACCATCATTTAGTGCAGTACATACTCCAATGATGCATTCTTATATCTTTCCAACTCACCCATGTATATGTATGTATGTCCCTCTTTTTAAACTCAGTATTCCCAATCACAAGTCCTCTTTGAGCACACTAATCCACAAACTGTTCATTTGTATTCACAACACTAGTTACTCTATGCCCTTCAATTTTACCCTCAACTGCCACATTACCCACAATCTTGCATTCAAATTGCCCATCACTTATACTTGATCCTTTGCACGAAAATGACTGATGCACACACTGAGCTCCTCTCAAAACACTCACTTCTGTCCTCTAGTCCTCTCATCTCCGGGTGTGTAAGCACTAATAATCACCTACCTCCTGTAATCCACTTTCATTTTCACTAATATCATCTGGGGTTCACTTCATTGCACTCTTTCACACATTCCTATAGCTCATCCTTCAGTGGCAGTGCTATTCCTGCCATAGCTCTCTCCAACACACTAACTCCTTACTTTACCGTTAAGACTTTCCCAAACCATTCTTTCCCTGTTCCTTTTCCTTTTGATTTGCTCAGAGCTCATATGTCCAGGTTTCTTTCCTCAAACATACTACTTATTTCTACTCCTCATCTTGGTTACATCTAAACACAATCAGATACCCCAGCCCGAGCCTTCAAGGAGGGTGAGCACTCCTCTCTCGGCTCCTCATACATTCCAAGTTTTAGTAAATTGAAATACAAAGAGGGAAGGATTTCCAGCCCCTGCTGTCACCCTATTTGGCTGCCTTCTACAACACACAGAGAAAACGTGGGAAGTATTCTTTGTCCTATATCCCCAGGGATCTTACCCTGGTTAGTTGCATTCTACCACATGCTGGAAATATGTTGGAAGTATTCTTTCTGATGACAAGGACAAGGAGGAGGATTCATCCACCAAAATATACCTCTCATAAAATGACTGCTCCTTAGAAATACAGTCCTTAAGAATAAAACTTCATTGTTCAACCTGCAACTGAATCAGGACCTACTTACTTCCCTCCTCCACATACTTACAAGTATGCTCCTCAAAAATGAAACCTTACCAGCATGCCCAACACATCTCTGTGGAGATTTCAGTGCCTACCTTACCACATGGCTCAGAACTCACACCCAAGATTCCCAAAGTCTCCTTCACTCTATCCCTTCATACCCCTTTAGGTCATCCCCTCTCCCTTCATGCCTTTGCTCCAGATGCATGGATTCTTTTTGTCTGTCTTTTTTCTTTAATTCTCTTCATGTGTTTAAACTATTACAGACTGTGCTAACTTTCACATATTTCTAGGACACTGTCATTTCTCACACAGTTAACCCTTCTTGCACTAAAATTCATTCTAATATGTTAAACCTCTTCCTGTCTCATGTATTTAAGGCCCCAAGACACATCCATACGACACTGTCAGGCCAGTGTACTATGAAACATATTCATGTTTGCCTTCATAAATGGTGACTTCTCCCATATGATCCTTGAAGCACCTAGGACCTTAGCTCCTCTTTCACCCTTTGAATAAATTCAGTCCCCATTGTTCCATCCACTGTCATGTTCACTACCAGGTGCTTATAACATTCTGCTTCCTCTAGATCCTATGTATGTAAACATACACTTAAAAGGTCCTGTCTTAACAACATGCTCTAATTCATTACCTTACTTATATTCATTTTTACTTTACTTTATACACTTCCAGTCTAACACCATCTTCTAGAGCTTCCCCCTTGAGTCTACATCCAGAGCCGCATCATCACCAAACAGCGGTTAATTCTTTTCCTGTATCTGCCATCTTCAGTATACTGGAGACCCACTTCTCACCCCAAGTTCCTTACTTTTACCTTTCTTATTACCCTGTCCACAAACAGATTATTAAA
>NC_092234.1:40613031-40883031 GCF_036320965.1 Panulirus ornatus | reverse complement strand
TTTTAAGTCACATTTGTTTTTCAAGTCAGGCATGCTGAGAAATTTCTTTGGAGTATTGAGATTTAACATGTATTTGCTGACAATATCAGAATCAATATTGCAGCAGTCTTTTATGTGTATTTCATAATTCATTGATTGAATAATTTATTAAAATCAATTACCTGTATGTAGAATTACTTTTTTCAAACAGTGTATCATCATGACAAAAGACGTTTATTTATAATAGAAAATTAATACATCTTTCATTTTGGTGTTTTGGTATAACAGAGGAAGTGTACCAGCAGTACCAGTATAATGCCAGCATGCCTCCACCCTCCACCATGGATAAGCGTCACCCAGGCTTCCGAGAAGAACTTGGCTACATACCACCACCAAATCGCAAGCTTCCACCTGTTCCTGGATCTCAGTATAATACTTGTGACCGTATCAAGCGAGGTATGACACTTATTTTCATTTTGAGTTATTACATTCTTCAGTATGATTACTTTTTCACTCAAAATGTAATTGATCAGCAATATTTATTCATGCTGAGGAAGAGATACTTAAAGAGAGAAATAATTTAGTCTGTCATGGCTGATTCTGTGCCTTGGTGTATAGTTTTTAATCAGATAGGATATATTTTATCTTAAGCCGTAAGTGAGGCATCAGAGGTTTTGTGAGCATTTGAGTGTAACTGCTACCATCAGAACACTACATCACCATAGGTGAAGCAGACAGTTGCTTGCCTAACTATCATGCATATTTTGAAGTCATACTGTAAGTAGCATTTATGAACAACAGTTTTGTTTCTTGCTTTTTATATCCCTTGTACTTTGATTGAGCACCATAAGCCCAATATCCTCAGCTTTGTAGATGACGGAAGTGAACTTTTTTGATCAAAGCAGCACAAAAGTCATAGTTCTGAATGTAATTAAAACTTTCCATCACATTTACTAGTCTACCCAGTTATAGATGTCGTTTCTAATCCCCCTCCCCTCCTCCCTGACACAATGTTCTTGTAGATGTATAGCCACACTGCAGGGATTGATGAGAGGCCTCTAGTAGGTTTGGCACATAATGTTTTCACAAGGCAAGTGGTCAGAGTACACTCTCCTCTAATAACACGTTAGATCGGACTATTGAGAATGCATGATGTTGAGCATAGCTTTTTCAACTTTGTTTCAAATTCACTGTTAAGATACTTTGTTAAAAGTATGTGTTTTCAAAGTTATTTGAATGAGACTTTTTCTTATTATTTCTTTTTTCTTTACCTGACTAATGCATATGTTTTAACTATACTCTGTGGTTTGGAGGCTGAATTTGAATGTCCAGAGTTTAATTTCCCAGAAATATACTTGTTGAGGTACATCACATCCTGCTGATTTAAATAGTTATTTTACTTTGATGTATGTGTGTAGGTTTATGCAACATTCTACCATATTTGTTACTGATATGGAGTTTAAAAGAAATTCATAAAATTTTCTGCTTGTGTCATATATATATATATATATATATATATATATATATATATATATATATATATATATATTTTATTTTCTAAAGAAATCTTATGAATATGATTTATTGATGCTGATTTGCTTTTTGAATATGTGATATGTATATTATGAGCTTCGGTCCTAGCTAAGCTTTTCTCTTTTTCTCATCTTTATTTCTTTTATACTTACTTGTGATAATTATTAATTCCTGTAATTTAGGTTTACTAAGTATTATATCTCCTTTACTTCATAAGAAGGCAAAGTGTCACCATACTTGGTATATTATGGTTTTACAAATGTATGAAATAAGCATGATATGCAGGTAGCATGCATATTCAGTATGTTAATAATAGTTTTCCATTTAGTTAATTGAATTGATTAGTTTTCATTTTGATATGGAATTAGTTATTGTATGGCATAAGTATCATAGAATTGTGGATGATGTGTTTTTAGTTTATCAGCAATTGTTTAACCCATTTGCTGTTTTGTTGCATATACGTGACAGTCACTTTCCCATCCCAGTGCTGGTGTTGCTCATGTTCGATGCAAGATTCCCCACCCCCCCTTTTATTCCCCTGGCTGTAATATATTGTCCTTCCAAGAGGTGCAAGTACTGATTGGGATAATTTGCACTACACCTACATGGTATATATCATAGAAGATGACACTTTATCAAAATAGAGCCTTGAGAAACAAAGAATTAAAGGAAATACTGAGAGAGCATAGCACTGATAATAAGAATACCTGCAGTATCATGAGAAGGCCAAAGATGATGAATATGATGCATATCAGCCCTATTCACCACGAAAAAGTGATGATTATAGTATATGATGAAAAAATTTTGATT
This sequence comes from Panulirus ornatus, assembly GCF_036320965.1. Taxonomy (NCBI): domain Eukaryota; kingdom Metazoa; phylum Arthropoda; class Malacostraca; order Decapoda; family Palinuridae; genus Panulirus; species Panulirus ornatus. Next base: position 40,880,709 of record NC_092234.1, on the reverse strand, counting down.
TGTGTACTGACAGCAATATTGTCCACTGTTTTGAACTCTCGTTACCTAATAATTGGTTTTAGTAGTGGATCTAGGAAAAACAATTAGAATAGAAGCACCATGTAGCACCATTTAGGAAAATTAAGGAAAAAAGAATAACAGTATAGAAAGCAGAGTTTGTTAGAAAATAAAGATCACGGGACACAGTCTGTAGATACTATGCAAAGGGAACTTGCATAGATCTCCATGGTTTAGGGATTATCATTCCTAACCTTGATGCACTCACAGGCTTCCTAGGGTGGAACACATAGATTTGAATCCTGGTTTCAGCTGTCAGTCCAAAGTCAACCTAGCTATTCTTCTGCCCTTAGGAGTTGGTTGATAAAATGGGTTCATGGCTCAGGTGGGGTTACATAGACATGTATTATCCCTGGAGATAAGGGAGAAAGAGTACTGCCCACATATTCCCTGTGTGTTGCAAAACAAAGCTAAAAGGATGGGAGTGGGGGGGCTTGATGATTTGAATTATCAACCCCCCTCCCCCCCTTCTTGTATTTCAATTTCTACAAGAGGGAATACATAGAAGGAGCCAGGCAGGGAGTGCATATTCTCCTTTAAGGCTTTGGCTGGGGTGTCTGAATGTATTGATGTAACCAAGATGAGAAGAGAAGAGAGATAGGTAGTATGTTTGAGGAAACAAACCTGGGTATCCTTGCTCTGAGTGAAACAAAGTGCAAAGGTCAAGGGGAAGAATGGTTTGGAAATGTTATAGGAATAAAATCAGAGATTGGTGAGAGGACAAGAGCTAAGGAAGGAGTAGCACTACTCCTGAAGCAGGAGTTGTGGGAGTGTGTGATATAGAGTAAGGAAGTAAAATCTAGATTGATTTAGGTAAGATTGAAAGTTGATGGTGAGAGATGAATGCTTATGCACCTGGCCATAAGAAGGTGGATCACGAGGGGCAGCCGTCTTGGGAGTGGCTGAGTGTGTCAGCAGTTTTGATGTAAGAGAATCGGTATTAGTGATGGGTGATTTAAATGTGAAGGTAAGCCATTTTGCAGTGGATGGTATAATTGGGGATGCATGGGGTATTCAATGTTATGAATGGAAATTGTGAACAATTTGTGGAGTTGTGTGCTGAAAAAGGAATACCTGGTTTAAAGAGAGATAAACAAAAGTAAATGTATGTGAGTAAGAGAGATGGTCAGCAAACATTACTGGATTACATATTTATTGAAATGCATTTAAACGAAAGACTTTTGGATGTAAATGTGGTGAGAGAGGCAACTGGTGGGATGTCTGATCACTATTTTGTAGAGAAGGTAAAGATTTGTAGAGGTTTTTGAAAGAGGGAACATTGTCTTAGCGAAGAGAGTGGTGAGGGTATGTGAGCTTGGAAAAGAAATGTGTGGGAGGAAATATCAGGAGAGATTGAATGTAGAATCAAAAAAGGTGAAAATAAATGAGGTGGGAGGAGTGGAAGGTATTTAGGAAAGCAGTAAAGGCATGTGCAAAAAATGCATGTGGCATGCAAAAGGTGGAAGGTTAGCAGATTAGAAGGGATAGTGAGTGGTGTTTTGTAAAAGTAAAGTTCCCTGTGAAAAAGAAAAGAAGGGCATTTGGGCAGATATACAGGAAAGGAGTACAAGTGATGGTGGATGTGTAAGAGAAAGTGGGAGGATGTCAAGAAAGCAAATGAGAGTTGAGATTAGCGAGTATCAGTAAACTTTAGGGAGAATAAGATGTTTTGGACGGAGTTGATATGTGCAAAAGACAAGAGAACAAATGGGAACATCGATGAAGAGTGCAAAATGGGAAGGGAGTGGATGTAGTAAGTATTTAGAGGATTGTTAAATGTGTTTGGTGATAGAGTGGCAGACATAGGGTGTTTGGATCATGGTGGCATTTAAAGTGTGTCATGGAGAGTGGTTTGGTGAAGAGAGAAGAGGTGATACATGCCTTAAGGAGGATGAAAATGAAGCAAGTTGCAGTTTGATTTATTAAGAAAAGGGGTGACTCTGTTGTTGATTGGCTGGTAAAGATTTTCAGTTTATGTATGAATCAAGGTGAGGTGTTTGAGGATTGGCAGAATGCATGTATAGTGCTATTGCATAAAGGCAGGGGGAATGAAGATGGGTGTTCAAACTACAGAGGTATAAATTTGCTGAGTAGACCTGGTAAGTTGTATGGGAGGGTATTGATTGAGAGGGTGAAGGCATGTACAGAGGATCAGATTAGGGAGGAGCAGTGTGGTTTCAGAGGTGGTGGAGGATGTGTGAATCAGGTGTTTGCTTTAAGAAATGTGTGTGAGAAATACTTAGAAAAACAGATGGATTTGTATGCGGCATAAGAAAGTAAATGGTTCCAAATGAAGGCTGGTTTGCAGCAGGGGTGTGTGATGTCACCACATTTGTTCATTTTGTTTATGGTTAGGGTGGTGAGGGAGGTAAATGTGAGAGTCTTGGAGAGAAGGGCAAGTATGCATTGTGTGAGGGATGAGAGGGCTTGGGAAGTGTCAGTTATTGTTTGCTGATGATACAGCATTGGTGACAGACGAGTGAGAAACTACAAAAGTTAGTGACTGAGTTTAGAAGAGTGTGTGAAAGGAGAAAGTTGAGTGTGAATGTGAGAAAAACAAGGTTATTAGGTGTAGCAGAGTTAAGGGACAAGTTAGTTGGGATATGAGTTTGAATGGAGAACATAATTGGAGGAAGTGAAATGTTTTAGATATGTGGAAATGGACATGGCAGCAAATTTAACAATGGAAGCAGTAGAGTCAGAGGGTGAGGGAAGGCACGAAGATCTTGGAAGCACTGAAGAATGTGTGGAAAGAGTGAACATTATCTGAAAGGTCAAGAATGGATATGTTTGAAGGAATAGTCCTAACAATATCTTATGGATGGGAGGCATGGGCCATAGCTAAGGCTGTGTGGAGGAGGGTGGATATGTTGAAAATGAAATGTTTGAGGATAATTTGTGGTGTGAGGTGGTTTGATTGAGTGAGTAATGAAAGGGTAAGAGAGATATGTGGTAATGAAAAAAGTGTGATTGAGAGAGGAGCAAAGTGTGTTAAAATGGTTTGGACATATGGAGAGAATGATTGAGGAAAGGTTGACAGAGAGGATGCTTATGTCAAATATGGAGGGAACAAGGAAAAATGGGAGACCAAACTGGAGATGGAAGGATGGAGTGAAATTTTTTTTTTTTTTGGGCAATTGGGGCCTGAACATGCAGGAGGGTAAAAGGCATACATGGAATAGAGTGAATTGGAGTGATGTTGTTTACTGGGGTCAATGTGCTGTCAGTGGACTGAACCAGGGCATGTGAAACATCCAGAATAAACCATGGAAAGGTCTGTGGGGCTTGGATATGGATAGGGAGCTGTAGTGTCAGTGCATTACATATGACAACCAGAGAAGGAGTGAGAGGATGTGGCCTTTCTTCGTCTGTTTGTTTGGGGCTATCTCTCTAATGTTGCAATCGGGTATGGGGAAAGATGAGAGAGTGTGTATGTTGTTTTTTCTTTTCTTTCATGCATTTGTGCTGTTTCCTGTGGGATGGGAAGGTGTCAGGAATGGGTGATGGCGAGCAAGTATGAATGTGTACATGTTTATCTGTGTTCATGTATTTGTATGTATGTGGATATGTTGGACAGGATCACAGTTTTGCATGTGATCAAGATATTCCTGAGTCCATGGGGAAAATGAAACACGATAAGTTCCCAAGAGCACTTTCGTGTAATAATCACATCATCAATGAGACATAAGAGAGAAGTATAACAGTCAGTTAATATACATCGTAGAGACGAAGCTAGGACGCCATTTGGGAACTTATCGTGTTTCATTTTCCCCATGGACTCATAGGAATGTGGATATGTATGTATATATATGTATTCCTATGAGTCCACGGGGAAAATGAAACACAATAAGTTCCCAAGTGCACTTTCATGTAATAATCACATCATCAGGGGAGACACAAGAGAGAAATAAAAGTCAGTTGATATACATTGAAGAGACAAAGCTAGGATGCTATTTGGTAAACATGCGATTGTCCTTGTCTGTCTTGGACAATCACATGTTTACCAAATGGCGTCCAAGCTTCGTCTCTTCAATGTATATCAAATGACTTTTATTTCTCCCTTGTGTCTCCCCTGATGATGTGATTATTACATGAAAGTACATTTGGGAACTTGTCGTGCTTCATTTTCCCCGTGGACCCATAGGAATATCTTGATCATGCACAAAATGTGATCCTTTCCAACATATATATGTATATGGACGTGTATGTGCGTATATGTTTATATGTATCTTTGTTCGTCTGTTTCCTGTTGCTACCTTACTAACACAGGAAATGACAATCGAGTATACACAAAAATCGTGTGTGTGTGTGTGTGTATGTCGTTAATAAGATAACCTCGATTAGGACCTCAGTTGCCCATGCCTTCACAGTTAACTTAAAGAAATGTATGACAAAATTGATATATTATACTGGGGAAAGGGATATCTAAACACCCCAAAGAAATTGTAGATTGCTTGAAAAAGAAAATGGTTGCTATGGGAAGGATGAAGATTTTACTACCCAGAATTATGCTGATCATCATTAGAGTTTAGGTACTGCTTGAATGAGGACTGTGAAGAACACTGCATAGGGACAGTGAAACATATCCCTTGCACCTATCACATTATATGCTATTTTTTTAGACTTGGGGGAAAAAAAGGTCAAACAGATACAGGATAAGGAGGAAATGACACTAATTTCCTTCTTTATGGTAATGGAACTGAAAGCATTTTGTTGAATTCAACAAAACAAAACATATTAACCCCACAAAACAACTTAGAAGCAACTATTGTAGCATTCTGAAGGGGCACTTTAGTCATATATGAACTGGATATTAGATATGAGGGTGCAAAATGTTTAGGGTTTAATAGGGCTTGTAAGTGAAGCTTCCCAGGTACATATTTAGTGCCTATAAGTTTTGCCAATTTTAGTGAATTAAGCTTCTATCTTTTAGGGGATTCAATATCTAACAGAATTCATGGTTGATATTGGAGAAATGAACATATGGAGCTGTTTTATTTCATAAACGTGACTAGACTAAATGGAGTAATGATTTAGTGTAACCAAAAGGCATCATTGTCAGCGTCTGTAAAAGAATTAAATTTTCCTTGTGATTGATCTATTTGTGCTGGTAAGTATCATTACTATTACTAGAATTAGTTATACCTAAAGCACAGTCGGAGGCAAGGAAAAAAGAAATAAAGGGTCTTAAAGAAGGCAGAGAAATTAGACAGAAGCTAGGTCAATCATGTCAGCAAACACTCACAAAGCCAACTGTACTAAAGTTTCTGTTCCAAATGGGAGTGTAGTCTGGTATGGACTTGTATAAGTAATTAGCAAATATATGAAGACCAGTCATTCAACAGAAGAACCACAAGGAAGAGACAAGAAGTAGAGATGAAAGAGGAACCATCAGAGAAAAATGTTTGAAGATGTTATGGGATATTGTTAAAAAGCAAGACCAGACATTAACACAACTAGAGGAGGAGTTAAAGAAACTAAGGCATCAATTTGAGGATCATGAAGAGTGTCCTGAAATGAGAAAGGAACTGTGGTATCTTATAAATGCATTCACAGCCTATGAATGAAAAATCAGTTTAGTGGTGGGGATTTAGGAGGAGGATCAGAGGAGAGAAGACAAATTCATTTAAAAGTAAATAAAGACTGATGAATCTTTTCTAGATGTCTTAGAGCCTGTTTAATCAGAGAAAAGGACTAAAACACACACAGATTCTACTTATAGTAGTGTGCAGGGAGTGGCAGAAAAAAAAAAATGTTGGCATCTGACCAACAGACATAAGTTATAAAGACTGATGTTGAGGAACATAATCTGGGGTCATACAAACAGAGATATAAAGGAACATAAGTGAAGATGTTGAAAGAATAATATGCACAATAGGTTTAGAAAAGTTTAGTGCTTGTCAGCTAAAAGAGAGAATTCAGAGAAAGTCAGGGACATAGGGGTTGACTTCAATGCTGAAGGATCTACCTGAAAGCTGGATGGCTCCAAAATTAGAAAGATTGATAAAGCATAGACAAAAATCACTAATTGATTTTGGTTTGGAAGAAGTATATGCACTAGATATGAAAAAAATGGAAAAGAAAAAAGAAATGCTAATTAGAGGATCACTGGAGGCTGTAGAATTGCCAGATGCATTTTCAGTGGTAAAAGAAAGTAGAAGATTTGGTAGTCAAGAGGAAGACCCAAGGGGATGACCAGTTATAATTGTTTGATTTGGAATCATGTGGCAAGCAGGCAAATGGAGAAAACTAAGAAATTTAGGAAAAAGTGGAATTCAGTGGGATATTCCTCAGATTCAATAAATCAAAGGAAGAGAGGGAGAAATGCAAAGAATACAGTCAGAGGACAAAAAAAATGGAAATGTCAAATGAGGCAATAGAATAGAGCAGCCCTACCAGTAAAGCTGAAAAGGCAGGAGTGTTAGGAGATGATAATGGCAGACTGAAAGTAATACTCACATGCTGATGGATTAATGAATAATGGTAATAACTTAAAATCAAGGGTGACATGAGGGAAATTGCACCTGATCTTGTTGGAGTCATGGAAATAGAATTTAATATATTATAGAGATAAGATATCACCTGTTCTGCTCAGATGGGTACATGCTGGTATGGAGGGAAAGCGATAGCAATGGAAGGGGAGGATTAGCCCTCTTTATGAAATATAACCTTAAATTTTTAGAATATTGGATGTTGGCCCATTCAGACAATATATAATAGGAATGTAGCAGTAGGGAAGATGTGCATAATAATGATGATAATAATAATGATGAATATGATAATATTATTTTTTTTTCATACATATTTGCCATTTCCCGCAAAAGTGAGGTAGCATTAAGAACAGAGGACTGAGCCGTAGAGTGGATGTCCACACTTGGCCCCCCTTCTCTGTTCCTTGTTTTGGAAAAAGCAAAACGGGAGGGGAGGATTTCCAGCCCCCCACTCCCTCCCCTTTTAGTTGCCTTCTACGACACACAGGAAATATGTGGGAAGTATGATTATAATAATAAAAATAGTAACGATAATGATAATATTGATTATAATAATATTGATAAACTTTATTTCAGAGAAATACTGTACAAGTACAATAGCTGTCCATAGCATGAAAAAAATTACATTAGAAAAATTACAATGAAGAGAATTGCATTATAGATGGATCTCCCAAATTGACTAACGAGCCAGTGGAGATAATAGAATTTCTTTCAAGGCTGTACACCAAGTTGACTGTTTAAATTTCCAGCTGGTTACAATATTATTAGTGATGATGTTGGATGTTGCCCCAAGCTGCTGCAGCAGCCCATACCCTGCCCAACGCCACAGCTCCTAAAAAGATGGGAGGCTGTGCCTCACAAACAGTGCCGAGGCACTGTAGAGCTTCGATGCACCCATCATCATCCTCAGACTATTGTTATAACAAATTCTAAGTTTGTTCAGAGATCTTAGGTCATATAAAACCATGAGTAACGTACAGTAAAATGAGGTTCAGTAACTGTGGAACAGGAATGCTTTTATTTCAACATCACATTTGTTAAAATTTCTTATAACAGAGTTAGTTCTTGAGCATAAACCATGGTACATATGAGTAAGGTGCTTGACATCATACCCACTACTTGTTAAAACATAACTCAGATATTTATATTCATTCACAAAATCAAGGTTAACACCATCAAGGCTGACTAATGATCTTGGGTTTGCCACTGCCCTACCTGCTTGAAATTTCATACATTTTGTCCTCTTAGTATTTAAATTTAATTTTTGCATTGATATTAGTGTATGACTGATATTGACTAAATACTGTAAACCGGACAGTAAGGGACAAAATACTACAATATCATCAACATAGTAGGATTAACATTAGATAATCCTCCAAATAAATAGGAATGATCCACAACAAAGATAACAATGAAGGAACAATCAGAATGGTACATAAAGAAGTGGAACTTTCACTTTTTTTAATGTAACATACTAATGATAGGAGATTTATATTGTAGAGAGATAGACCAGGAAAACTTGGAATCTCTTGGTGACAGGGAGTAATCGAGACAATTATTTAGAGTGTGTCCAAAGAAATTTTCTATATCACCATGTCATTGAGCATTTTAGGATGAGAGGGACTGATACACTACCATTGCTAGATCTTATTTTCACACATACTAGCATGGATATTTAGAATAATATATAGGATACACCAGTTGCAAAAAGTGATCATGTAATGAGCAGGTCTAACTATGTGGTAAATGAGGACACACAAAGAGCACAGGTGCAACAAAACTTTAGACTTGGTTAAAGAGCAGCAAATCAGGTTAAGGGATTTAGAAGAAAGGATTGTACATGAAGATGTAAGGATATGAGAGGAACTGAATAGCAAGTTGAAAAATGTTTTTATAGTGGAAGACACTATAGCACCATCAACACAGAGATGGAATGGGGAGGATAGTTTAGAAATTATTCAGATATCCAGAAAAGACATCAACAGAATAACAAAGGGTTTTGACCCATTCAAGGCTCATATACCTGATCATATTTCTCTATAGGCAGCAGGTTTGGATGGTATTGCAGTGGAATTTATTAAAAAAGGGGGTGACTGTATTATTGAGTGGTTGGTAAGGTTATTTAATGTATGTATGACTCATGGTGAGGTGCCTGAGGATTGGTGGAATGTGTGCATAGTGCCATTGTACAAAGGCAAAGGGGATAAGAGTGAGTGCTCAAATTACAGAGGTATAAGTTTGTTGAGTATTCCTGGTAAATTATATGGGAGGGTATTGATTGAGAGGGTGAAGGCATGTACAGAGCATCAGATTGGGGAAGAGCAGTGTGGTTTCAGAAGTGGTAGAGGATGTGTGGATCAGGTGTTTGCTTTGAAGAATGTATGTGAGAAATACTTAGAAAAGCAAATGGATTTGTATGTAGCATTTATGGATCTGGAGAAGGCATATGATAGAGTTGATAGAGATGCTCTGTGGAAGGTATTAAGAATATATGGGGTGGGAGGCAAGTTGTTAGAAGCAATGAAAAGTTTTTATAGAGGATGTAAGGCATGTGTACGTGTAGGAAGAGAGGAAAGTGATTGGTTCTCAGTGAATGTAGGTTTGCGGCAGGGGTGTGTGATGTCTCCATGGGTGTTTAATTTGTTTATGGATGGGGTTGTTAGGGAGGTGAATGCAAGAGTTTTGGAAAGAGGGGCAAGTATGAAGTCTGTTGTGGATGAGAGAGCTTGGGAAGTGAGTCAGTTGTTGTTCGCTGATGATACAGCGCTGGTGGCTGATTCATGAGAAACTGCAGAAGCTGGTGACTGAGTTTGGTAAAGTGAGTGAAAGAAGAAAGTTAAGAGTAAATGTGAATAAGAGCAAGGTTATTAGGTACAGTAGGGTTGAGGGTCAAGTCAATTGGGAGGTAAGTTTGAATGGAGAAAAACTGGAGGAAGTAAAGTGTTTTAGGTATCTGGGAGTGGATCTGGCAGCAGATGGAACCATGGAAGTGGAAGTGAATCATAGGGTGGGGGAGGGGGCAAAAAATTCTGGGAGCCTTGAAGAATGTGTGGAAGTCGAGAACATTATCTCGGAAAGCAAAAATGGGTATGTTTGAAGGAATAGTGGTTACAACAATGTTGTATGGTTGTGAGGTGTGGGCTATGGATAGAGTTGTGCGCAGGAGGGTGGATGTGCTGGAAATGAGATGTTTGAGGACAATGTGTGGTGTGAGGTGGTTTGATCGAGTAAGTAATGTAAGGGTAAGAGAGATGTGTGGAAATAAAAAGAGTGTGGTTGAGAGAGCAGAAGAGGGTGTTTTGAAGTGGTTTGGTCACATGGAGAGAATGAGTGAGGAAAGATTGACCAAGAGGATATATGTGTCAGAGGTGGAGGGAATAAGGAGAAGTGGGAGACCAAATTGGAGGTGGAAAGATGGAGTGAAAAAGATTTTGAGTGATCGGGGCCTGAACATGCAGGAGGGTGAAAGGCATGCAAGGAATAGAGTGAATTGGAACGATGTGGTATACCGGGGTTGATGTGCTGTCAGTGGATTGAACCAGGGCACGTGAAGCATCTGGGGTAAACCATGGAAAGTTCTGTGGGGCCTGGATGTGGAAAGGGAGCTGTGGTTTTGGTGAATTATTACATGACAGCTAGAGACTGAGTGTGAACGAATGGGGCCTTTGTTGTCTTTTCCTAGTGCTACCTCGCACACATGAGGGGGAGGGGGTTGTTATTCCATGTGTGGCGAGGTGGCGATGGGAATAAATAAAGGCAGACAGTATGAATTATGTACATGTGTATATATGTATATGTCTGTGTGTGTATATGTATGTGTATATTGAGATGTATAGGTATGTATATTTGCGTGTGTGGACGTGTATGTATATACATGTGTATGTGGGTGGGTTGGGCCATTCTTTCGTCTGTATCCTTGCGCTACCTCGCTAACGCGGGAGACAGCGACAAAGAAAAATAAATAAATAAATAAATAAATATATGTATAGGTATGTATATACATGTGTATGTGGGTGGGTTGGGCCATTTTTTCATCTATTTCCTTGCGCTACCTCGCTAACACGGGACAGCGACAAAGTAAAATATATAAAAAATAAATACTTGTCAAAATATGATGTATAGTTTTATAGTACAAGTGTTGGATAAATGGTTTTGTCTCAAGACATGGCTAGTGCAAACAGTATACATTATTTTAAGAAGTTGTATGAGGGTATAGGATGTTCAAGAGATGTGGATTCATGAGTGTAAAACTTCTCCCCTGTACAGCACAAAAAGGTAATTATTGGAACCCAAATAACATAGAACAAATGATATTCCCTTTGTAAATGGCTTGCATAACAAGTCAGATGCTCTATTTATGTGTTCACTGAAAGACACATTAAAGGCCATACGAATTGTAGGGTTTGGGTCCAAAATTACAACCTGCACAAATGCAGTAAAATCAGATGATCATGTGGAAGAGTTAGACTTTAGTAATAGATACACTTATAACAAATAAGCTCTCTAGCTCCTAAAACGATATAGTAGATGCACTTGTAAAGATTGAAACCAAAACTTAATTACTGCACTAATATGTAGACCATCAGATGGATTGCCACTGAAATTTACTCAACAGGTGAGAGATATAGAATCATGACTTTGCCTCCTTGGAAACCCAGTCCCACTTATACTCTTCTTAAGAGAGTTCAACCAACCACAAATAAAATGGAGACCAGCAAAAGAATAACACTGTAGCAGAGTCTACCAACTCAGGAAACAGCTCAGGTTAACAGTTGCTTAAAAAAGAGTGATTCACTTTGTCTGACAAGTTCTTCCTCAGACAATGAATAAGAAAACCAACCAGAAGAAATAAATTGCTCGACATAAACACATCATGTGACTTAATATATGGTATCACCATCTTAAAAACCCTGCTTTCTGATTCCAAATTTATTAAAGTAAAAAACAATTTTGGATGCTAATCTGCTTGACAAAACACATGTAACCATGGAGGTATATTCAGTGATTTCAGTTTTGATAGTAAGCATATAAAATGGAAAGATGTGATCAATGAGATGTCTGCAACGCAATGGAAAACCCTGATGAGTACCAGGACAGAGGAGTATGTTTAAGTCATAACCATTTTGGTACTCAAAACATGCAACTGTACATACCACATAGAAAAAAGCTCAAAAAAGGTTTAGGGTAGAATGAGAAAGATGAGCTCTGTATAGGAAGTAAATAAATACTACAGCTCACTTGGCAAAGAAAACGAAACCCATCAAATGAACTAATGGACATAAACTATAAACTCAATAGGTCTTACAAAAAAAAAAGGAAAAGGAAGAAAAGAGCCAATGATGAAATAAGAAAAACCTAAGTTACTTTTAGTCATATGCAGAACAAATCAAGGACTGCAAACTCCCTTGATCCCATAAAAACAGGAGAGGGTACTTTTATGGATGACTGCTAGGAGAGGAGTGAGTTTCAGAAAAAGCAATAGGATTTGGTATTTAGTGAGCCAAAAACTACCTTAAAGATAAATGACTTAATACTCCTCTTCCAAAATAGAACCCCCCCCCCCCTTCATGTTACCATATCTCTATTCTATATCTCTGATCCCTGTTCCCCCTGGGAATTCCCTAAAGGGGGTGGCTAAAGCAAAAGAGTTTCCATAATTGGTGAACTCCAGTGCTGTGTCTTAGCCTACCTACTACTTCTAACTAAAGTTCCTACATAATGCTCCTGCCTTATGTTCTGTTGCTCCTACCATTTTGCCAAAAGGCAAGGATAGCACATAGTACTCACCATAGGAAAATCTTGGGTTATGAAGAATTAGTTGTGTGAGTTGATTGTTGTCAAGTGTTATGTGTGTCAAGGAGAGATTGTATGTTTGTGAACAAAATGCCAGCAGTCCATGTGTGGGTAAGGTACATTTATTAAGATAGTTTGTGGAAATCTTGAAATTTGATCAGAGTTATGAAGGAGTTTTCAATGATAGCACCCATCACATCTGCATTTAGTCATTCTTCATACTGATATGATTCATGAGATGAATTATATGTGGTGGATGCTCACTTAATCTTTCTAATGGGGCAGTCCATAAGCACACTAAAATTGAATTACCTCACCTCCCTGCATCATAACACAGAGTACAGTCCAGTAGCATTATGTTACAGCAGTATTTACATGACTGCTAAATAGATTATTGCAGAAATGGATGATGTTATAATACTGTCTTTGTACTGGACAGTAATGAGCAAGTAGAGCTATATGTTGTGTAGTTTTTTATATTTTGTGAGTGAAAAATCACCTTCAGCATGACTTAATCATCATTTGTTGATGAAATGGAAGACCTTCTCATTTCAAAGAACATCATTTCCCTGCTACTAGAGGTATTGCAACCTTGGAGTTGCAAGAGTTCCTAGAACAGGGGTCTAGGAGTAATACCAGGACCCTTTTAGGAAAGGAGTCTTGTGACAATCATGAATGAATAGATAGATATCCTATACTCATCATAAAACAGACTTTCAATGTAGCCCTTTCCTATGTTTATAATAGATTAATATTAAGTTTTAAGAGTGTTTCCTCTCCATTTATTTGTGACAAACAAATGCAGAATTTTAAAACTGACATGAAGCTGAACAATGCAAAACAGAATAGAAGCACACATGCCAAAGCTTTATCATGCCATAGTATCAATACTGTATTCAATATTAAAAGGCTCAAATGTTTGGTGAAATAATTTAACTGCATCAAAAACTTAACCTATACTTAGACACAAAAAGACTCTTGATTAAGAGCACTAAGTAAATATCTATCATTTGCTCCCCTCTCACTCCTCCTGATGCTCAAAACAATGACATATCGGAAACAAGTTAGGTGGATGTTCATTTCTGCATTTATTTTTGTGCTATGATATGACTGTATCAAAGAAATATGAATTGTTCAGGTAATTAGGAAATATAATTCAGTTCCCAAAAGCATTCATTAAAACTCCAAAGCATAACTAGGAAGCATTTTCTACAGTAGTTTGGTGATGACTTATTCATTGTCTTCAAACTGGTGTCACCCTTAGGCCATCAGTTGTTGTTACATAACAGACCACTTGCCACCCATCACCACAACTGCAAAACACAACCACTAGAGGTTTACTTTTTGGTACAAGATGTAAACTGTGCATCACTGTATAATATGTTGATTCTTATACAAATTACATCAACTTATCATTATCCAGAGTAGCAAGCATATTTATACACAATGTTCTGCTCATACTTTACTCACTGCAAGACAGTTAAAACTGGTCACTGTGAGTTTTCGCTTGAAGCTGGTGAGGAGGGAGCAGTGTTTTCCCTCTAAAGAATTTTTTTTTGGCCTGTTTGCTTTCATAGAGTTCCATGTAGGGTTCCTTAAATGCATTCTGTAATTGCCTGTAACATCATGCTTACTCTTGATCCTTATCATATGGAATCATCTGTTACATTACAAAAATTTATAGCTATTCAAAAAATTACTTTACTTCCTTTTTTTGACCCTCGACTTCCTTTTCTGACTGTGAGTGGTGGATTTCTTGGGCTTGAAGCATTGCTGACTCCTTAGTCAGTTCATACCAGTGTTCTAAGACCTGTTCTGTAAGATTTTCTCCAAATTTCTCCTCATTACCAGGGAATTTGTTCATGATGTTGATGAGGGATTCTTCTATAACTTCTTAGTTATCATATCCCTCAAAACTGTTCAGCAGGGAAGGGCAGATTTTTTTTCATTTTGCTTGGCAAACTTAATCATGTGCACTCCATGTAGGGCATTCACTTTTTTGCAGTCCACTTTATAAGTTTTATTTCTTGTTCAAACTGGAAAAAGTTCACACCACTTGAAGTAGAATGCTGTGGGTAGTTAAGGTAGGTTCATTGGTAGTGGTGGAGGTAACTGCCTGGGAGTTACTCAGGAGGAGAATTCTGTTGAGTACAGTTGTTAAACAGCAATATGGAGCTACAAGAACACATATTAACTATGTGGTGTGACATGCAAATAAGGGCAACATGGATGTCCAGTTGTGGCCCTGACATGCACTGTTCATGCAAGCAGACAGATGGCAGGCATTTTAAAAACATAAGTTGGTAAGAGAGGTAGACATGCAAATATAAAGTCATAGTAAGTAATTGATGGTTAAACTGTTAGATTAATGATTGAATGTCAGTTAATTGAGCATTAGTGTATCTTCATTGGTCCATTCATCCTTATACAAAACTATATTTCTCATTTCAAATACTTTTAACATTTAACTGCTCCCTCTCTCAGTCTCTCTCTTCCCATCATAAAGTCAACTATGCTGTTTTAGATTCTTATCAGTGTTTCTTCTTCTTTGTTTTCTGCATGGTTATACTATGAATCTTCATCATGTACTTTATCTTTTATCATATACATTGATATGAATTTGATGTGAATAAATTAGACCACTTTTTATTTGTTCCTGGTGCTTCTTTGTTAACTCAAGAAATGGTGAACATGTATGACCCTGTTAGTTGTCTTTTCTTTCTGCTGTACCCACATGTGACTGCTGGCATTTTGTCACAATCATATAGTCTCTCCTTGTCACACATAACACTTGACAACACTTAACACACACAACTCTTTCCTCAAAACTTTGATTTTCCTGTGGTGATCACTGTGCACTAACTCTGCCTTTTGGCAAAATGGCTAGAGCAATAACTAAAAGTAGAAGGTAGGGACATTAAGCAACAGCACCGGGGAGAAACATAAGGTAGAAGTAGTAGTTAGGAACATTAGGCAGGAGCATTAGGTAGAAGTAGTAGATAGGAACATAAGGCAGGAACAGGTGGTAAACACTTTATGTAGTAGTCAGTAGGATCATAAGAGAAGAGCCTCTGGAAACAATGTGCTAGAGTTGCACTCTGCCAGTGGCCTGTTAAGGGTGAGACATGAAGGCTAAGAAGTGGCACTGAAGTTCACCAGTTATGGAGACCTTTGTGTCATGACCACCCCCATGAGGGACTTCCCAGAGAGAAAAGGCATCAGATATATAGACAGATAGATAATATTACCTAATAACCTTGCTCTTATTCCCATTTACTCTTAACTTTCTTCTTTCACACACTTTACCAAACTCAGTCACCAGCTTCTGCAGTTTCTCACATGAATCAGCCACCAGCGCTGTATCATCAGCGAACAACAACTGACTCACTTCCCAAGCTCTCTCATCCACAACAGACTTCATACTTGCCCCTCTTTCCAAAACTCTTGCATTCACCTCCCTAACAACCTCATCCATAAACAAATTAAACAACCATGGAGACATCACACACCCCTGCCGCAAACCTACATTCACTGAGAACCAATCATTTTCCTCTCTTCCTACACGTACACATGCCTTACATCCTCGATAAAAACTTTTCACTGCTTCTAACAACTTGCCTCCCACACCATATATTCTTAATACCTTCCACAGAGCATCTCTATCAACTCTATCATATGCCTTCTCCAGATCCATAAATGCTACATACAAATCCATTTGCTTTTCTAAGTATTTCTCACATACATTCTTCAAAGCAAACACCTGATTCACACATCCTCTACCACTTCTGAAACCACACTGCTCTTCCCCAATCTGATGCTCTGTACATGCCTTCACCCTCTCAATCAATACCCTCCCATATAATTTACCAGGAATACTCAACAAACTTACACCTCTGTAATTTGAGCACTCACTTTTATCCCCTTTGCCTTTGTACAATGGCACTATGCAAGCATTCCGCCAATCCTCAGGCACTATGCAAGCATTCCGCCAATCCTTAGGCACCTCACCATGAGTCATACATACATTGAATAACCTTACCAACCAGTCAACAATACAGTCACCCCCTTTTTTTAATAAATTCCACTGCAATACCATCCAAACCCCCTGCCTTGCCGACTTTCATCTTCCGCAAAGCTTTTACTACCTCTTCTCTGTTTACCAAATCATTTTCCCTAACCCTCTCACTTTGCACACAGCCTCAACCAAAACACAATATATATTCCACTCTATCATTAAACACATTCAACAAACCTTCAAAATACTCACTCCATCTCCTTCTCACATCACTAATTGTTATCACCTCCCAATTAGCCCCCTTCACTGAAGTTACCATTTGTTCCCTTTCTCTTACATGCTTTATTTACCTCCTTCCAAAACATCTTTTTATTCTCCCTAAAATTTAATGATACTCTCTCACCCCAACTCTTTGTTGTCTTTTCCTAGCACTACCTCGCACACATGAGGGGGGAGGGGGTTGTTATTGCATGTGTATATATGTATATGTCTGTGTGTGTATATATATGTATACGTTGAGATGTATAGGTATGATATGCGTGTGAGGACGTATATGTATATCCATGTGTATGTGGGTGGGTTGGGCCATTCTTTCGTCTGTTCCCTTGTGCTACCTCACCAATGCGGGAGACAGCGACAAAGCAAAATAAATAAATAAATAAATTATATTATTATATTGAATTCCCAACAGTCAGAGGTGTTAGTCCATCACAAGAAATGTATGTGTAAAATAATTTCAACAAAGAAAATGTGTGAAATAATTTCAACAAAGAAATGTTTTCAACAGTATGTTTTATTTGTTTTTCTTATTTATGTTTTAGTATTTAGTTGCTCAAGATGCTCACTGCTGATCTCAGCGGGTAAAATTTTGTTCAGTAATATATTTTATAGCACATTCCAGTGCCCCATATTCCATAATTGAGAAGAACATAGTTTTCAAATGATACATCCCTGGGATAGATGAAAAAGAATGCTAACATTTTATTCCCTGAATGGTGAGGGAGGCAACTAAAAGTGGCAGTAGGGATCTTCAGGGAGTAGCGGTAACCTCACAGGCAGAGGAATTAGCAAAGAAAGGTCAAGTAGGGTCAGGTGGGGACAACTCAGGCGGTATAAGTAGTAGGTTAGCACAGCTACAGGTCTCAGGTAACTTTTAGGAACAAGGCTGGTAGGTCCAGTGCGGGAAGGGTCAGAGTAAGGTGGTGAACCCCAAAGAGATGGAGAACCATCTCTCCCACTGCTGCACTCACAGTCATTAACAGTGATAATACAGACACACATACCAACATTATGAAAAAGCTAATTTCAGTCCAGAAAACAACTCTAAAGAAAATAAGTTTAACATACACAAATGCCCAGAGCATTATGACAAAACATGATGAACTTATATACTATGCAGTTTCTGAAAAACTAAACATCATTGCAATCTCAGAAACATGGGTAAACTCTGAGAATAAACACTTAATCGCTGAGTTAGCAATAGTTTGATACAAACTATTTATGAAAGATCACTTGTACAGGGTAGGAGGTGGAATTTTGATCTTTTTTTTTTTTTTTTTTTTTTTTTTTTTGCCGCTGTCTCCCGCGTTTGCGAGGTAGCGCAAGGAAACAGACGAAAGAAATGGCCCAACCCACCTTCATACACATGCCTTGATTCAATCCACTGACAGCACGTCAACCCCGGTACACCACATCGCTCCAATTCACTCTATTCTTTGCCCTCCTTTCACCCTCCTGCATGTTCAGGCCCCGATCACACAAAATCTTTTTCACTCCATCTTTCCACCTCCAATTTGGTCTCCCTCTTCTCCTCGTTCCCTCCACCTCCGACACATATATCCTCTTGGTCAATCTTTCCTCACTCATTCTCTCCATGTGACCAAACCATTTCAAAACACCCTCTTCTGCTCTCTCAACCACGCTCTTTTTATTTCCACACATCTCTCTTACCCTTACGTTACTTACTCGATCAAACCACCTCACACCACACATTGTCCTCAAACATCTCATTTCCAGCACATCCATCCTCCTGCGCACAACTCTATCCATAGTCCACGCCTCGCAACCATACAACATTGTTGGAACCACTATTCCTTCAAACATACCCATTTTTGCTTTCCGAGATAATGTTCTCGACTTCCACACATTCTTCAAGGCTCCCAGAATTTTCGCCCCCTCCCCCACCCTATGATCCACTTCTGCTTCCATGGTTCCATCCGCTGCCAGATCCACTCCCAGATATCTAAAACACTTCACTTCCTCCAGTTTTTCTCCATTCAAACTCACCTCCCAATTGAATTGACCCTCAACCCTACTGTACCTAATAACCTTGCTCTTATTCACATTTACTCTTAACTTTCTTCTTTCACACACTTTACCAAACTCAGTCACCAGCTTCTGCAGTTTCTCACATGAATCAGCCACCAGCGCTGTATCATCAGCGAACAACAACTGACTCACTTCCCAAGCTCTCTCGTCCCCAACAGACTTCATCCTTGCCCCTCTTTCCAAAACTCTTGCATTCACCTCCCTAACAACCCCATCCATAAACAAATTAAACAACCATGGAGACATCACACACCCCTGCAGCAAACCTACATTCACTGAGAACCAATCACTTTCCTCTCTTCCTACACGTACACATGCCTTACATCCTCGATAAAAACTTTTCACTGCTTCTAACAACTTGCCTCCCACACCATATATTTTGATCTATGTTCTTTTAAGATATGCAAAGTAGACACAAATATGTACTACTCATTATATCGAATTACCAACAAGTACAAAAGTAAACTATGTCTAGGCATTATTTACAGACCTCCTAAGCAAAATGAAGATGACAATAAGATGTTATACAATGAAATCAAAACTATAGTAAACAGTAAAAAGGTTATAATAGTAGGAGACTTCAGCTGTCCAAACATTAACTGGAACACCTTAACAAGTGACTGAGAGGGAACAAGACTAATGAAACTGATTGAAGATGCTTTCCTAGAATACTTTATTAAAGAACCACGTAGAGGTGAAAACATTCTTGATCTTGTCCTCACTAGTGACACAAACTTGATCTACTCTTGTGAAGTAGGTGAGAGTCTGTCAAACAGCGATCACAGCTTGATTAGATTAGAGATAAATTTAGATTATGAAAAAAATGACAACAAACTCTTGATCCTAGATTACAAGTGAGCAAATTTTGAAAACATTAGACATGAAATTCACAGTACCAATTGGGTAAAACTAATTGCCATGTTTCTAGAAGAACACAAAATTATATCAGGCAACCAATATGGTTTCTGCAATATCCAATCCTGCCTGACAAGTTTGCTGGAATTCTTTAATGTTATTTATTGTAATTGGGACAAAAAATTACCATCTATTGTAGTATATTTACATTTCCAAAAGGCTTTCGATGAAGTACCTCACAAGAGACATTCAGATAAACTCAAAGTACATGGAATTGGTGAAGAACTCTGTACATGTATCAGAGACTGACTTATCAGAAGAAAACAGTGTGTAGTATAGGTGGCATAGCTTCAGACTGGCTAGATGTAATGAGTGGTGTGCCACAGGGGTCAGTCCTAGACTCAATTCTTTTCATAATATATATTAATGACCTAGAACTCGCTCTCATATCTAAGATCTCCAAATTTGCTGACAATATTAAACTAGGAGGTAGAGCTGCAGGACTGTGTATTGATACAAAGAGACCTTAACTTATTAGCAGAGTGGTCAGACAGATGGCAAATGAAGTTTAATGTAGACAAGTGTAAAGTTATGAACTTTTGGAGACAAGAATATATGTTACAACTACAAACTATTTGGAAATTCTCTAACTAAAGTAAATGAAGAAAAGGACCTGGAATTGTCATTAGCAGCAATCTGAAATACATGAAACAATATCAAGCAGCAAGTAAAA
The DNA here is from genome assembly GCF_036320965.1 of Panulirus ornatus. Taxonomy (NCBI): domain Eukaryota; kingdom Metazoa; phylum Arthropoda; class Malacostraca; order Decapoda; family Palinuridae; genus Panulirus; species Panulirus ornatus. Next base: position 40,860,437 of record NC_092234.1, on the reverse strand, counting down.
AAGGCAACCAAATGTTAGGTTCATAGCCAGGAACATAGATTACATGACACCAGAAACAATTCTCACACTTTATAAATCTCTTGTAAGACCACACCTTGGACATGCATTTCAGTTTTCATCCTCAAACAATATAACAAAGACAAGGAAAAATTAAAGCAAGCACAGAGATGCATGACAAAATTTATCCCATCCCTTAGAAATCTGGCAAACAAAGAGAGGCTAAAATGACTGGATCTCTTCTCCCTTAGGAAATGTAAACATCTCAGTGACTTAATCCAGGTGTTCAAAGTTCTGAACAAGTTCAGTAACATAGATCATGAACATCTTTTTGAAATACAAGAAAATACGGTTACCAGGACAAATTGAATAAAACTTAAACCTAAAAGACGTAGCACGGATGTGGGAAAAGCTTCCCTTCCTAAAGGTGTGTTGAGCACTGGAATAAGTTACTGTCAGATGTAGTGAATGCCAAGACTATAAATACCTTCAAAAGTTGTTTAGACAAATATTTTATAAATTCAAGTATACTCTTGTGAAAAACGCCAGAAATAACTATAAACGACAGTGGTAATGGGGACACTAGAGGGCTAATGTGCAGCAGCCAGGAGGTAGTGATAGCATAAAAAGCTGCTGAGTGGAATTACATTTTCTTGTCAATTTTCTTTTTTTTTTACCAGACAACCCAGTCATGGACCAGTCAGGCCTCCTGCTCTGTCTTTCTCATGTAAACTAATGTAATGTCTCCAGTCAGTCTGTTCCATTCATCCACCACTCTTAAACTATAGAAGTATTTCTTTATATCCTTATTTACAAGTTCCTTACTTAATTTCATGTTGTGTTCTTGAGTTGTACTATCCCTCCATCCCTCAAAAAACTGTTCAGTGCCCACTTCATCAGTCTCAGTTAAAAACTTGAAGGTTGTGATCAGGTCTTCTCTCAGTCTTCTGTCTTCCAAGGTGGGTAAATTTAAGCACTTCAAACTTTTCCTGTCATTTAGCACTCTTAATTCTGGTACCATATTTGTTGCCTTTCACTGGTTTTGGCCTCATTTAGGATATGAATATCATACTAAATATTTCCTTATCCATATACTTAAAAGCTTCTATGATAATTACCAGCAAACACTTTGTGTCTTTAACTATTTTCCTAATGTGGGACACTTAGGATAGATTTGGGACAGTGTCTACTCCCACGTCCTTTTCACACTCAGAATCCTGAAGCTTATTTCCTGCTTTTTGTTTGTTCCATTCTCATTACTTTATATTTGCTCAGTATGAATTTCATCTACCATGTTTCAGACGAACTTTGGAATCTGTTGTGTCCCATGTAAGCTGATGCAATCCTCCTTACTTTTCATTTCCCTCATGACCTTTTCATCATCTGCAAACACATTCAGGTAGGACTCCATACTTTCAGGCAAGTAATTAAGAATCATGCCAAGTGGTTTGGTGAAAAGAGAAGAGATGGTAAAAGTCATATTTAAGATAAAGTTTGGCAAAGCAGCTTGAGTGTATGGGATAGTTGAATTTCTCAAGAAAGGGTATAACAGTACGGTTGACTGGTTAGTCAGGATTTTCAGTTCTTCTATGGCTCAAGGTGATGTGCCTGAAGAGTGGTAGAATACCTGTATAATGCCAATGTATAAAGGCAAGGGGAACAAAAGTTTGAATTCCAGAGGTTAAATCTGTTGGATATATCTGGTAAGTTTGACTGAGTGGTGATTGAGAGGTTGGTACCATTCACAGAGCATCAGGTTAGGGAGGAACGATGTGGCATCAGAGGTAGTCAAGGATGTGTGCTAGGTGTTTGCTTTGAAGAAAGCATGTAAGAAATACTTAAAGAAAGAGAAGAATTTGATTGTGGTATTTATGGATCTGGAGAAAATTTGTGATTGGATAGACAGAGATACTTTGTTGAAGATGCTATGAATACATGGTGTAAGAGCAAAACTTGTGAAAACAATGAGTAGTTTTTATTAAGAGAATAAGACATGTGCATAACTAAGAACGGAAGAGGGTGATTGATTGCATGTGAAGGTGGGTCTGCATCAAGGGTGTATGATGTTACTTTGGCAGTTTAATCTGTTTATGAATTGGGTAGGTGAGGGAGGTAGATATGAGGATCATGGAGAGAAGAGTGGGTCTGAAGTCTGTTGTTGTTGGTGCTGATGGTATGGGAAGAGCCAATGTAAGTCAGTTGCTTTTTGTAGATGAGACTGTTCTGGTGGAGGACTCAAGTAAGAAACTGCAGAGGCTGATGTCTAAATTTTGTTAAAGTGTGTGAAAGGATGAATTAGAGACAGTGTTAATAGAAGTAAAGTAATGAGGTTTAGCAGAGAAGAGAGACCTCTATAGTCTAAGTGTCAGTTTGAATGGAGATCTCTTGGAGGAAATGGTGTAATGTAGACACCTGGGAGTAGATGTGGTAAAAGATGGCACTATAGGAGCTGAAGTGAACCATGATGGTGAGTAAGGGGGGCAAAGGTCTGGGGTACATTGAGAAGTGTGTGATAAGAGATAACTGTCTGTGAGAGCAAAAATGGAAATGCTTGGTGATATAGTACCGTCGTTGTTGCAGTATGGATGCAAATTATAGGTCCAAAATGTAAATATACAAAAGAAGATGGATATGCCTAAGGACAATATGTGGTGTGAGGAGGTTTGCTTGAGTAAAGAATAACATTAAGAAAGAGATGGGATTCTAAGCAGAGTATATTTGAGAGAACTGAACAGGATTTGCTTAAATCATTTGGATATATGAAGAGGATGAGCAAGGAGAGACTGAGAATGAGGATGTATGTGTCAGAAGTGGAGGGAAGGAGCACCTACAGTGAGATTTTGCCACGATGGATACAGGTGGCTGATATGGAATCTTCTCCGTCAAATTTCTTGATAATGGATGGCAGTCAGATTCAGATTTTGCATATGTATGTTAGATATTTTTAGGACTTTCCCTTAATCATTGAATTTTGTCGAAACAGGGTAATTGTTTTTTAAAAAGTGGGTGCTCTTAAATACTTCATGTCTTAATGCATTTGTTGGTGCTGTAACAGAGTACAGTAAATATATTTCTCCCAGGGACAGAGGTATATATTTCCACATATTTGAGTATTCCTCCTTAAAATGTATTCATAATTTGTATCGAAGATTAACCTCTTTGGTTCACTTTTCATGTGGGCCATTACTGTAGCTTTAGTGTAGTAAACTGAAAGGTTATGCCTTGCAATAGATTATTTTATACTGAAACTAATTCTGAGTGACCTTTAAGAAATGCAATCACTATTTTTCTTTCTTGCTTATGCTTTGTTTACTCTCTGTAGGTGTTTGCACTGGAATACAAGTTTTCTATCTGTAATGCCATAATAGATACCCCAGAACAATGGTATGCTACGTATGGTGACACAAAAGAAACACAATAAGTGAATATATTCATGTCAAAATATCTTCTTTATTTTGAAAAGACTTCTTTTTCTATTACTTCCTGTAAAAGTTCTGTGATTGGGCAGCAGTTAGCATTTTTATGTTCATCCATTTTTTGTTTGTTACTTTACTGATATTTATCTTGATAACATATGTGATAATGCATTTAGCTAATTCATTGTATGAAAAGAGCTAAACATATCAGCACTGATGGAGCCTTGTTTAGAAATTATTATGATCTTAGTTGTATTCTGGAAAATATCAGATAAATTTAAATCAAAATAACCTAAAAGTTCCTTCTCTCAAGTTTTATTTTACTTGCTGAAAAACTGTACATTTCTTTCATATGTTTGGCACAAGAATATTTAGAGAATGAGATTTGGCACAAGAATATTTAGAGAATGAGATTTAGCCTTATGAAAAGTAATTTCTTTCTTCAAAGCAGACAATTGAGGAAAGGAGATAAGAGAGGCTAACTGTCTTGGGTAATAAGGTAATATCCCCATACTAACATATGAGTTGTCCCATTTTATATCCTTATTAACAACATTACCTTACATGGAACCACTTCCCACTACTGTTACCTCAACAGGAAGAAGACTATAATGAGCTCAACTCTACATGCACAAAAGCAAATACAGGTCATTGCTAAATCCAGACTTTACTACCAGAAGCACAAGGCTGTACCTCTTTGTAACATTTTATCCTTTGGGAGGGAGAATTAAAAGTAAAATGAAGTCTGCTTTTTAGCCTCCTTTGTGGAAAAAAATAGCTTTTCACAAACTCAAAATTTATATTATTCTTGAGTCAGTTAGTAAGCAAGGGAGATAACAGCACAGCCAGATGGAGAATATTGTAAAACTCAAACTTACCGGTGAAAAGAAGTGGGGAGCCAAGTTTAAGCCAAAGGACAAGGCTATGAATTGCCACAGCCTCCATCCCACCTTAAAACTTGAAAACTTTCTGAACTTGGAGATGGGTAGAGTACCAATATGTATTCTGTAAATCAATGCTTACTATCCAGGAATGTGTTTGAAGGACTTGTTTTACCTGTTGAGTGGTGGTCATCCGGGGCATTTTTTATAACAGAAAACTTGTTTAGACGTTGAGAATTATTTTTTTTTCTACTCTTGCCAACATGTCACAGGTCAAAAAATACACCCTCTTGGGCCCATTAAAGGTGGTATCTGTGCCTATTCTAACATCAACACACCTGTGGCATGCCTTAAGGACCATGATTCCCCTAACTTTGACATTATCTGACTCGAAGGTCTGTTTTCCAACTACCTCTGTTATCCTTTGTTTTGCCTACTGCTATCCTAATTCTACTAATTTTCTAAATTTCTTCAACACTCTAAAGTCCTGCCATAAGGCTGTAACAACTTCACCTGCAGACCAAGATCATCTAGGTGATTTCAACATTCACCTTGGGGAATAGTCGAACTTCTCCCATACAAATGCTGGGGTAATTGAAGTCTTTATGTTCTCCATTCTCAATGATCTCAAGCAAATTATCACCCATTTCATCCATATTCGTGATTGCTAATTGATATTCTTGATAATCTTGATATTCTGGGTCTAATTTACACCTCTAATTCTTTGCACTGTAGCTTCATAATCTCAACCCCAATTAGTTCTTCTGGCTACATCTGCCTCCAGCAGCACCTTCTAAACATAAATATTTGCACTTCAACAGAGCTTACCGGAATAATGTGTACAGAAATTCTTTTCTGACTTTCCTTGGGTTGATTACTCTTTCTTATGTGGTGATGGTTCTGTCTCCACCAAACACATAGCAGAGGTTATTCTTGTGAGAATGAAAGTATTTATGTCCTCTTCCTCAGAGACTACCACTTTTTCCAAACCATGTTTCAGCCATACCTGTTATGACGCCATTCAGGCAGGGGATCAGGCATGTCAGGCTTGGAAAAACCCTTCTTCCTCTGACTCCCATTCAGCATTTAGCATTGCCCATAATCAGTGCAAATATGTTGTCTGTGAAACAAAGCATTCCTTTATTCAAAGGATATGTCTTTCTGGCCTTTTAGCTAAGGGCATTGATAACAATTTCTGTCGCTCTACTTTTCTTTCATGTTTCTGTTATCTCTCCTGTAGACAAAGCACTGTCTTTGGTTCTTGTTTCTATCCAACTCTACTTTGGATAACTCTTCCATTTCTTCACCCCCTTATGCTTCTCTTCCTAATCCTATGCCCCTCCCCATAAATTGTTTTTGAACTATATGAAAACCACTTCTCTCTCTGGAGACAAGCAAGGCTTAAGGACCTGATAGCATCCACCCCTGTGTACTGAAAAAGCAAGCCTCTAAGCTTGCACCTGTGCTCGCTCTTCTGTTTAAAAACCAAAACTTTTCCTTCCTCTTGCTAGCATGCATTGATGCATCCCATCCCTAAGAAGGGTGACTATTCTAACCCCTCTAACTTTTATCCTGTTGCTTTGACATCTACTATTTCCAAAGATCTTGAATCTCACAGTTTTTGCTCTGATTACCAGTATGGATTCTGTAAAGTGGAATTCACTCACAATATTTTTTCCTATCTTACAAATGTCTGGTCATCATTCCTGAAAGACTCTCGGGAATCCAGTGTACTTGCCCTTGATATATCCAAAGCTTTTGACAGGGTGTGGCACCAGATTCCCATCTCTTTGACTTCCCTCCCTCACTTTGTTCTTGGCACCAGATTCCCATCTCTTTGACATCCCTCCCTCACTTTGTTCTTGTCTGGCTGATCTGTCTCTATGGTTGTTGATGGAACATCCTCTCCCCTTTCCTGTCCCCCTTCCTACATCAATAGTGGTGTCCCTCAAGGTTCTCTCCAGTCTCCTAAACTGTTTCTTCTTTTTATCAACAATTTTCTTTTTTCTACAAATAACCAAACATACTCAGATGCTGTCAGCTCAACACTCCATTCCTCCACATCCTTCAAATCTACTCATACTTCTCTCACTTGAACTGCATCTTGTCTTCACACAACTTCTCAACTAACTCAGACTTGGACAGGGTATCTCAGTGGAGTAGACAAAATCTAGTTAAGTTTAATGTTGGAGACCCAGTTTCTGGCCATCTCTCTCAAAAATTCCTCAAAACTTTTCTCTCACCTTCAACAGATCTGTAATTCCACCTCTTGCCTCAGGGAACATGCTTGGTATTCTTGTAATATCTACACTATCTTGGAAACCTTGCAATACAGAAATAACTAAGTCTGCCTCTAAGAAACTGAGAGTCCTATTGAGATGCCAAGATTTCTTTTCTTTGTATACACAGTTGCTCTGTGTATACAAGGGATTAATTTGTCTTTGTACGGAGTACTGCTTCTACATCCAGAGTGATCCTGGCTCAGCATCCTTACTTGATGGAGTCAAAAGTGATCCATCTTATCAACTTTCCCAGGTTAACTTCAAAACTTGACCCATTTGTCCATCACTGCAATGATAATTTACTTTCCCTCTTCTATAGGTATTACTCAGTTTTCTTTTGTTCCCAAGGGCTGGCTGTTTGTGTGCCCTCAACACTAACTAGACCATGCAATACTCTTGGCAAGCTTCTGCATCACTTAATTACTGTGCTGTCATTTGGGAACTCAAGTGTGGGCAGTTAATTTGTCCTTGTATGGAGTACTGCTTCCACATCCTGAGTGGTCCTGGCTCAGCATCCTTACTTGATGGAGTCAAAAGTGATCTGTCTTATCAACTTTCCCAGGTTAACTTCAAAACTTGACCCATTTGTCTATCACTGCAATGATGATTTACTTTCCCTCTTCTATAGGTATTAGTCAGTTTTCTTTTGTTCCCAAGGGCTGGCTGTTTGTGTGCCCTCAACACTAAATAGACCATGCAATACTCTTGGCAAGCTTCTGCATCACTTAATTACTGTGCTGTCATTTGGGAACTCGAGGGTGGGCTGTTATGATAACTGTTTCTCTCCCTACACCTCGAAGCTTGGGAACTCTTTTCTTTCTCATGTCTTTCCCAATTAATTATGACCTAGTACAGGTACACCACCAATTTTCTGGCACCCTTGGTTCCAAAGCCTTGCCGGATTAACCATTTTACTGGACCAACCGTGGTCACGTAATGATTATTCATCAATGCACCTCTAACCTACTAATTATACACCTCCCATGTGTCTAAAATATACCATGGATTGCTAGAAATTTAAATTAAACAAATATTAAATGTAGATTAGATAAATAAATGAAATACATTATACACCCTCTCAGGAGTGAGGTGCTTGTCAGGTACGTGTTTTGCAAATTCATCCACATACTCAGCAGTTCCTTCATAGTTTGCAGACTGCTTTTCTCCACACACTTTATTCATGGAAATTCCATGACGCTTCTTGAATCTTTGAAGCCATCCTTCACTTTATTTATGCTTATGTTGTAATTTGAGTTCATTATGGAACTACTTAGCCTGGCTCATTATCATACTTCCTGACAAGTCCACCCCATTACTCCGATGCTGTCGAAACCATTCCATCATCATTCGATCGTGCTAAGTGTTCTTACCATCTTTCATAGTTTTTATAATTGTCATTTGCTTCTTGGAATTGCTGTCTGCATAGAATTTCAATATTTTCTCCCTTTGCTTCTTTATATCATAAGCAGTTGACGAACAGCTTATGCACCGAAACACCACGGTCCATTTTTTTCAACAGTTCTACCATATCTTGGATCAATATATACTGGTGTTTACGTTTGACACCACACCTGATACTCTCATATGTCTTAGAAGCCATAACTAGCATCAAATTTAAGCAAAATAAGGTAAGAATCTCACAGAATTGCGGTGTCATCACCAATGATGAAGTGTAAAAGATGTAAACAAGCGCACCATACACACAGCGCCATCTATGGCCACCTAATAAACTAGTCTGGTGGCCGCGATGATGTCAAGTTCCCTTACGTAATTTTGTCTGGACTAAAGGAGGTACCAAACCATCAGTTGCTGGAAATTCGTTTGTGTACCTGTAATTTATAAAATGACAGTTTTTCACTTCTTTCATTAATATCTTTATATTTCAAGTAAGGCCCTGCCTTGATATGGACTTTAGTCCATGACTAGAGGCTCCAACATGAAAAGAATTTAAGTTCATCAGGCGTTTATAGATTTGCCTATTCCTTAAAGGAGTCCTTTTTTAGTCTGGGAAGCTGGATGTTCACATATGCTAGTTTTTTGTTAGTTCACTGACACTTTTGTGGGTCATGCTGTTGACAGAGTGAGAACTTTTTAAGAGGTTTGGCCTGAGAGGATAAGAAAATGGGGTACAATAAGCAACCCAAGATCATGTCTTGTTAGTACTGTTCTTACCCAAGCATCCTTCAGCCAAACATTTGGGAAAAATGGAGAATGCCTCAAATGGCAAAAGACAACTTAGACTGCTATGTATCTCCAGAGGAAGGTTTGCAAGGGTAGTAGAAACATCCACAACCTCTAGACAGTATGGAAGGAGGAGCACTTTGACTTCTCTAGGGATATCTTTTTCAGTGAAGTACAATTAAAAGGAGAATCCTTTTTCAGGCAGTTTAGGAAAGGGATAGACTTGCCCCATTGTGATAGATGTTTTGCAAAAGAGGAAGTAGATGGGTGTGGCATTAGAATAGTCATGGGAAAGACTAGTGAAGTTGAACTCCTTTTGCCCTTAACCTTGCTTGTTACTTCTTGAGGGAAAAGAGAGGTGCAGAAAAGGGAAGACTTCACCAAGGAATCAGCATCCGATCTCATGAGGAACATTGTGGCTTCAGTGTTGTATTCCTGTATGAGATTTAGGCCCAACACCATTGCCTCAGATGAAGAAACATTCAGCTGTACAAACCTAGTTTCATTGACTGGGCTTACCTGGACAGAACTCGCAGAAGGAAGATAAGGCAACAACTCCCATTTGGTGTGATGTGGATCCCCTCCCTATTGCTCAGGGAAGAAGGGATTAGATGGAATATGAGGTGGAGCTTCTCATGATAACTTCTTGTGAACAGAAGAGGTCTCTTAAAAGTTAATATGAGGCTGATTTTGTCTTTCCTTGAAAAAGTTATAAAAACTTATAGATGGAAACAGTAAGTAGTGGAGTATCCTTTGATTAAAAAACTTGTGTATGGAAGTTCTTTGATTGCTTATGATAATCTATGATGGGTCTTGAGTAAGTCAGAATACAGACAAGGCTTTTACCTTAGAGGAATGACATTTTTGTCTTTTATCCTCATTCTTGAATTTTTGATAGTCTGCCTTAGTTTGGTTACAGCTTTATCGAGATTTCATGTTTGGCTTTTCATGGTATTTGACCAAGTTGGTCTACCTCATCCAAGAGGTTAAACCTCCTGAAAAGCTATCCTTTCAGCCCCAACTCCCCCTGAGTCTGTACAAAAATTTTAAGATGCTCCCCTCTGATTGGAAGACTTCTAATGTCTCTGTAATATCAAAGTCAACAAGCCACAGTTTTTCAGTGCATTACAACCCACTTCCAAAGCCTTGATCTCTGGCTTATTCTATGAAAGTTTTGTATTTAATTAGACTTACATAAACATTACAAGTAGCATAGATCCTATGTTGTTTGGTAATATGAAGACCTCTATTTCAAGACTGCCTGCTCAGGTGGTTGGTAAGGTGATATTGTGTAATAATTTCTCCCCAATATTGGTAATCTTTCAGCCATGACGAAAATAGCCCATATTCACGATTATGGTAGGAGGGAAATTGACAGCTTTTAGCTACATTAGAGGACTAGGAAGATGATCCTGAGTTACTTGATGTTTATGATCTGTTAGAACCAGTAAGGAGTTTTTATCAAAGGAGTAAGGTATCAGTTTGAATAAGAAGAGAAGAGGGTGAGTAGTTTCAGGTGAAGATGGGTCTGTGGCAGGGGTTTGCAATTTGATCTGTTCATGGATGGGGTAGTGAGGGAGGTGGGTGTGAAAATCTTAGAGAGAGCAGGTCAACAGTTGTCAAGGAAAGTGGCCTGAGAAGGTAAGTCAGTTACTGTTTTTTGATGACACATTATTGATGGGAGATTCAAGTGCAAAACTGCAGATGTTGGTGACTGAGTTTTGGAGAGTATGTGAAAGGAGAAATTTGAGGGTAACAGTGTATGAAAGGAAGGTTAATAGGTTCTGCAGTGGAGAGAAAGAGGTTAGTTGGAGTGTGAGCTTAAATGGAAAGATCCTGGAGGAATTGGAGTGTTTTAGATATCTGGGAATGGACATGGCAGTGAGTGGAACCATGGCAGTTGAAGTGAGATTTAGTATGGGTGAGAGGGTAAAGGTCTTTGCTGCATTGAGGCATGTGTGAAAAGAAAGGTCAGTGCCTGTGAACACAACGATAGGTATGTTTGATGGTATAGGAGTCCCAGTGGAATGCTATGGACTAGGGAACAGGGTAGATGTGTTGGTATTGAGATGTTTGATGACATTATGTGATGTGAGATGTAGAATGAGGAGGTATACAAAGTGAGAGAGTCGTGACAAGTAGTTTGGTGGAGAGATAAGAGGGTGATAACCTTGGGTAAGATGAAATGTGGTAAGGCAGCTGAAGTAGATGGTATGTTTGCCATTAAGAATGAATTAGAGTAATACTTAGAGAAACAGTGGCTTAGTAAGTGGCATTTGTGGATCTGGAGAAAGCATATGAGAGGGTTGATAGAGTTGCCTTGTGGAATGTGTTACGAATATATGGTGTGGGAGGAAACCTAATAAGGGCAGTGAGTTGTTTTAATCAAGAGAGGAAGGCATGTGCTAGTAGGTAGAGAGGAGGGTGAGTGGTTCAGTGTGAAGGTTGGTCTGCAGCAGGGGTGTGTAATGTCACTATGCCTGTTTAATTTGTTTATGGATGGGGTGGTGAGGGAGGTAAATGCAAAGGTCTTGTAGAGAGGAGCAAGCATGCAGTATATTGAAGCTGAGGAGGCCTGGTAGATAGCAAATTCAAGTGAGAAACTCCTTTCACACTCTTTCCCAAACTCAGTCACCAACTTCTGCAGTTTCTCACTCAAATCTGTCACCAGTGTTGTGTCATCAGCAAACAACTGTTGGACTCACTTCCCAGGCTCCCCTTCATCTATACAGACTGCATACGCCCACCTCTCTCCAAGAACCTTGCATTTACTTCCCTCACTACCCCATATGTAAACAAATTAAAGAGCCTTGATGATGCCCCTGCTGCAGACAAACCTTCACCTGGAACCACATACTCTCTCCTTTTCCTACTCCTACACGTACCTTACACTCTTGATGAAAGCTTCTCAGCCTCTCCCTCTATATATATTTTTTTATTCTTGATTACCATTTCCCGTTTTAGCATGGTAGTGCTAGGAACAGATGAAGAATGGCCACATCCACTCACATCCATTCTTTAGCTATCACATGTAATACACTGAAACCACAACTCCCTATCCACAACCACACTCCCACACTCCACAGATCCATCCATGGTTTACTCTGGACTCTCCATATACCTTGGTTCAGTCCAAAGACAGGATGTTGACCCCAGTATACTACATCGCTCCAATTCACCCTCCTGCATGTTCAGACCCCAATCACTTAAAATCTTTTTCACTCCATCCTTCCATCATCAATTTGGTCTCCTTATTCTCCTTCTTCCCTCCACTTCTGATGCACATATCCTTTTTGTCAACCTTTCGTCACTCAGGCTCTCTTTGTGTCCTTTTCAACACACTTTCTTTTACTCTCACATCCAATTTATCTATTACCAAGCATCTCTCTTACCCTTTCATTACTCACTTGATCAAACTGCCTTGCATCAATTATTGTCCTTCAATATTTCATTTCCATACTATTAACATTATTTATTTTATATTTATTTATTAATCTTGATCACCATCTCCCACATTAGCGAGGTAGCGAAAGGAAACAGAAGAGAGAATGACCCAACCCACCCACACACACATGTATATACATAAACGCCCACACAAGCACATATACATACCTATACATTTCAACGTATACATGCACATACATTTACATATATACACATTTACATACTCAAACTTTCTGCCTCCATCCATTCCTGTTGCCACCCTGCCACACATGAAATAGCACACATACACACACTCTGCGAGATAGTGCTAGGAAAAGACAAAAATAGGCCACATTCAATCATACTCAGTCTCTAGTTGTCATGTGTAATGCACTGAAACCACAGCTCCCTTTCCAAATCCAGGTCCCACAAAACTTTTCATGGTTAATCCCAGATGCTTCACATGCCCTGGTTCAATCCATTGACAGCACATCGACCCCAGTATACCACATCGCTCCAGTTCACTCCATTCCTTGCACACCTTTCACCCTCCTGTATGTTCAGGCCCCAATTGCTCAAATCCTTTTTCACTTCATCCTTCCACCTCCATTTTGGTCTCCCACTTCTTGTTCCTTCCACCTCTGACACATCCTCTTTGTCAGTCTTTCCTCACTCATTCTCTCCATGTGACCAAACCATTTCAACATAACCTTTTTTGCTCTCTCAACCACACTCTTTTTATTACTATTCATCTCTCTTACCCTTTCATTACTTACTCAATCAATCAACTTCTGCAGTTTCTCACCCAAATTAGCCACCAGTGCTGTATCATCAGCGAACAGTAACTGACTCACTTCCCAAGCCCTCTCATCCACAACAGACTGCATACTTGCCCCTCTCTCCAAAACTCTTCCATTTACCTCCCTAACCACCCCATCCACAAACAAATTAAACAACCATGGAGACATCATGCACCCTTGCCACAAGCCGATATTCACTGGGAATGAATCACTTTCCTCTCTTCCTTCTTGTACATACCTTACATCCTAGGTAAAAACTTTTCACTGCATCTAGCAACTTACCTCCCACACCACATACTCTTGATACCTTCCATAAACCATCTCTATCAACCCTATCATATGCCTTCTCCAGATCCATAAATGCTACATACAAAGCCATCTGTTTTTCTAAGTATTTCTCACATACAGACACCTGATCCATACATCCTCTACCACTTCTGAAACCGCACTGCTCTTCACCAATCTGATACTCTGTACATGCCTTCACCCTCTCAATCAATACCCTCCCATATAATTTCCCAGGAATACTCAACAAACTTACACCTCTGTAATTTGAACATTCACCTTTATCCCCTTTGCCTTTGTACAATGGCACTATGCATGCATTCTGCCAATCCTAAGGCACTTCACCATGAACCATACATACATTTAATACCCTTACCAACCAGTCAACAACACAGTCACCCCTTTTTTAATGAATTACACTGCAATATCATCCAAACCTGCTGCCTTGCCAGCTTTTATCTTCCACAAAGCTTTCTCTGCCTCTTCTCTGTTTACCAAACCATTCTCCCTGACCCTCTCACTTCGCACCCCACCTCAACCAAAGCACCCTATATCTGCCACTCTATCATCAAACACATTCAACAAACCTTCAAAATACTCCACTCCTCACTTCACCACTATTTGTTATTACCTCCCAATTTACCCCCTTCACCAATATGCACATTTGTTCTCTTGTGTTATGCATTTTAATTACCTCCTTCCAAAACATCCTTTTATTCTCCCTAAAATGTAATGATACTCTCATTTGCCCTCTTTTTCACCTCTTGCACCTTTCTCTTGACCTCCTGCCTCTTTCTTTTATACATCTCCCACTCATTTGCAGTATTTCCCTGCAAAAATCATCCAAATGCCAAATGGATTTGTATGTGTCATTTATGGATCTGGAGAATGCACATGATATAGTTGATAGAGATGCTCTGTGGAAAGTATTAAAATATATGGTGTGGGAGGCGAGTTGTTAGAAGCAGTGAAAAGTTTTTATAAAGGATGTAAGGCATGTGTACATGTAGGAAGAGAAGAAAGTGATTTGTTCTCAGAGAATGTTGGTTTGCGGCAGGGATGTGTGATGTCTCCATGGTTGTTTAATTTGTTTATGGATGGGGTTGTTCGGGAGGTGAATGCAAGGGTTCTGGAAAGAGGGTCAAGTATGCAGTCTGTTGTGGATGAGAGAGCTTGGGGAGTGAATCAGTTGTTGTTTGCTGATGATACAGCGCTGGTGGCTGATTGGGTGAGGATCTGCAGAAGCTGGTGACTGAGTTTGGTAAAGTGTATGAAAGAAAAAAGCCAAGAGTAAATGTGAATAAGAGCAAGGTTATTAGGTATAGTAGGGTTGAGGGACAAGTTAATTGGGAGGTAAGTTTGAATGGAGAAACACTGGAGGAAGTGAAGTGTTTTAGATATCTGGGAGTGGATCTGGCAGTGGATGGAACCATGGAAGTGGAAGTGAATGATAGGGTGGGGGAGGGAATGAAAGTTCTAGGAGCATTGAAAAATGTGTGGAAGTCGAGAACATTATCTCGGAAAACAAAGAAAAAAAGCACAAGGAAACAGATGAAAGGAATGGCCCAACCCACCCACATACACATGTATATACATACGCATCCACACATGCAAATATACATACCTATATATCTCAACATATACATATATATACACACACAGACATATACATATATTAACATGTACATGATTCATACTGTCTGCCCTTATTCATTCCCATCGCCACCCTGCCACACATGAAAAAACAACCCCTTCCCCCCAAATGTGCACGTGTTAGCACTAGGAAAAGACAACAAAGGCCACATTTGTTCACACTCAGTCTCTAGCTGTCATGGAATAATGCACCGAAACCACAGCTCCCTTTCCACATCCAGGCCCTACAGAACTTTCCATGGTTTACCCCAGACGCTTCACATGCCCTGGCTCCATCCATTGACAGCACGTCAACCCTGGTATACCACATCGTTCCAATTCACTCTATTCCTTGCATGCCTTTCACCGTCCTGCATGTTCAGGCCCCGATCACTCAAAATCTTTTTCACTCCATCTTTCCACCTCCAATTTGGTCTCCCACTTCTCCTCGTTCTCTCCACCTCTGACACATATATTCTCTTGGTCAACCTTTCCTCACTCATTCTCTCTATGTGACCAAACCATTTCAAAACACCCTCTTCTACTCTCTCAACCACACTCTTTTTATGACCACACATCTCTCTTACTCTATTATTACTTACTCGATCAAACCATCTCACACCACATATTGTCTTCAAACATCTCATTTCCAGCACATCCACCCTCCTCCACACAACTCTACCCATAGCCCACGCCTCGCAATCATACAACATTGTTGGAACCAATATTCCTTCAAACATACCCATTTTTGCTTTCCGAGATAATGTTCTCGACTTCCACACATTCTGCAGCGCTCCCAGAACTTTCACCCCCTCCCTTACCCTATGATTCCCTTCCGCTTCCATGGTTCCATCCGCTGCCAAATCCACTCCCAGATATCTAAAACACTTCACTCCCTCCAGCTTTTCTTCATTTAAACTTACCTCCCAATTGATTGTCCCTCAACCCTACTGTACCTAATAACCTTGCTCTTATTCACATTTACTCTCAGCTTTCTTCTTTCACACACTTTACCAAACTCAGTCACCAGCTTCTGCAGTTTCTCACACGAATCAGCCACCAGTGCTGTATCATCAGCAAACAACAACTGACTCACTTCCCAATCTCTCTCATCCACAACAGACTGCATACTTGCCCCTCTTTCCAAAACTCTTGCATTTACCTCCCTAACAACCCCATCCATAAACAAATTAAACAACCATGGAGACATCACACACCCCTGCCACAAACCTACATTCACTGTGAACCAATCACTTTCCTCTCTTCCTACACGTACACATGCCTTACATCCTCGATAAAAACTTTTCACTGCTTCTAACAACTTGCCTCCCACACCATATATTCTTAGTACCTTCCACAGAGCATCTCTATCAACTCTATCATATGCCTTCTCCAGATCCATAAATGCCACATACAAATCCATTTCCTTTTCTAAGTATTTCTCACCTACATACTTCAAAGCAAACACCTGATCCACACATCCTCTACCACTTCTGAAACCACACTGCTCTTCCCCAATCTGATGCTCTGTACATGCCTTCACCCTCTCAATCAATACCTTCCCATATAATTTCCCAGGAATACTCAACAAACTTATACCTCTGTAATTTGAGCACTCACTTTTATCCCCTTTGCCTTTGTACAATGGCACTATGCAAGCATTCTGCCAATCCTCAGGCGCCTCACCATGAGACATACATACATTAAATAACCTTACCAACAAGTCAGCAATACAGTCACCCCGTTTTTTAATAAATTCTACTGCAATATCGTCCAAAACCGCTGCCTTGCCGGCTTTCATCTTCCACAAAGCTTTTACTACATCTTCTCTGTTTACCAAATCATTTTCCCTACCCTTCTCACTTTGCACACCACCTCAAACAAAACACCCTATATCTGCCACTCTATCATCAAATACATTCAACAAACCTTCAAAATACTCACTCCATCTCCTTCTCACATCACCATTACTTGTTATCATCTCCCCATTAGCCCCCATCACTGAAGTTCCCATTTGCTCCCCCTTCTTACGCACTTTTTTTACCTCCTTCGAAAACATTTTTTTATTCTCCCTGCAAAAATCATCCTAATGCCTCTCTCTTCTCTTTCACTAATAATCTTACTTCATCACCCCACCACTCACTACCCTTTCTAATCTGCCCACCTCCCACGCTTCTCATGCCACAAGCATGTTTTGCGCAAGCCATCACTGCTTCCCTAAATACATCCCATTCCTCCCCCACTACCCTTAAGTCCTTAGTTCTCACCTTTTTCCATTCTGTACTCAGTCTCTCCTGGTACTTCCTCACACAAGTCTCCTTCCCAAGCTCACTTACTCTCACCACTCTCTTCCCCCCAACATTCTCTCTTCTTTTCTGAAAACCTTTACAAATCTTCACCTTCGCCTCCACAAGATAATGATCAGACATCCCTCCAGTTGCACCTCTCAGCACATTAACATCCAAAAGTCTCTCTTTTGTGCGCTTATCAATTAACACATAATCCAATAACACTCTCTGGCCATCTCTCCTACTTACATATGTTATATTTATTTTATTTATTTTGCTTTGTCGCAGTCTCCCGCGTTTGCGAGGTAGCGCAAGGAAACAGACGAAAGAAATGGCCCAACCCACCCCCATACACAATGTATATACATACACATCCACACACGCAAATATACATACCTATACATCTCAATGTACACATATATATACACACACAGACACATACATATATACCCATGCACACAATTCACACTGTCTGCCTTTAGTCATTCCCATCGCCACCTCGCCACACTTGGAATACCATCCCCCTTCCCCCTCATGTGTGCGAGGTAGCACTAGGAAAAGACAACAAAGGCCCCGTTCGTTCACACTCAGTCTCTAGCTGTCATGCAATAATGCCCGAAACCACAGCTCCCTTTCCACATCCAGGCCCCACACAACTTTCCATGGTTTACCCCAGACGCTTCATATGCCCTGATTCAATCCACTGACAGCACGTCAACCCCGGTATACCACATCGATCCAATTCACTCTATTCCTTGCCCGCCTTTCACCCTCCTGCATGTTCAGGCCCCGATCACACAAAATCTTTTTCACTCTATCTTTCCACCTCCAATTTGGTCTCCCACTTCTCCTCGTTCCCTCCACCTCCGACACATATATCCTCTTGGTCAATCTTTCCTCACTCATTCTCTCCATATGACCAAACCATTTCAAAACACCCTCTTCTGCTCTCTCAACCACGCTCTTTTTATTTCCACACATCTCTTTTACCCTTACATTACTTACTCGATCAAACCACCTCACACCACACATTGTCCTCAAACATCTCATTTCCAGCACATCCACCCTCCTGCGCACAACTCTATCCATAGCCCACGCCTCGCAACCATACAACATTGTTGGAACCACTATTCCTTCAAACATACCCATTTTTGCTTTCCGAGATAATGTTCTCGACTTCCACACATTCTTCAAGGCTCCCAGGATTTTCACCCCCTCCCCCATCCTATGATTCACTTCCGCTTCCATGGTTCCATCAGCTGCCAGATCCACTCCCAGATATCTAAAACACTTTACTTCCTCCAGTTTTTCTCCATTCAAACTTACCTCCCAATTGACTTGACCCTCAACCCTACTGTACCTAATAACCTTGCTCTTATTCACATTTACTCTTAACTTTCTTCTTTCACACACTTTACCAAACTCAGTCACCAGCTTGTGCAGTTTCTCACATGAATCAGCCACCAGCGCTGTATCATCAGCGAACAACAACTGACTCACTTCCCAAGCTCCCTCATCCCCAACAGACTTCATACTTGCCCCTCTTTCCAAAACTCTTGCATTCACCTCCCTAACGACCCTATCCATAAACAAATTTAACAACCATGGAGACATCACACACCCCTGCCGCAAACCTACATTCACTGAGAACCAATCACTTTCCTCTCATCCTACATGTACACATGCCTTACATCCTCGATAAAAACTTTTCACTGCTTCTAACAACTTGCCTCCCACACCATATATTCTTAATACCTTCCACAGAGCATCTCTATCAACTCTATCATATGCTTACATACGTATACTTATGTATATCTCTCTTTTTAAACCAGGTATTCCCAATCACCAGTCCTTTTTCAGCACATAAATCTACAAGCTCTTCACCATTACCATTTACAACACTGAACACCCCATGTACACCAATTATTCCCTCAACTGCCACATTACTCACCTTTCCACTCAAATCACCCATCACTATAACCTGGTCTCTTGCATCAAAACTACTAACACACTCAATCAGCTGCTCCCAAAACACTTGCCTCTCATGATCTTTCTTCTCATGCCCAGGTGCATATGCACCAATAATCAGCTAACTCTCTCTATCAACTTATATATATATATATATATATATATATATATATATATATGTATCAACTGGGAGGTAAATTTGAATGGAGAAAAACTGGAGGAAGTGAAGTGTTTTAGATATCTGGGAGTGGATTTGGCAGCGGATGGAACCATGGATGCGGAAGTGATTCATAGGGTGGGGGAGGGGCGAAAGTTCCAGGAGCACTGAAGAATGTTTGGAAGTCGAGAACATTATCTCGGAAAGCAAAAATAAGTATGTTTGAAGGAATAGTGGTTCCAACAATGTTATATGGTTGCGAGGTGTGGGCTATGGGTAGGGTTGTGCGCAGGAGGGTGGATGTGCTGGAAATGAGATGTTTGAGGACAATATGTGGTGTGAGGTGGTTTGATCGAGTAAGTAATAACAGGGTAAGAGAGATGTGTGGTAATAAAAGGAGTGTGGTTGAGAAAGCAGAAGAGGGTGTTTTGAAATGGTTTGGTCACATGGAGAGAATGAGTGAGGAAAGATTGACCAAGAGGATATATGTATCGCAGGTGGAGGGAACGAGGAGAAGTGGGAGACCGAATTGGAGGTGGAAGGATGGAGTGAAAAGGATTTTGAGTGATCGGGGCCTGAACATGCAGGAGGGTGAAAGGCATGCAAGGAATAGAGTGAAGTGGAATGATGTGGTATACCAGGGTTGATGTGCTGTCTATGGATGGAGCCAGGGCATGTGAAGCATCTGGGGTAAACCATGGAATGTTGTGTGGGGCCTGGATGTGGAAAGAGAGCTGTGGTTTCGGTGCATTATTAAATGACAGCTAGAGACTGAGTGTGAACGAATGTGGCCTTTGTTGTCTTTTCCTAGTGCTAACTTGCGCACATGAGGGGGGAGGGGGTTGTTATTTCATGTGTGGCGGGGTGGCGATGGGAATGAATAAAGGCAGACAGTTTGAATTATGTACATGTTTATATATGTATATGTCTGTGTGTATATATATGTATACGTTGAGATGTATAGGTATTTATATTTGTGTGTGGACATGTATGTATATACATGTGTATGTGGGTGGGTTAGGCCATTCTTTCGTCTGTTTCCTTGCGCTACCTCGCTAATGCGTTAGACGGTGACAAAGGAAAATAAATGAATATATATATTTTTTTTATTTTTTTTTTTATTATACTTTGTCGCTGTCTCCCGCGTTTGCGAGGTAGCGCAAGGAAACAGACGAAAGAAATGGCCCAACCCCCCCTCATACACATGTATATACATACGTCCACACACGCAAATATACATACCGACACAGCTTTCCATGGTTTACCCCAGACGCTTCACATGCCTTGATTCAATCCACTGACAGCACGTCAACCCCGGTATACCACATCGCTCCAATTCACTCTATTCCTTGCCCTCCTTTCACCCTCCTGCATGTTCAGGCCCCGATCACACAAAATCTTTTTCATTCCATCTTTCCACCTCCAATTTGGTCTCCCTCTTCTCGTTCCCTCCACCTCTGACACATATATCCTCTTGGTCAATCTTTCCTCACTCATTCTCTCCATGTGCCCAAACCACTTCAAAACACCCTCTTCTGCTCTCTCAACCACGCTCTTTTTATTTCCACACATCTCTCTTACCCTTACGTTACTCACTCGATCAAACCACCTCACACCACACATTGTCCTCGAACATCTCATTTCCAGCACATCCATCCTCCTGCGCACAACTCTATCCATAGCCCACGCCTCGCAACCATACATTGTTGGAACCACTATTCCTTCAAACATACCCATTTTTGCTTTCCGAGATAATGTTCTCGACTTCCACACATTCTTCAAGGCCCCCAGAATTTTCGCCCCCTCCCCCACCCTATGATCCACTTCCGCTTCCATGGTTCCATTCGCTGCCAGATCCACTCCCAGATATCTAAAACACTTCACTTCCTCCAGTTTTACTCCATTCAAACTCACCTCCCAATTGACTTGACCCTCAACCCTACTGTACCTAATAACCTTGCTCTTATTCACATTTACTCTTAACTTTCTGCCTCATCCATTCCTGTTGCCACCCTGCCACACATGAAAAAACAACCCCTTCCCCCCAAATGTGCACGTGTTAGCACTAGGAAAAGACAACAAAGGCCACATTTGTTCACACTCAGTCTCTAGCTGTCATGGAATAATGCACCGAAACCACAGCTCCCTTTCCACATCCAGGCCCCACACAACTTTCCATGGTTTACCCCAGACGCTTCATATGCCCTGATTCAATCCACTGACAGCACGTCAACCCCGGTATACCACATCGATCCAATTCACTCTATTCCTTGCCCTCCTTTCACCCTCCTGCATGTTCAGACCCCAATCACTTAAAATCTTTTTCACTCCATCTTTCCACCTCCAATTTGGTCTCCCACTTCTTGTTCCTTCCACCTCTGACACATATATCCTCTTGGTCAATCTTTCCTCACTCATTCTCTCCATGTGCCCAAACCACTTCAAAACACCCTCTTCTGCTCTCTCAACCACGCTCTTTTTATTTCCACACATCTCTCTTACCCTTTCATTACTCACTTGATCAAACTGCCTTGCATCAATTATTGTCCTTCAATATTCATTTCCATACTATTAACATTATTTATTTTATATTTATTTATTAATCTTGATCACCATCTCCCACATTAGCGAGGTAGCGAAAGGAAACAGACGAAAGAAATGGCCCAACCCCCCCCCATACACATGTATATACATACGTCCACACACGCAAATATACATACCTATACATCTCAATGTACACATATATATACACACACAGACATATACATATATTAACATGTACATGATTCATACTGTCTGCCCTTATTCATTCCCATCGCCACCTCGCCACACTTGGAATACCATCCCCCTTCCCCCTCATGTGTGCGAGGTAGCACTAGGAAAAGACAAAAATAGGCCACATTCAATCATACTCAGTCTCTAGTTGTCATGTGTAATGCACTGAAACCACAGCTCCCTTTCCAAATCCAGGTCCCACAAAACTTTTCATGGTTAATCCAGATGCTTCACATGCCCTGGTTCAATCCATTGACAGCACGTCAACCCCGGTATACCACATCGATCCAATTCACTCTATTCCTTGCCCTCCTTTCACCCTCCTGCATGTTCAGACCCCAATCACTTAAAATCTTTTTCACTCCATCTTTCCACCTCCAATTTGGTCTCCCACTTCTTGTTCCTTCCACCTCTGACACATATATCCTCTTGGTCAATCTTTCCTCACTCATTCTCTCCATGTGACCAAACCATTTCAAAACACCCTCTTCTGCTCTCTCAACCACGCTCTTTTTATTTCCACACATTCTTCAAGGCTCCCAGGATTTTCGCCCCCTCCCCCACCCTATGATCCACTTCCGCTTCCATGGTTCCATTCGCTGCCAGATCCACTCCCAGATATCTAAAACACTTTACTTCCTCCAGTTTTTCTCCATTCAAACTTACCTCCCACACCACATACTCTTGATACCTTCCATATAATTTCCCAGGAATACTCAACAAACTTATACCTCTGTAATTTGAGCACTCACTCTTATCCCCTTTGCCTTTGTACAATGGCACTATGCACACATTCCGCCAATCCTCAGGCACCTCACCATGAGTCATACATACATTAAATAACCTTACCAACCAGTCAACAATACAGTCACCCCCTTTTTTAATAAATTCCACTGCAATACCATCCAAACCTGCTGCCTTGCCGGCTTTCATCTTCCGCAAAGCTTTCACTACCTCTGCTCTGTTTACCAAATCATTTTCCCTAACCCTCTCACTTTGCACACCACCTCGACCAAAACACCCTATATCTGCCACTCTATCATCAAACACATTCAACAAACCTTCAAAATACTCACTCCATCTCCTTCTCACATCACCACTACTTGTTATCACCTCCCCATTTGCGCCCTTCACTGAAGTTCCCATTTGCTCCCTTGTCTTACGCACTTTATTTACCTCCTTCCAGAACATCTTTTTATTCTCCCTAAAATTTAATGATACTCTCTCACTCCAACTCTCATTTGCCCTTTTTTCACCTCTTGCACCTTTCTCTTGACCTCCTGTCTCTTTCTTTTATACATCTCCCACTCTATTGCATTTTTTCCCTGCAAAAATCGTCCAAATGCCTCTCTCTTCTCTTTCACTAATACTCTTACTTCTTCATCCCACCACTCACTACCCTTTCTAATCAACCCACCTCCCACTCTTCTCATGCCACAAGCATCTTTTGCGCAATCCATCACTGATTCCCTAAATACATCCCATTCCTCCCCCACTCCCCTTACTTCCATTGTTCTCCCCTTTTTCCACTCTGTACTCAGTCTCTCCTGGTACTTCCTCACACAGGTCTCCTTCCCAAGCTCACTTACTCTCACCACCCTCTTCACCCCAACATTCACTCTTCTTTTCTGAAAACCCATACAAATCTTCACCTTAGCCTCCACAAGATAATGATCAGACATCCCTCCAGTTGCACCTTTCAGCACATTAACATCCAAAAGTCTCTCTTTCGCACGCCTGTCAATTAACACGTAATCCAATAACGCTCTCTGGCCATATATATATATATATATATATATATATATATATATATATATATATATATATATATATATATATATATATATTATTATTTTATTATACTTTGTCGCTGTCTCCCGCGTTTGCGAGGTAGCGCAAGGAAACAGACGAAAGAAATGGCCCAACCCCCCCCCATACACATGTATATACATACGTCCACACACGCAAATATACATACCTACACAGCTTTCCATGGTTTACCCCAGATGCTTCTCATGCCTTGCTTCAATCCACTGACAGCATGTCAACCCCGGTATACCACATCGCTCCAATTCACTCTATTCCTTGCCCTCCTTTCACCCTCCTGCATGTTCAGGCCCCGATCACACAAAATCTTTTTCACTCCATCTTTCCACCTCCAATTTGGTCTCCCTCTTCTCCTTGTTCCCTCCACCTCCGACACATATATCCTCTTGGTCAATCTTTCCTCACTCATCCTCTCCATGTGCCCAAACCACTTCAAAACACCCTCTTCTGCTCTCTCAACCACGCTCTTTTTATTTCCACACATCTCTCTTACCCTTACGTTACTCACTCGATCAAACCACCTCACACCACACATTGTCCTCAAACATCTCATTTCCAGCACATCCATCCTCCTGCACACAACTCTATCCATAGCCCACGCCTCGCAACCATACAACATTGTTGGAACCACTATTCCTTCAAACATACCCATTTTTGCTTTCCGAGATAATGTTCTCGACTTCCACACATTCTTCAAGGCCCCCAGGATTTTCGCCCCCTCCCCCACCCTATGATCCACTTCCGCTTCCATGGTTCCATCCGCTACCAGATCCACTCCCAGATATCTAAAACACTTCACTTCCTCCAGTTTTTCTCCATTCAAACTCACCTCCCAATTGACTTGACCCTCAACCCTACTGTACCTAATAACCTTGCTCTTATTCACATTTACTCTTAACTTTCTTCTTCCACACACTTTTCCAAACTCAGTCACCATATATATATATATATATATATATATATATATATATATATATATATATATATATATATATATAGTGAGAGAGAGAGAGAGAGAGAGAGAGAGAGAGAGAGAGAGAGAGAGAGAGAGAGAGAGAGAGAGAGAGAATACTTCCTACTCATTCCTCACGTGTCGTAGAAGGCGACTAAAGGGGATGGGAGGGGGGGGCTAGAAACCCTCCCCTCCTTGTGTTTTAACTTTCTAAAAGGGGAAACAGAAGAAGGAGGCACGTGGGGAGTGCTCATCTTCCTCGAAGGCTCAGATTGGGGTGTCTAAATGTGTATGGATGTAACCAAGATGAGAGATAGGTACTATGTTTGAGGAAAGGAACCTGGATGTTTTGGCTCTGAGTGAAACGAAGCTCAAGGGTAAAGGGGAAGAGTGGTTTGGGAATGTCTTGGGAGTAAAGTCAGGGGTTAGTGAGAGGACAAGAGCAAGGGAAGGAGTAGCACTACTCCTGAAATGGGAGTGGTGGGAGTATGTGATAGACTGTAAGAAAGTAAACTCTAGATTGATATAGGTAAAACTGAAAGTTGATGGAGAGAGATGGGTGATTATTGGTGCATATGCACCTGGGCATGAGAAGAAAGATAATGAGAGGTAAGTGTTTTGGGAGCAGCTGAGTGAGTGTGTTAGTAGTTTTGATGCAAGAGACCAGGTTATAGTGATGGGTGATTTGAATGCAAAGGTGAGTAATGTGGCAGTTGAGGGAATAATTGGTGTACATAGGGTGTTCAGTGTTGTAAATGGTAATGGTGAAGAGCTTGTAGATTTATGTGCTGAAAAAGGACTGTTGATTGGGAATACCTGGTTTAAAAAGAGAGCTATACATAAGTATACAAATGTAAGTAGGAGAGATGGCCATAGAGCATTATTGGATTATGTGTTAATTGATAGGAGCGCGAAAGAGAGACTTTTGGATGTTAACGTGCTGACAGGTGCAACTGGAGGGATGTCTGATCATTATCTTGTGGAGGTGAAGGTGAAGATTCGTAGAGGTTTTCAGAAAAGAAGAGAGAAAGTTGGGGTGAAGAGAGTGATGAGAGGAAGTGGGCTTGGGTAGGAGACTTGTATGAGGAAGTACCAGGAGAATTTGAGTGCAGAATGGAAAAAGGAGAGAACAAAGGATGTAAGGGGAGTGGGGGAGGAATGGGATGTATTCAGGGAAGCAGTGATGGCTTGCTCAAAAGATGCTTGTGGCATGGAAGCGTAGGAGGTGGGCAGATTCGAAAGGGTAGAGGGTTGTTGGATGAATAAGTAAGATTATTAGTGAAAGAGAAGAGAGAGGCATTTGGACAATTTTTGCAGGGAAATAGGGTAAATGACTGGGGATGTATAAAAGAAAGAGGCAGGAGGTCAAGAGAAAAGTGCAAGAGGTGAAAAAAAGGGCAAATGAGAGTTGGGGTGAGAGAGTATCATTAAATTTTAGGGAGAATAAAAAGATGTTTTGGAAGGAGGTAAATAAAGTGTGTAAGACAAGAGAACAAATGGGAACATCAATGAAGGGGGCTAATGGGGAGGTGATAACAAGTAGTGGTGATGTGAGAAGGAGATGAGTAAGTATTTTGAAGGTTTGTTGAATGTGTTAGATGATAGAGTGGCAGATATAGGGTGTTTTGGTCGAGGTGGTGTGCGAAGTGAGAGGGTTAGGGAGAATGATTTAGTAAAGAGAGGAGAGGTAGTAAAAGCTTTGCGGAGGATGAAATCTGGCAAGGCAGCGGGTTTAGATGGTATTGCAGTGGAATTTATTAAAAAAGGGGGACTGTACTGTTGACTGGTTGGTAAGGATATTTAATATATGTATGACTCATGGTGAGGTGCCTGAGGATTGGTGGAATGCATGCATAGTGCCATTTTAGAAAGGCAAATGGGATAAAGGTGAGTGCTCAAGCTACAGAGATATAAGTTTGTTGAGTATTCCTGGGAAATTATGTGGGAGGTTATTGATTGAGAGGGGTGACTGCACGTACAAAGCATCAGATTGGGGAAAAGCAGTGTGGTTTCAGAAGTGGTAGAGGATGTGTGGATTAGGTGTTTGCTTTGAAGAATATATGTGAGAAATACTTAGAAAAACAAATGGATTTGTGAGGTGAGGTGCCTGAGGATTGGTGGAATGCATGCATAGTGCCATTTTAGAAAGGCAAATGGGATAAAGGTGAGTGCTCAAGCTACAGAGATATAAGTTTGTTGAGTATTCCTGGGAAATTATGTGGGAGGTTATTGATTGAGAGGGGTGACTGCATGTACAAAGCATCAGATTGGGGAAAAGCAGTGTGGTTTCAGAAGTGGTAGAGGATGTGTGGATTAGGTGTTTGCTTTGAAGAATATATGTGAGAAATACTTAGAAAAACAAATGGATTTGTATGCATCATTTATGAATCTGGAGAAGGCATTTGATAGAGATGCTCTGTGGAAGGTATTAAGAATATATGGTGTGGGAGGCAAGTTGTTAGAAGCAGTGAAAAGTTTTTATTGAGGATGTAGGGCATGTGTATGAGGAGGAAGAGAGGAAAGTGATTGGTTCTCAGTGAATGTTGGTTTGTGGCAGGGGTGCGTGATGTCTCTATGGTTGTTTAATTTGTTTATGGATGGGGTTGTTAGGGAGGTGAGTGCAAAAGTTTTGGAAAGAGGGGCAAGTATGCAGTCTGTTGTGGAGGAGAGAGCTTGGGAAGTGAGTCAGTTGTTGTTCGCTGATGATACAGCGCTGGTGGCTGATTCGGAGGAGAAACTGCAGAAGCTGGTGACTGAGTTTGGTAAAGTGTGTGAAAGAAGAATGTTAAGAGTAAATGTGAATAAGAGCAAGGTTATTAGGTACAGTAGGGTTGAGGGACAAGTCAATTGGGAGTTAAGTTTGAATGGAGAAAAACTGGAGGAAGTGGTGTTTTAGATATCTGGGAGTAGATTTAGCAGCGGATGGAACCATTGGAAGTGGAAGTGAGTCACAGGGTGGGGGAGGGGGTGAAAGTTCTGGGAGCGTTGAAAAATGTGTGGAAGTCGAGAACATTATCTCGGAAAGCAAAAATGGGTATGTTTGAAGGAATAGTGGTTCCAACAATGTTATATGGTTGTGAGGCGTTGGCTATAGATAGGGTAAGAGAGATGTGTGGTAATAAAAAGAGTATGGTTGAGAGAGTAGAAGAGGGTGCATTGTAATGGTTTGGTCACATGGAGAGAATGATCGAGGAAAGATTGACAAAGAGGATATATGTGTCAGAGGTGGAGGGAACAAGGAGAAGCAGGAGATCAAATTGGATGTGGAAGGATGGAGTGAAAAAGATTTTGAGCGATCAGGGTCTGAACATACAGGAGGGTGAAAGGCATGCAAGGAATAGAGTGAATTGGAATGATGTGGTATACTGGGATGGACATGCTGTCAGTGTATTGAACCAGGGCTTGTGAAGCATCTGGGGTAAATCATGAAAAGGTCTGTCGGGCCTGGATGTGGAAAGGGAGCTGTGGTTTCGGTGCATTACACATGACAGTTAGAGACTGAGTGTAAACGAATGTGGCCTTGTTGTCTTCTCCTGGCGCTGCCTCGCTGGAGGTGTGTGTGTGTGTGTGTGTGTGTGTGTGTGTGTGTGTGTGTGTGTGTGTGTGTGTGTGTGTGTGTGTGTGCGTGCTGTTTCCTGTGTGGCTTGGTGGCGACAGGAATGGATGGAGGCAGTAAGTATGAATATGTACATTTGTATATATGTATATGTCTGTGTGTATATATGTATGTATACATTGAAATGTATATGTATATGTGTGTGTATGGGCATTTATGTATATATATGTGTATGTGAGTGGTTGGGCCATTCCATGTCTGTTTCTTTGTGCTATCTCGCTGATGCCGGTGATGGCGATTAAGTATAATAAATGAATAGACATACTGCTGCCAGTGCCATCTCATCTAACATAAAAGAATAAATAGTTGTCCTGATGATGTTATGTGGATGCAAGGCATGGGCTATAGATAAGAATGTAAAGAGGATGAATATGCTGAAAATACAATGTTTGAAGATAGTATGTGTTGTGGCTAGAGTTGATCATGTAAGTAATGATAGGGTAAGAGAGAGGTGTGGTTGAAGGAATATGATTAAGCAAGCTGAAGAAGGCGTGTTGAAATGGTTTGGACATACGGAAAGAATGAGTGAGGAGAGGTTGACGAAGAAGATATGTATATCAGAAGTGGAGGGGACAAGGAGAAGGGGGAGACTGAACTCGAGGTGGAAGGATGGAATGATTAAGATTTTGAGTGATCAGGGTCTAAACATCTAAGAGGGTGAAAGACATGCCCAGGATAGAGTGAACTGGAATGATGTGGTATATAGGAGGTAACATGCTGTCCATGGACTGAACTAGGGCATATGAAGCAGCTGAAGGGAAACCATGGAAAGGTCAGTGGGGTCTAGTTGTAAACAGGGGTCTGTGGTTTTGTTGCATTACACATAACAGGTCGAGCGTAGATGTGAGTGAATGAGGCCTTTTCTTTATCAGTTCCTGGCACTGCCTCACTGATGCATAAAACAGTGAACAAGTATGACAGATGCAAGATTATTATTCAGGCCACATCTGAAATAGCTGAAATTTCCATTTTCTCCTTGAATGATTGGATGTCCAGTGAGAGAATGGAGGCAGCATCCCTACTCTCAGTCTAGTTTCTGGTAACAAAACATTGGAACCCTAATTGTTTCATCAGAGTAATGTCCATCCACATGAATGATGTGCTGTGCTATGCATGGCAGTATACTGTATGCACTTTCTCAGCATTATTTTGAAAGACAACATACCCTAGTTTTCCTCTGTGTGACTGATATTTGGTAGAATAATCTACTCATTTGACCAGAACTGGCAAACCTCAAGATAAGATGGATCACAGAGAAGATCCCTTGTGGTGCAGGGACAGTAAGTTGTCAATTAATAGACTTTTGTGGGAATTGCCATTCAGGCAGTTTCATCACTGAATCTAAAGACAGAAACTTGGAAGCAAAATTGAGGAAAATACAAGCAAAAGTTTGGACCTTTCTTGCACTCTACAGTTGGAAATATAAAACTCAACACTGTTTGAGAACAGAAATGTAAATAAGAAAGGGGACAAAATTAAAATCATATAAGAGACTGAGAAGGTTACCTAACCATGCCCATCATGAGCAATTCAAAATTGATAAATCTGTGGAATAAAGGTGAAAAACTGTTAAGTGTAAAAGAAGTAAGTTAGGTTAGATCATCCAAAGAATGATACCCATTTCGTTACTCTTTTCAGTGTGATTCAAAGCAGATATCCAGTTCAGTCACCCACCCCTAGTAAGTCAAGGCAAATCTGACAATGTTAGATAGAATGGATCAAAATAGAAACTTGGATCAGATTACTGAAAGGAGTAAACTGCCTGGTAAAAGAATGAAGGAAAAACATGTAGTGATTCAAATATTAACTGTCATCCTCAATCATTTGTAGGAGCCATTGTGATGTCTGTACTGTTCCAAATTTAGTAAAAGTACTGCTGAATGCAAATACTTAAAGGTTACAAATATGATTAAAGCAAAAATTGGAGGACCACATCATAATAGATTAGTTCCTGCATTTACTGCCAGAAGGCACTGAAGTCATGCCTGACATCATTGGACTCATTAAAAAAGGTGAAAAATATGAGAAACACCCTAAACCTGACAGTCCATTGAAAAAATTCATAAAAACTTAATTTATATTGAAATTTGCTCAAAGATGAAAAACAGAGTGAGCAGAGGTACCCTACTCAAACAATTATAGGGTAAGTGGGCCTACCACACACATAATCACACATCCCCCTGACATAAGATATAGTAATAAAGAAGGATGTAATCCTATGTTAAGAGGTCGAATGAATGTTTTTGAGAAAGGAAATGGAGGAAATGAAGACATGCAAGCCAGAGGCTGGGTGCTGCAGTAAGTGCGGAGTGGAGAATTACTTGCAGTAATTTATAGGCACTCAGAGTTGAGCTCTTGATGGCAGCCTTCTTCCTATGGAGGAGATATTGATGACCATTGGTTCCATGTAAGGTAAACCTGTCCTGAGGGGCAGATTATTAAGGGATATACCTTGTGGGGCTCCTTCAACTCCCTTTATGCTCACTGGCTGATTCCTGTTAGGACAAATGAAGATGTTACTAAGCTGGCTTTGTTTCAGACATCTGAAAGGTTAAGAAATATATGGCTAAATTACTTTTAGTAAAAGTGAAAAAAGAATCTTGGCATTTTTTAGGCAAAACTATCAGTGCTGAGAAGAGATTTTTCTGTTTGAAAACACTGAAAAGGCTTGCAAACATATGAATCAGCAAATTCTTAAGTTCCATGCTGTGTTATATGCTCTCTGCACCCCCTTTTATCATAGTCAGTGGCTCCAACTGCATCATTTCTATCCTACCTCATCGTTTTGGAATCTTAATAAACTGTAGGAGATGTACATTAAGTAAAGATATTATGTAATTAATGGTTTTAACCGAACACAGTACTGGAATTTGATTCATGGCCTTGCTATGCATGTACTTAACATTGTATCTATAATTTCTACTAAGGTGTGAAATTCATGAGTGATTTGTGCTCTTTTTAAAGAATTTGATGCATTTTTTAAACCATTAATGATTTCAAAGATTATGAACATTATTATTGAAAGTAGCTTTTCTTTGAATTAATAATCTTAAAAAATAAAGTGTATGCAGTGATGTTGTAGAGCAGGTTCATGAGTTCCATTCCCATCAGTTTTTCAGCTTATATCTCTTTAACTGATGAGAGAATCCTTTTTCCAAAGCAACCTAAAAGCAATACGTTTTGGCTGTCTTGGGGCTTTTTGCCTTGTCACTTTGTTTTCCTCTGTCCTTTCTGAGCTGGGACCAGCTCTTGTTATTCATACTTGCCTAGTCACAGCTGTTACTGCCATCAAGCTTTTGTGTTTGTTTATTAAGCAGTCTGAGCAGAATAATATGTATATATTTCTTGTTTTATTTATTTAGTATTAAATGTTTATTTTTTCTTAAGTTTTTCATAAGTACAAGATTGAATTTTTATATCAGCAAATCTAAATTTATCATTGAGAAGAATGAAGCATTCTTAACACAAAAGGATCTGTAGTATGGCTGTGACAAGCTCAAAAACCGCTTGATGTAGTCTGTGTTGCGCTTCTTGTGCGTTGAGTGGGCGGCTGTTGGTTGTCTCTCTAGGTGGGGGGTCGGGTCGCGGCACTCATGCCACCTGGGACCCAAGACGACCTATGTACGAGGAACTCTCCCTCCATCCCCCCCCTGGACGACGTATTCCTCCTGGAGGGCCTCTACCAGCCCATGGCTCTCAGGACACCCTAAGATCAGGTGAGGTTAGCCAAGTATAGCATGGGAACGAGAACGGAGGTTGTTTGTAATGAAAATAGACCTTTTAATAACTAAATCATTGCTGTGAATCAGCATCATGAATAATATTAAATGCTTAAGTTAGTGACATAGAGAGTACAAGTCTAGTTATATGTTATAGGTAAACTTGATTTTTTGGCATTCTGTACCATCTAGTATAAGAAATATTGAGCTACAAAGTGATTTCTGAATGATATATTGCCTTAAGTTTTTCCTTGTACAGTCGTTGAAACCTGTATTTTACAACTGAGAGCATGTGAGAACAAGTGTGGGGTAGGAAATCTTATGGATTATTGAATATTTCATGAATGTATTTAAAGTAATGAGTTAATTTTCATACCCCCATAATTATGAAGTTACTTCCTCACCATTAGTAATGAATGTAAATGATATTCCAGTCAGACCAGGTTTGGCATATATGTACAAGAGACAGAGTTTTTATCCTCTCAGAAGATGATTCATATAAAATTCAGGTTCATTCCCATAGCTGAATGGGTTTGAATGGTTATAAACTGTTGTACATGTCCATCAGAACTCTGGAATGCCTGGAGCCTTGACTCTGCTCTTTTCATTAAAAGAAAGTCTCATATGTTATTATACCAGTATGAGAGTATACTCATGTTATTTTGCCATAATTAGATGAGGTGTACTTTTGTTTTGATGCATTGTCTTCCTTTGTGGTATGATTATGCTGTGGTGTCTCTTTTGATGCTATAATGAGAGTTTGATATATGTGGAACAAGAAAACAAATTCTTGGGTCCAGCGATGACATTTCAAACTCGGTGTTTTATGAAAGACTGAGGTGGGAAGGATGACGGCAGTGCATTCATATACTCTGCTTTTTTTGAGAATTCTTATATCTATATCTTTTTATGTTGTACTTGAATTGTGTGTGCTGATCAATCTTGTCTTGTTGAAGTCCTGTCATCCCTTAATGATAGAAAATGGTGTAAACAGTATATACTTAGCTATGGAATGTTCTGTCATCAGGGATGAATTGAAGAGCTTTTCTTTGTTTGTCTATGGGATATGTTGTAAACTTTTTTAACAGACTTCAGTGTATTGGAATTCAGCTTCTAATAGACTCTTTGGACTCCATTCGACTAAATTTCGGATATAACAGAATTATCATAAAAGTTCATTACATCACAAATTTAGCTTGGTAAGTTGAGGATCCATTAGTCTTAGTTTGGAGTATAATAGAATAGTCTCTTAGCTTCCAACGTTGGTCCAGAATGCTAAGTATCAGAACATGTGATAACTTGTTGCACATCAGCTCGGTACATTTTTTGTATTCTAATGATGAATAATCTTCTCTAAGCATGCACACACATGGTTTAGAACTGGTTTACAGTTAAGTAATGATGCATTTCTACCTTTTGTGCCTTTACAAAGATAATTTAAGTAAGAATTTTAAGATGAAACAAGACATAGCTTAGTCACTGTCCAACAGTCTAAGTACCCATGTAATCAGCAGTTATACAAACTTAGTGCTACGTTCTTTTAGAGACGGAGTATTTTTTATGGTACAGAGGCCTGTACTTTTAAATCAGATCACAGTAGTGAAGAGTGCTATCAGTTTTACCTGTGCTCAGAGCTAAGAAACACCTCAGCATTTTTGAAGAAGAAAATAATTGAGCTCTATTAGAGTAGGGAGAGTAGTTTATGCCTCATGCAAACCCCATTTCTGACTAGATGATTTAAGTGATGTCAGGTGACTGGAGTTACTTACTTCTGATTCAGAGAAATCATTGCTACTCCCTGAATACCTCTAGCTATGAAGAAAAAGGTAGGTTTCCATTACACTTGTTAATATTTCATTCATCATTATTCCTTGGAAAAATTTGGGATGTAATGGAATTTAGCTTCTAAAGGACCACCTTTTCCCCAATTAGTCTGTTAGGATGTGGGTGGATTGTGTAGGAATACAAATGCTAGAAGTACTGGAAGGAATCTATTTTATTCTGAGTCAGATAAGTGGAAGATGGATATTTTGATTATCATGATGCTATTACATTTCTATGGGAAAGAAAATGAAAAAAATTGATACTTTAAGTGCATTGATTGATAATGGAATTATTTATCAGATTATGTCATTTAAGTCAGTGAGAAGTTAATGTCATCTAATAAGATGTACTATCATGACTAATTACCTGTATGTGTTCAGCTTCTGTGGCCCACAGTAGTGGCAGTAGTAAGTAAATGTTTGTAATTGATATTTCAGTCTCAAAGACAAGTATTTACTGAATCCTTTTGCTACTCAAGTCTACCCTGCTATACATGCCTTATATGCCATCCCATCTAATTTTCTATGATGAGGCCATTCTTCTACTTTACCATTGTTTTGTTTGACCTACAGCACTAATGAACCTGAAAATAGAGAAAGTGGAAGTTAGTTAGTTCTGAGTCATGACTTTATACCTGAGGTGGAATTACTTTCTCATTGACTTCACATTATCTCATGGCTTAGTATGCTATTTTCAATAACATCCATAATCCAAATAGTAGGGATTTATATAACTTTATATAACTTTAT
Organism: Panulirus ornatus; assembly: GCF_036320965.1. Classification (NCBI taxonomy): domain Eukaryota; kingdom Metazoa; phylum Arthropoda; class Malacostraca; order Decapoda; family Palinuridae; genus Panulirus; species Panulirus ornatus. The sequence continues at coordinate 40,825,665 of NC_092234.1, read as the reverse complement.
ATGTGAATAAAACTTCTGATTGTAGCACAGAGAAGATTGATTAACTCACGTCTTCACAAAAGATACTTGATATTGAGACAATAAGAGCTTTCAAAAGGATATTAAGGAGTTAAAGAATAAAATGAATATCATGTTAATATCTAATGAAACAGTAATTGATTTTCATGGAAATATGGATCAACATGGAGAATGAAAAATATAGTCTTCAGTAATGAGGAAATGTTTATACTTTTTAAGAAAGATAAGAGATATAATGCTAACTTCTATGAAGACCAAGTCTTTAATTTTTCTGCTCATTCAATGTCCTATTCTGTTGAGTAAATTATTTAGGGAAATAAGAAAAATAATTGAAGAGTTTTTTAGGTAGCATGGATGCCACTTCCTAAACATGGGAGCAAGCAAAGAAGTACAAAGGAGGACAAAATTATGTACATCTTAATCAATATAAGATAACAGACCTTCAAACTGTAGCAAATGTATCAGAAAATTGAAGTTCAAAAGTCAGTGTTAGCAAATGAAGAGGAATCCAATGGGAAAGAAAAGATAGAATTAGCTTTTTATGGATGAAAAAAGAAGTCCTCCCAGTCTCACCTGAAATTTTGTTAGATAAATTTTCATACCTTTAGAATGATGGAAAAGGTTATCATAGTGACCCTTATTAAGGTTGAAGCACTACAGACATTACTAGTATACCTACTTAAGGCAAACATTAGGAAAAACTTCTGATTTAGAAAATTTCTCCCAGCAATTAACAAGCACTTGAAAGCATAAATTCAATGAAACAGAAAGCTTCATTTGGAGAACAGCCTGTTAAGGGCCCTATTTTACAAAGTAAAATAGAATTCCAGTGTTATGAAGGTTTCAGCTAGAATTCCAGTGATGAGAAGGTTTACTGAAACAGAATTAACATCAATCTTACACTGACCCAGGAGTATTGCTAAGGAAATTTGTATTTTGCTGAATTTGGTTAATCTTTATCAGTATAAAAACTTCTAAATAATGAGATACCTTCATGAAACTACTGAGAAACCCCATTTAGAAACAAAATTACTTTCCAAAAAGATGCATCACAATGCGAGTCATTAAACAAGCAATTGAAATGTTATGTAAGGAGGATTATATTATTCAACAGAAACTTTTTGTGTCTAATTCTTAACCCATTCACCATAGTAAAACCTGCATTTCTGATCTAATATGCCAGACAATTTTTTTATAGTTGAAAACATAAACATATTGTGAAATATGAGAGCAATAAAAAATAAATGAAAAAATCTAGAGTTGTGTCACATGTGACCCACATGATGGAAATGTGACAACACCTTAACAGAAGAGATGGGTAGATATAGTGGGAGAACTGGTTTTGGCAAAGGATTTTCAGATGAAGATGTAAGGAAGTATTTTATGAAAGGAGGTAGTATAAATGGAAACAGTGATCTCACTTGATGAGCCAGCTTAGTGTGTAGAGGGAAAAAATAAGAAGCACTTTCATAAGTGGGAAATCTGTGTTTCACCTTATACTAGGTATGAGTGGAGTATATCTGTGGTACTGTTATGGAGGGTGTATATGTACCTCACCCATCCTATTAAACTGAGACTGGAATGATGATAACAGATGAATGAATAGAATGGACTTACTTGAAAATATGATTCATAGATAGAATAGTTTTACTTAAAAATGAGATTCAACATACAAAATGTGCAGTGAGCACTGTGTTAACCTTAACATTTGGGCTTGATCTTGTAAGCACTCATAAGTAGGTAGGTATATGTAACTCATGCTAGATGGCTTCAGTCTTCCCAAAGCCCCATGGTGCACTAAATTAGTTACCGAAGATGTAGATATAACATGCGACAAAGTACCTCACTTACAGTCATAGAATACTTATCACCACTACAAAAACCAACTAATGGTGGCTGACAGCCTTCCACCATCCAGGTATACATTACCTGTAACAACATCACCTGAGAAATTTGCAATCTTTCCAGCAGAGTTCTCAGAGGTGCCATTAAGTCCTCCACTCTTTTTGGCCTCTTTCTCTATGACCTTCCACTAACTTTTGAGGGAACAAAGGTGTTTACCAAAATCATCTCATGGAAAAACATTACTGTGAAGGTTTGCAGGCCATGAGATTAGGATATACTCCAGAGGGAAATAAATTAAAAGCAAATGTGCCCAACATGTATGTCCATTGATTGCCACCACTGACCCCATTACAAGACCATTGTGCTTAAAAAATCTACAGAAAATGATCATACTGAAGTATTTTCTAATTTAGTTTGTCATGCTTTCTGTGCACACATAACATATGTATGGCCAGGAAGGCTACTACCACTGCTCTTATCACTCGTGCAATGATATATTCTATCATAGTGATTATGTGAAACATAATACTTCCCACGCATTCCTCACGTGTCGTAGAAGGCGACTAAAGGGGACGGGAGCGGGGGGCCAGAAACCCTCCCCTCCTTGTATTTTAACTTTCTAAAAGGGGAAACAGAAGAAGGATTCACGTGAGGAGTGCTCATCCTCTTCGGAGGCTCAGATTGGGGTGTCTAAATGTGTGTGGATGTAACCAAGATGAGAAAAAAGGAGAGATAGGTAGTATGTTTGAGGAAAGGAACCTGGATGTTTTGGCTCTGAGTGAAACGAAGCTAAAGGGTAAAGGGGAAGAGTGGTTTGGGAATGTCTTGGGAGTAAAGTCTGGGGTTAGTGAGAGGACAAGAGCAAGGGAAGGAGTAGCACTACTCCTAAATCAGGAGTTGTGGGAGTATGTGATAGAGTGTAAAAAAGTAAATTCCAGATTGATATGGGTAAAACTGAAAGTTGATGGAGAGAGATGGGTGATTATTGGTGCATATGCACCTGGGCATGAGAAGAAAGATCATGAGAGGCAAGTGTTTTGGGAGCAGCTAAATGAGTGTGTTAGTGGGTTTGATGCACAAGACTGGGTTATAGTGATGGGTTATTTGAATGCAAAGGTGAGTAATGTGGCAGTTGAGGGAATAATTGGTATACATGGAGTGTTCAGTGTTGTAAATGGAAATGGTGAAGAGCTTGTAGATTCATGTGCTGAAAAAGGACTGGTGATTTGGAATACCTGGTTTAAAAAGCGAGATATACATAAGTATACGTATGTAAGTAGGATAGATGGCCAGAGAGCGTTATTAGTTTACGTGTTAATTGATAGATGCACGAAAGAGAGACTTTTGGATGTTGATGTGCTGAGAGGTGCAACTGAAAGGATGTCTGATCATTATCTTGTGGAGGCGAAGGTGAAGATTTGTGGGGGTTTTCAGAAAAGAAGAGAGAATGTTGGGATGAAGAGAGTGGTGAGAGTAAGTGAGTTTGGGAAGGAGACTTGTGTGAGGAAGTACCAGGAGAGACTGAGAACAGAATGGAAAAAGGTGAGAACAAAGAAGGTAAGGGGAGTGGGGGAGGAATGAGATGTATTTAGGGAAGCAGTGATGGCTTGCGCAAAAGATGCTTGTGGCATGAGAAGTGTGGGAGGTGGGTTGATTAGAAAAGGTAGTGAGTGGTGGGATGAAGAAGTAAGATTATTAGTGAAAGAGAAGAGAGAGGCATTTCGACGATTTTTGCAGGGAAAAAATGCAAATGAGTGGGAGATGTATAAAAGAAAGAGGCAGGAGGTCAAGAGAAAGGTGCGAGAGGTGAAAAAGAGGGCAAATGAGAGTTGGGGTGAGAGAGTATCATTAAATTTCAGGGAGAATAAAAAGATGTTTTGGAAGGAGGTAAATAAAGTGCGTAAGACAAGGGAGCAAATGGGAACTTCAGTGAAGGGGGCTAATGGGGAGGTGATAACAAGTAGTGGTGATGTGAGAAGGAGATGGAGTGAGTATTTTGAAGGTTTGTTGAATGTGTTTGATGATAGAGCGGCAGATATAGGGTGTCTTGGTCAAGGTGGCGTGCAAAGTGAGAGGGTTAGGGAAAATGATTTGGTAAATAGAGAAGAGGTAGTAAAAGCTTAACGGATGATGAAAGCTGGCAAGGCAGCAGGTTTGGATGGTATTGCAGTGGAATTTATTAAAAAAGGGGGTGACTGTATTGTTGACTGGTTGGTAAGGTTATTTAATGTATGTATGATTCATGGTGATGTGCTTGAGGATTGGCGGAATGCTTGCATAGTGCCATTGTACAAAGGCAAAGGGGATAAGAGTGAGTGCTCAAATTACAAAGGTATAAGTTTGTTGAGTATCCCTGGTAAATTAAATGGGAGGGTATTGATTGAGAGGGTGAAGGCATGTACAGAGCATCAGATTGGGGAAGAGCAGTGTTGTTTCAGAAGTGGTAGAGGATGTGTGGATCAGGTGTTTGCTTTGAAGAATGTATGTGAGAAATACTTAGAAAAACAAATGGATTTGTATGTAGCATTTATGGATCTGGAGTAGGCATATGATAGAGTTGATAGAGATGCTCTGTGGAAGGTTTTAAGAATATATGGTGTGGGAGGCAAGTTGTTAGAAGCAGTGAAAAGTTTTTATCGAGGATGTAAGGCATGTGTACGTGTAGGAGGAGAGGAAAGTGATTGGTTCTCAGTGAATGTAGGTTTGCGGCAGGGGTGTGTGATGTCTCCATGGTTGTTTAATTTGTTTATGGATGGGGTTGTTAGGGAGGTGAATGCAAGAGCTTTGGAAAGAGGGGCAGGTATGCAGTCTGTTGTGGATGAGAGAGCTTGGGAAGTGAGTCAGTTGTTGTTCGCTGATGATACAGCTCTGGTGGCTGATTTATGTAAGAAACTGCAGAAGTGACTGAGTTTGGTAAAGTGTGTGAAAGAAAAAAGTTGAGAGTAAATGTGAATAAGAGCAAGGTTATTAGGTACAGTAGGGTTGAGGGTCAAGTCAATTGGGAAGTAAGCTTGAATGGAGAAAAACTGGAGGAAGGAAAGTGTTTTAGATATCTGGGAGTGGATCTGGCAGTGGATGGAACCATGGAAGCGGAAGTGAATCATAGGGTGGGGGAGGGGGCAAAAATTCTGGGAGCATTGAAGAATGTTTGGATGTCGAGAACATTATCTCAGAAAGCAAAAATGGGTATGTTTGAAGGAATAGTGGTTACAACAATGTTGTATGGTTGCAAGGCGTGGGCTATGGATAGAGTTGTGCGCAGGAGGGTGGATGTGCTGGAAATGAGATGTTTGAGGACAATATGTGGTGTGAGGTGGTTTGATCGAGTAAGTAAGGTAAGGGTAAGAGAGATGTGTGGAAATTAAAAGAGTGTGGTTGAAAGAGCAGAAGAGGGTGTTTTGAAATGGTTTGGTCACATGGAGCGAATGAGTGAGGAAAGATTGACCGAGAGGATATATGTGTCAGAGGTGGAGGGAATGAGGAGAAGTGGGAGGCCAAATTGGAGGTGGAAAGATGGAGTGAAAAAGATTTTGAGTGATCGGGGCCTGAACATGCAGGAGGGTGAAAGGCGTGCAAGGAATAGAGTGAATTGGAACGATGTGGTATACCGGGGTCGACGTGCTGTCAGTGGATTGAACCATGGCATGTGAAGCGACTGGGGTAAACCATGGAAAGTGTGTGGGGCCTGGATGTGGAACGGGAGCTGTGGTTTTGGTGCCTTGTTACATGACAGCTAGAGACTGACTGTGAACGAATGGGGCCTTTGGTGTCTTTTCCTAGCGATACCTCGCACACATGAGGGGGGAGGGGGTTGTTATTCCATGTGTGGCGAGGTGGCAATGGGAACAAATAAAGGCAGACAGTATGAATTATGTACATGTGTATATATGTATATGTCTGTGTGTGTATATGTATGTGTACATTGAGATGTATAGATATGTATATTTGCGAGTGTGGAAGTGTATGTATATACATGTGTATGTGGGCAGGTTGGGCCATTCTTTCATCTGTTTCCTTGCGCTACCTCACTAATGCGGGAGACAGCAACAAAGCAAAATAATAAATAAATAAATATTTTGTTTTTTGCTTTGTCGCTGTCTCCCGCGTTTGCGAGGTACAGCAAGGAAACAGACGAAAGAAATGGCCCAACCCACCCCATACACATGTATATACATACACGTCCACACACACAAACATACATACCTACACGGCTTTCCATGGTTTACCCCAGACGCTTCACATGCCCTGATTCAATCCACTGACAGCACGTCAACCCCGGTATACCACATTGATCCACTTCACTCTATTCCTTGCCCTCCTTTCACCCTCCTGCATGTTCAGGCACCGATCACACAAAATCTTTTTCACTCCATCTTTCCACCTCCAATTTGGTCTCCCACTTCTCCTTGTTCCCTCCACCTCTGACACATATATCCTCTTGGTCAATCTTTCCTCACTCATTCTCTCCATGTGCCCAAATCATTTCAAAACACCCTCTTCTGCTCTCTCAACCACGCTCTTTTTATTTCCACACATCTCTCTTACCCTTACCTTACTTACTCAATCAAACCACCTCACACCACACATTGTCCTCAAACATCTCATTTCCAGGACATCCACCCTCCTGCGCACAACTCTATCCATAGCCCACGCCTCGCAACCATAAAACATTGTTGGAACCACTATTCCTTCAAACATACCCATTTTTGCTTTCTGAGATAATGTTCTCGACTTCCACACATTCTACAAGGCTCCCAGGATTTTCGCCCCCCTCCCCCACCCTATGATCCACTTCCGCTTCCATGGTTCCATCCACTGCCAGATCCACTCCCAGATATCTAAAACACTTTACTTCCTCCAGTTTTTCTCCATTCAAACTTACCTCCCAATTGACTTGACCCTCAACCCTACTGTACCTAATAACCTTGCTCTTATTTACATTTACTCTTAACTTTCTTCTTTCACACACTTTCCCAAACTCAGTCCTCAGCTTCTGCAGTTTCTCACATGAATCAGCCACCAGCGCTGTATCATCAGCGAACAACAACTGACTCACTTCCCAAGCTCTCTCATCCACAATAGACTTCATATTTGCCCCTCTTTCCAAAACTCTTGCATTCACCTCCCTAACAACCCCATCCATAAACAAATTAAACAACCATGGAGACATCACACACCCCTGCCACAAACCTACATTCACTGAGAACCAATCACTTTCCTCTCTTCCTACACGTACACATGCCTTACATCCTCGATAAAAACTTTTCACTGCTTCTAACAACTTGCCTCACACACCATATATTCTTAATACCTTCCACAGAGCATCTCTATCAACTCTATCATATGCCTTCTCCAGATCCATAAATGTTACATACAAATCCATTTCCTTTTCTAAGTATTTCTCGCATACATTCTTCAAAGCAAACACCTGATCCACACATCCTCTACCATTTCTGAAACCACACTGCTCTTCCCCAATCTGATGCTCTGTACATGCCTTCACCCTCTCAATCAATACCCTCCCATATAATTTACCAGGAATACTCAACAAACTTATACCTCTGTAATTTGAGCACCCACTGTTATCCCCTTTGCCTTTGTACAATGGCACTATGCACGCATTCCGCCAATCCTCAGGCACCTCACCATGAGTCATACATATATTGAATAACCTTACCAACCAGTCAACAATACAGTCACCCCCTTTTTTAATAGATTCCACTGCAATACCATCCAAACCTGCTGCCTCGCCGGCTTTCATCTTCCACAAAGCTTTTACTACCTCTTCTCTGTTTACCAAATCATTTTCCCTAACCCTCTCACTTTGCACACCACCTCGACCAAGACACCCTATATCTGCCACTCTATCGTCAAACACATTCAACAAACCTTCAAAATACTCACTCCATCTCCTTCTCACATCACCACTACTTGTTATCACCTCCCCATTAGCGCCCTTCACTGAAGTTCCCATTTGCTCCCTTGTCTTACGCACTTTATTTACCTCCTTCCAGAACATCTTTTTATTCTCCCTAAAATTTAATGATACTCTCTCACCCCAACTCTCATTTGCCCTTTTTTTCACCTCTTGCACCTGTCTCTTGACCTCCTCTCTTTCTTTTATACATCTCCCACTCAATTGCATTTTTTACCTGCAAAAATCGTCCAAATGCCTCTCTCTTCTCTTTCACAAATAATCTTACTTCTTCATCCCACCACTCACTACCCTTTCTAATCAACCCACCTCCCACGCTTCTCATGCCACAAGCATCTTTTGCGCAATCCATCACTGATTCCATAAATACATCCCATTCCTCCCCCACTCTCCTTACTTCCATTGTTCTCACCTTTTTCCATTCTGTACTCAGTCTCTCCTGGTACTTCCTCACACAAGTCTCCTTACCAGGCTCACTTACTCTCACCACCCTCTTCACCCCAACATTCACTCTTCTTTTCTGAAAACCCATACAAATCTTCACCTTAGCCTCCACAAGATAATGATCAGACATCCCTCCAGTTGCACCTCTCAGCACATTAACATCCAAAAGTCTCTCTTTCATGTGCCTGTCAATTAACACGTAATCCAGTAACGCTCTCTGGCTATCTCTCATACTTACATACGTATACTTATGTATATCTCGCTTTTTAAATTATATATATATATATATATATATATATATATATATATATATATATATATATATATATATATATATATATATTTATTCATTTTATTTATTTTGCTGTGTCGCTGTCTCTCGCGTTTGCGAGGTAGCGCAAGGAAACAGACAAAAGAAATGGCCCAACCTACCCACATACACATGTATATACATACACGTCCACACATACAAATATACATACCTATACATCTCAACGTATACATATATATATACACACAGACATATACATATATACACATGTACTTAATTCATACTGTCTGTCTTTATTCATTCCCATCACCACCTCGCCACACATGGAATAACAATCCCCTCCCCCCTCATGTGTGCGAGGTAGTGCTAGGAAAAGACGACAAAGGCCCCATTCGTTCGCACTCAGTCTCTAGCTGTCATGTAATAATGCACCAAAACCACAGCTCCCTTTCCACATCCAGGCCCCACAGAACTTTCCATGGTTTACCCCAGACGCTTCACATGCCCTGGTTCAATCCATTGACAGCACGTTGGCCCCGGTATACCACATCGTTCCAATTCACTCTATTCCTTGCACGCCTTTCACCCTCCTGCATGTTCAGGCCCTGATCACTCAAAATCTTTTTCACTCCATCTTTCCACCTCCAATTTCGTCTCCCACTTCTCCTCATTTCCTCCACCTCTGACACATATATCCTCTTGGTCAATCTTTCCTCACTCATTCTCTCCATGAGACCAAACCATTTCAAAACACCCTCTTCTGCTCTCTCAACCACACTCTTTTTATTACCACACATCTCTCTTACCCTATTATTACTTACTCGATCAAACCACCTCACACCACATATTGTCCTCAAACATCTCATTTCCAGCACATCCACCTTCCTCTGCACAACTCTATCCATAGCCCATGCCTCGCAACCATACAACATTGTTGTAACCACTATTCCTTCAAACATACCCATTTTTGATTTCCAAGATAATGTTCTCAACTTCCACACACTCTTCAATGCTCACAGAATTTTCGCCCCCTCCCCTACCCTATGATTCACATCCGCTTCCATGGTTCCATCCGCTGCCAAATCCACTCCCAGATATCTAAAACACTTCACTTCCTCCAGTTTTTCTCCATTCAAACTTACCTCCCAGCTGACTTGACCCTCAACCCTACTGTACCTAAGAACCTTGCTCTTATTCACATTTACTCTCAACCTTCTTCTTTCACACACTTTACCAAACTCAGTCATCAGCTTTTGCAGTTTCTCACATGAATCAGCCACCAGCGCTGTATCATAAGCAAACAACAACTGACTCACTTCCCAAGCTCTCTCATCCATAACAGACTGCATGCTTGCCCCTCTTTCCAAACCTCTTGCATTCACCACCCTAACAACCCCATCCATAAACAAATTAAACAACCATGGAGACATCACACACCCCTGAAGCAAACCTACATTTACTGAGAACCAATCACTTTCCTCTCCTCCTACATGTACACATGCCTTACATCCTCGATAAAAACTTTTCACTGCTTCTAACAACTTGCCTCCCACACCATATATTCTTAATACCTTCCACAGAGCATCTTTATCAATTCTATCATATGCCTTCTCCAGATCCATAAATGCTACATACAAATCCATTTCCTTTTATAAGTATTTCTCACATCTTCAAAGCAAACACCTGATCCACACGTCCTCTACCACTTCTGAAACCACACTGCTCGTCCCCAATCTAAGTTCCGTACATGCATTCACACACCCCTGCTGAAAACCTACATTCACTGAGAACCAATCACTTTCCTCTCCTCCTACATGTGCACATGCCTTACATCCTCGATAAAAACTTTTCACTGCTTCTAACAACTTGCCTCCCACACCATATATTCTTAATATCTTCCACAAAGCATCTTTATCAATTTTATCATATGCCTTCTCCAGATCCATAAATGCTACATACAAATCCATTTGCTTTTCTAAGTATTTGTCACTTACATTCTTCAAAGCAAACACCTGATCCACACATCCTCTACCACTTCTGAAACCACACTGCTCTTCCCCAATCTGAGCTCTGTACAGGCATTCACCCTCTCAATCAATACCCTCCCATATAATTTCCCAGGAATACTCAACAAACGTATACCTCTGTAATTTGAGCACTCACCTTTGTCCCCTTTGCCTTTGTACAATGGCACTATGCAAGCATTCCGCCAATCCTCAGGCACCTCACCATGAGTCATACATACATTAAATAACCTTACCAACCAGTCAACAGTATAGTCACCCCCTTTTTTAATAAATTCCACCGCAATACCATCCAACCCTGCTGCCTTGCCGGCTTTCATCTTCCGCAAAGCTTTTACTACCTCTTCTCTGTTTACCAAATCATTTTCCCTAACCCTCTCACTTTGCACACCACCTCGACCAAAACACCCTATATCTGCCACTCTATCATCAAACACATTCAACAAACTTTCAAAATACTCACTCCATCTCCTTCTCACATCACCACTACTTGTTATCACCTCCCCATTAGCCCCCTTCACTGAAGTTCCCATTTGTTCCCTTGTCTTACGCACTTTATTTACCTCCGTTCAAAACATCTTTTTATTCTCCCTAAGATTTAATGATAGTCTCTCACCCCAACTCTCATTTGCCCTCTTTTTCGCCTCTTGCACCTTTCTCTTGATCTCCTGCCTCTTTCTTTCATACATATCCCACTCATTTGTATTATTTCCCTGCAAAAATCGTCCAAATGCCTCTCTCTTCTCTTTCACTAATAATCATACTTCTTCATCCCACCATTTACTACCCTTTCTAATCTGCCCACCTCCCATGCTTCTCATGCCACAAGCATCTTTTGCGCAAGCCATCACTGCTTCCCTAAATACATCCCATTCCTCCCCCACTCCCCTTACCTCCTTTGTTCTAACCTTTTTTCATTCTGTATTCAGTCTCTCCTGGTGCTTCCTCACACAAGTCTCCTTCCCAAGCTCACTTACTCTCACCACTCTCTTCACCCCATCATTCTCCCTTCTTTTCTTAAAAACCTCTACAAATCTTCACCTTCGCCTCCACAAGATAATGATCAGACATCCCTCCAGTTGCATCTCTCAGCACATTAACATCCAAAAGTCTCTCTTTCTTGTGCCTATCAGTTAACATGTAATCCAATAATGCTCTCTGGCCATCTCTCCTACTTACATACGTATATTTATGTATATCTCTCTTTTTAAACCAGGTATTACCAATCACCAGTCCTTTTTCAGCACATAAATCTACAAGCTTTTCACCATTTCCATTTACAACACTGAACACCCCATGTATATGAATTATTCCCTCAACTACCACAGTACTCACCTTTGCATTCAAATCACCCATCACTATAACCTGGTCTCATGCATCAAAACTACTGACACACTCATTCAGCTGCTCCCAGAACACTTGCCTCTCATGATCTTTCTTCTCATGCCCAGGTGCACATGCACCAATAATCACCCATCTCTCTCCATTAACTTTCAGTTTTACCCATATCAATTTAGAGTTTACTTTCTTACATACATTCTATCACATACTCCCACCACTCCCACGTTAGCGAGGTACCGCCAGGAAACAGACGAAAGAAATGGCCCAACCCACCCACATACACATGTATATACATACACATCCACACATACAAATATACATACCTATACATCTCAATGTATACATATATATACACACACAGACATATACATATATACACACTCATACTGTCTGCCTTTATTCATTCCCATCGCCACCCCGCCACACATGAAATAACAACCTGCTCCCCCCCTCAGGTGCGCGAGGTAGCGCTAGGAAAAGACAACAAAGGCCACATTCGTTCATACTCAGTCTCTAGCTGTCATGTAATAATGCACCGAAACCGCAGCTCCCTTTTGATATCCAGGCCCCACAGAACTTTCCATGGTTTACCCCAGATGCTTCACATGCCCTGGTTCAATCCATTGACAGCACGTCGACCCCAGTATACCACATTGTTCCAATTCACTCTATTCCTTGCATGCCTTTCACCCTCCTGCATGTTCAGGCCCCGATCACTCAAAATCTATTTCACTCCATCTTTCCACCTACAATTTGGTCTCCCACTTCTCCTCGTTCCCTCCACCTCTGACACATATATCCTCTTTGTCAATCTTTCCTCACTCATTCTCTCTATGTGACTAAACCATTTCAAAACACCCTCTTCCGCTCTCTCAAGCACACTCTTTTTATCACCACACATCTCTCTTACCCTATTATTACTTACTTGATCAAACCATCTCACACCATATATTGTCCTCAAACATCTCATTTCCAGCACATCCACCCTCTTGTGCACAACTCTATCCATAGCCCATGCCTCGCAACCATATAACATTGCTGGAACCACTATTCCTTCAAACATACCCATTTTTGCTTTCCGAGATAATGTTCTCGACTTCCACACATTCTTCAATGCTTCCAGAACTTTTACCCCATCCCGCACCCTATGATTCACTTCCACTTCCAAGGTTCCATCCGCTGAAAAATCCATTCCCAGATATCTAGAACACTTCACTTCCTCCAGTTTTTCTCCGTACCAACTTACCTCCCAACTGACTTGACCCTCAACTCTACTGTACCTAATAACCTTGCTCATATTCACATTTACTCTCAACCTTCTTCTTTCGCACACTTTACCAAACTCAGTCACCACCTTCTGCAGTTTCTCACACGAATCAGCCGACAGCGCTATATCATCAGCTAACAACAACTGACTCGCTTCCCAAGCTCTCTCATCCACAACAGACTGCATACTTGCCACCCTTTCCAAAACTCTTGCATTCACCTCCCTAACAACCCCATCCATAAACAAATTAAACAACCATGGAGACATCACACACCCCTGCCGCAAACCTACATTCCCTGAGAACCAATTGCTTTCCTCTCTTCCTACACGTACACATGCTTTACATCCTCGATAAAAACTTTTCACTGCTTCTAACAACTTGCCTCCCTCACCATATATTCTTAATACCTTCCACAGAGTATCTCTATCAACTCTATCATATGCCTTCTCCAGATCCATAAATGCTACATACAAATCCATTTGCTTTTCTAAGTATTTCCCACATACATTCTTCAAAGCAAACACCTGATCCACACATCCTCTACCACTTCTGAAACCACACTGCTCTTCCCAAATCTGATGCTCTGTACATACCTTTCACCCTCTCAATCAATACTCTCCCATATAATTTCCCAGGAATACTCAACAAACTTATACCTCTGTAATTTGAGCACTCACATTTATCCCCTTTGCCTTTGTACAGTGGCAATATGCAAGCATTCCGCCAATCCTCAGGCACCTCACCATAAGACATACATACATTGAATAACCTTACCAACAAGTCAACATTACAGTCACCCTTTTTTTAATAAATTCTACTAGAATACCATCCAAACCCACTGCCTTGCTGGCTTTCATCTTCCGCAAAGCTTTTACTACCTCTTTGTTTGCCAAATCATTTTCCCTAACCCTCTCACTTTGCACACCCCCTCGACCAAAACACCCTATATCTGCCACTCTATCATCAAACACATTCAAGAAACCTTCAAACTACTCACTCCATCTCCTTCTCACATTGCCACTACTTCTTATCACCTCCCTAATAGCCCCCTTCACTGAAGTTCCCATTTGCTCCCTTGTCTTACGCACTTTATCTACCTCCTTCCTAAACATCTCTTTATTCTCCCTAGAATTTAATGATACTCTCTCACCCCAACTCTCATTTGCCCTCTTTTTCACCTCTTGCACCTTTCTCTTGACCTCCTGCCTCTTTCTTTTATACATCTCCTAGTCTTTGCATTATTTCCCAGCAAAAATCATCCAAATGCCTCTCTTATCTTTCACTAATAATCTTACTTCTTCATCCCACCATTCACTACCCTTACTAATCTGCCCACCTGCCACGATTCTCATGCCACAAGCGTCTTTCTTGCAAGCCATCACTGCTACCCTAAATACATACCATTCCTCCCCCACCCCCCTTACTTCCTTAGTTCTCCCCTTTTTCCATTTTGTACTCATTCTCTCCTGGTACTTCCTCACACAAGTCTCCTTCCTAAGCTCACTTACTCTCACCACTCTTTCCACCCCAACTTTCTCTCTTCTGAACACCTCTACAAATCTTCACCTTCGCCTCCACAAGATAATGATCAGACATCCCTCCCATTGCACCTCTCAGCACATCAACATCCAAAAGTCTTTCTTGCGCGCCTATCAATTAGCATGTAATCCAATATATATATATATATATATATATATATATATATATATTTTTTTTTTTTTTTTTTTTTTTTTTTTTTTTTTTTTTTTTTTATACTTTGTCGCTGTCTCCCGCGTTTGCGAGGTAGCGCAAGGAAACAGACGAAAGAAATGGCCCCCCCCCCATACACATGTACATACACACGTCCACACACGCAAATATACATACCTACACAGCTTTCCATGGTTTACCCCAGACGCTTCACATGCCTTGATTCAATCCACTGACAGCACGTCAACCCCTGTATACCACATGACTCCAATTCACTCTATTCCTTGCCCTCCTTTCACCCTCCTGCATGTTCAGGCCCCGATCACACAAAATCTTTTTCACTCCATCTTTCCACCTCCAATTTGGTCTCCCTCTTCTCCTCGTTCCCTCCACCTCCGACACATATATCCTCTTGGTCAATCTCTCCTCACTCATTCTCTCCATGTGCCCAAACCATTTCAAAACACCCTCTTCTGCTCTCTCAACCACGCTCTTTTTATTTCCACACATCTCTCTTACCCTTACGTTACTTACTCGATCAAACCACCTCACACCACACATTGTCCTCAAACATCTCATTTCCAGCACATCCATCCTCCTGCGCACATCTCTATCCATAGCCCACGCCTCGCAACCATACAACATTGTTGGAACCACTATTCCCTCAAACATACCCATTTTCGCTTTCCGAGATAATGTTCTCGACTTCCACACATTTTTCAAGGCTCCCAAAATTTTCGCCCCCTCCCCCACCCTATGATCCACTTCCGCTTCCATGGTTCCATATATATATATATATATATATATATATATATATTTTATACATTTATTTATTTTGATTTGTTGCTGTCTCCTGCGTTTGTGAGGTAGCGCAATTAAACAGACGGAAGAAATGGCACAACCCACCCCCATACGCATGTATATACATAAACGTCCACACACGCAAATATACATACCTATACATCTCAATGTACACATATATATATACACACACAGACATATACATATATACACATGTACATAATTCATACTCTCTGCCTTTATTTATTCCCATCGCCACCTCGCCACACATGGAATAACTCCCCCCTCCCCCCTCATGTGTGCGAGGTAGCGCTAGAAAAAGACAACAAAGGCCCCTTTCGTTCACACTCAGTCTCTAGCTGTCGTGCAATAATGCCCGAAACCACAGCTCCCTTTCCACATCCAGGCCCCACAGAACTTTCCATGGTTTACCCCAGATGTTTCACATGCCCTGATTCAATCCATTGACAGCACGTCGACCCCGGTATACCATATTGATCCAATTCACTCTATTCCTTGCCCGCCTTTCACCCTCCTGCATGTTCAGTCCCCGATCACTCAAAATCTTTTTCACTCCATCTTTCCACCTCCAATTTGGTCTCCCACTTCTCCTCGTTCCCTCCACCTCCGACACATATATCCTCTTGGTCAATCTTTCCTCACTCATTCTCTCCATGTGCCCAAACCATTTCAAAACACCCTCTTGTGCTTTCTCAACCACACTCTTTTTATTTCCACACATCTCTCTTACCCTTACGTTACTTACTCGATCAAACCACCTCACACCATATATTGTCCTCAAACATCTCATTTCCAGCACATCCACCCTCCTGCGCAGAACTCTATCCATAACCCACGCCTCGCAACCTTACAACATTGTTGGAACCACTATTCCTTCAAACATACCCATTTTTGCTTTCCGAGATAATGTTCTCGACTTCCAAACATTCTTCAAGGCTCCCAGGATTTTCGCCCCCTCCCCCACCCTATGATTCACTTCTGCTTCCGTGGTTCCATCCGCTGCCAGATATCTAAAACACTTTACTTCCTCCAGTTTTTCTCCATTCAAAGTTACCTCCCAATTGACTTGACCCTCAACCCTACTGTGCCTAATAACCTTGCTCTTATTCACATTTACTCTTAACTTTCTTCTTTCACACACTTTACCAAACTTAGTCACCAGCTTCTGCAGTTTCTCACATGAATCAGCCACCAGCGCTGTAACAGCAGCAAACAACAACTGACTCACTTCCCGAGCTCTCTCATCCACAACAGACTGCATACTTGCCCCTCTTTCCAAAACTCTTGCATTCACCTCCCTAACAATCCCATCAATAAACAAATTATATATATATAATTTGTTAAATTGATGGAAACTACTATTGACGTTGTTCAAATAAGTTATACATTTCCCTTTTCCATAGCCAGAGGTTGAACCATTATGTGACATTCATTTTTCATTTCAAGCTAAAAGTTTCAGTTTTCTAAATTATTTCTTACATTTTTCATATATATATATATATATATATATATATATATATATATATATATATATATATATATATATATATAAATATATATATATATATATTTTTTTTTTTATACTTTGTCGCTGTCTCCCGCGTTTGCGAGGTAGCGCAAGGAAACAGACGAAAGAAATGGCCCAACCCCCCCATACACATGTATATACATACGTCCACACACGCAAATATACATACCTACACAGCTTTCCATGGTTTACCCCAGACGCTTCACATGCCTTGATTCAATCCACTGACAGCACGTCAGCCCCGGTATACCACATCGCTCCAATTCACTCTATTCCTTGCCCTCCTTTCACCCTCCTGCATGTTCAGGCCCCGATCACAAAAAATCTTTTTCACTCCATCTTTCCACCTCCAATTTGGTCTCCCTCTTCTCCTTGTTCCCTCCACCTCCAACACATATATTCTCTTGGTCAATCTTTATTCACTCATCCTCTCCATGTGCCCAAACCACTTCAAAACACCCTCTTCTGCTCTCTCAACCACGCTCTTTTTATTTCCACACATCTCTCTTACCCTTACGTTACTCACTCGATCAAACCACCTCACACCACACATTGTCCTCAAACATCTCATTTCCAGCACATCCATCCTCCTGCGCACAACTCTATCCATAGCCCACGCCTCGCAACCATACAACATTGTTGGAACCACTATTCCTTCAAACATACCCATTTTTGCTTTCCGAGATAATGTTCTCGACTTCCACACATTCTTCAAGGCCCCCAGAATTTTCGCCCCCTCCCCCACCCTATGATCCACTTCCGCTTCCATGGTTCCATCCACTGCCAGATCCACTCCCAGATATCTAAAACACTTCACTTCCTCCAGTTTTTCTCCATTCAAACTCACCTCCCAATTGACTTGACCCTCAACCCTACTGTACCTAATAACCTTGCTCTTATTCACATTTACTCTTAACTTTCTTCTTCCACACACTTTACCAAACTCAGTCACCAGCTTCTGCAGTTTCACACATGAATCAGCCACCAGCGCTGTGTCATCAGCGAACAACAACTGACTCACTTCCCAAGCTCTCTCATCCCCAACAGACTTCATACTTGCCCCTCTTTCCAAAACTCTTGCATTTACCTCCCTAACAACCCCATCCATAAACAAATTAAACAACCATGGAGACATCACACACCCCTGCCGCAAACCTACATTCACTGAGAACCAATCACTTTCCTCTCTTCCTACACGTACACATGCCTTACATCCTCGATAAAAACTTTTCACTGCTTCTAACAACTTTCCTCCCACACCATATATTCTTAATACCTTCCACAGAGCATCTCTATCAACTCTATCATATGCCTTCTCCAGATCCATAAATGCTACATACAAATCCATTTACTTTTCTAAGTATTTCTCACATACATTCTTCAAAGCAAACACCTGATCCACACATCCTCTACCACTTCTGAAACCACACTGCTCTTCCCCAATCTGATGCTCTGTACATGCCTTCACCCTCTCAATCCATACCCTCCCATATAATTTACCAGGAATACTCAACAAACTTATACCACTGTAATTTGAGCACTCACTCTTATCCCCTTTGCCTTTGTACAATGGCACTATGCACGCATTCCGCCAATCCTCAGGCACCTCACCATGAGTCATACATACATTAAATAACCTTACCAACCAGTCAACAATACAGTCACCCCCTTTTTTAATAAATTCCACTGCAATACCATCCAAACCTGCTGCCTTGCCGGCTTTCATCTTCCGCAAAGCTTTCACTACCTCTTCTCTGTTTACCAAATCATTTTCCCTAACCCTCTCACTTTGCACACCACCTTGACCAAAACACCCTATATCTGCCACTCTATCATCAAACACATTCAACAAACCTTCAAAATACTCACTCCATCTCCTTCTCACATCACCACTACTTGTTATCACCTCCCCATTTGCGCCCTTCACTGAAGTTCCCATTTGCTCCCTTGTCTTATGCACTTTATTTACCTCCTTCCAGAACATCTTTTTATTCTCCCTAAAATTTAATGATACTCTCTCACCCCAACTCTCATTTGCCCTTTTTTTCACCTCTTGCACCTTTCTCTTGACCTCCTGTCTCTTTCTTTTATACATCTCCCACTCAATTTCATTTTTTCCCTGCAAAAATCGTCCAAATGCCTCTCTCTTCTCTTTCACTAATACTCTTACTTCTTCATCCCACCACTCACTACCCTTTCTAATCAACCCACCTCCCACTCTTCTCATGCCACAAGCATCTTTTGCGCAATCCATCACTGATTCCCTAAATACATCCCATTCCTCCCCCA
Organism: Panulirus ornatus; assembly: GCF_036320965.1. Lineage (NCBI taxonomy): Eukaryota > Metazoa > Arthropoda > Malacostraca > Decapoda > Palinuridae > Panulirus > Panulirus ornatus. The sequence continues at coordinate 40,806,191 of NC_092234.1, read as the reverse complement.
CTCCCCTTACTTCCATTGTTCTCACCTTTTTCCATTCTGTACTCAGTCTCTCCTGGTACTTCCTCACACAGGTCTCCTTCTCAAGCTCACTTACTCTCACCACCCTCTTCACCCCAACATTCACTCTTCTTTTCTGAAAACCCATACAAATCTTCACCTTAGCCTCCACAAGATAATGATCAGACATCCCTCCAGTTGCACCTCTCAGCACAATAACATCCAAAAGTCTCTCTTTCGCACGCCTGTCAATTAACATGTAATCCAATAATCTCTGGCCATCTCTCCTACTTACATAAGTATACTTATGTATATCTCGCTTTTTAAACCAGGTATTCCCAATCATCAGTCCTTTTTCAGCACATAAATCTACAAGCTCTTCACCATTTCCATTTACAACACTGAACACCCCATGTATACCAATTATTCCCTCAACTGCCACATTACTCACCTTTGCATTCAAATCACCCATCACTATAACCCGGTCTCGTGCATCAAAACCGCTAACACACTCATTCAGCTGCTCCCAAAACACTTGCCTCTCTTGATCTTTCTTCTCATGCCCAGGTGCATAAGCACCAATAATCACCCACCTCTCTCCATCAACTTTCAGTTTTACCCATATTAATCGAGAATTTACTTTCTTACACTCTATCACATACTCCCACAACTCCTGTTTCAGGAGTATTGCTACTCCTTCCCTTGCTCTTGTCCTCTCACTAACCCCTGACTTTACTCCCCAGACATTCCCAAACCACTCTTCCCCTTTACCCTTGAGCTTCGTTGCACTCAGAGCCAAAACATCCAGGTTCCTTTCCTCAAACATACTACCTATCTCTCCTTTTTTCACATCTTGGTTACATCCACACACATTTAGGCACCCCACTCTGAGCCTTCGAGGAGGATGAGCACTCCCCGCGTAACTCCTTCTTCTGTTTCCCATTTCAGAAAGAGGGGACGAGAGCGGGGGGCCAGAAATCCTCCCCTCCTTGTATTTTAACTTTCTAAAAATTGGAAACAGAAGGAGTCACGCGGGGAGTGCTCATCCTCCTCGTAGACTCAGATTGGGGTGTCTAAATGTGTGTGGATGTAACCAAGATGTGAAAAAAGGAGAGATACGTAGTATGTTTGAGGAAAGGATCCTGGATGTTTTGGCTCTGAGTGAAACAAAGCTCAAGGGTAAAGGGGAAGAGTGGTTTGGGAATGTCTTGGGAGTAAAGTCAGGGGTTAGTGAGAGGACAAGAGCAAGGGAAGGAGTAGCAGTACTCCTGAAACAGGAGTTGTGGGAGTATGTGATAGAATGTAAGAAAGTAAATTCTCGATTAATATGGGTAAAACTGAAAGTTGATGGAGAGAGATGGGTGATTATTGGTGTATATGCACCTGGGCATGAGAAGAAAGATCATGAAAGGCAAGTGTTTTGGGAGCAGCTGAATGAGTGTGTTAGTGGTTTTGATGCACACGACCGGGTTATAGTGATAGGTGATTTGAATGCAAAGGTGAGTAATGTGGCAGTTGAGGGAATAATTGGTATACATGGGGTGTTCAGTGTTGTAAATGGAAATGGTGAAGAGCTTGTAGATTTATGTGCTGAAAAAGGACTGGTGATTGGGAATACCTGGTTTAAAAAGCAAGATATACATAAGTATACGTATGTAAGTAGGAGAGATGGCCAGAGAGCATTTTTAAAAAGCAAGATATACATAAATATGCGTATGTAAGTAGGAGAGATGGCCAGAGAGCGTTATTGGATTACGTGTTAATTGACAGGCGCGCGAAAGAGAGACTTCTGGATGTTAATGTGCTGAGAGGTGCAACTGGAGGGATGTCTGATCATTATCTTGTGGAGGCTAAGGTGAAGATTTGTATGGGTTTTCAGAAAAGAAGAGTGAATGTTGGGGTGAAGAGGGTGGTGAGAGTAAGTGAGCTTGGGAAGGAGACTTGTGTGAGGAAGTACCAGGAGAGACTGAGTACAGAATGGAAAAAGGTGAGAACAATGGAAGTAAGGGGAGTGGGGGAGGAATGGGATGTATTTAGGGAATCAGTGATGGAGTGCGCAAAAGATGCTTGTGGCATGAGAAGCATGGGAGGTGGGTTGATTAGAAAGGGTAGTGAGTGGTGGGATGAAGAAGTAAGATTATTAGTGAAAGAGAAGAGAGAGGCATTTGGACGATTTTTGCAGGGAAAAAATGCAATTGAGTGGGAGATGTATAAAAGAAAGAGACAGGAGGTCAAGAGAAAGGTGCAAGAGGTGAAAAAGAGGGCAAATGAGAGTTGGGGTGAGAGAGTATCATTGAATTTTAGGGAGAATAAAAAGATGTTCTGGAAGGAGGTAAATAAAGTGCGTAAGACAAGGGAGCAAATGGGAACTTCAGTGAAGGGCACTAATGGGGAGGTGATAACAAGTTGTGGTGATGTGAGAAGGAGATGGAGTATTTTGAAGGTTTGTTGAATATGTTTGATGATAGAGTGGCCAGATATAGGGTGTTTTGGTCGAGGTGGTGTGCAAAGTGAGAGGATTAGAGAAAATGATTTGGTAAACAGAGAAGAGGTAGTAAAAGATTTGTGGAAGATGAAAGCCGGCAAGGCAGCAGGTTTGGATGGTATTGCAGTGGAATCTATTAAAAAAGGGGGTGACTGTATTGTTGACTGGTTGGTAAGGTTATTTAATGTATGTATGACTCATGGTGAGGTGCCTGAGGATTGGCGGAATGCATGCATAGTGCCATTGTACAAAGGCAAAGGGGATAAGAGTGAGTGCTCAAATTACTGAGGTATAAGTTTGTTGAGTGTTACTGGTAAATTATATGGGAGGGTATTGATTGAGAGGGTGAAGGCATGTACAGAGCATCAGATTGGGGAAGAGCAGTATGGTTTCAGAAGTGGTAGAGGATGTGTGGATCAGGTGTTTGCTTTGAAGAATGTTTGTGAGAAATACTTAGAAAAGCAAATGGATTTGTATGTAGCATTTATGGATCTGGAGAAGGCATATGATAGAGTTGATAGAGATGCTCTGAGGAAGATATTAAGAATATATGGTGTGGGAGGCAAGTTGTTAGAAGCAGTGAAAAGTTTTTATCGAGGATGTAAGGCATGTGTACGTGTAGGAAGAGAGGAAAGTGATTGGTTCTCAGTGAATGTAGGTTTGCCGCAGGGGTGTGTGATGTCTCCATGGTTGTTTGATTTGTTTATAGATGGGGTTGTTAGGGAGGTGAATGCAAGAGTTTTGGAAAGAGGGGCAAGTATGAAGTCTGTTGGGGATGAGAGAGCTTGGGAAGTGAGTCAGTTGCTGTTCGCTGATGATACAGCGCTGGTGGCTGATTCATGTGAGAAACTGCAGAAGCTGGTGACTGAGTTTGGTAAAGTGTGTGAAAGAAGAAAGTTAAGAGTAAATGTGAATAAGAGCAAGGTTATTAGGTACAGTAGGGTTGAGGGTCAAGTCAATTGGGAGGTGAGTTTGAATGGAGGAAAACTGGAGGAAGTGAAGTGTTTTAGATATCTGGGAGTGGATCTTGCAGCGGATGGAACCATGGAAGCGGAAGTGGATCATAGGGTGGGAGAGGGGGTGAAAATTCTGGGAGCCTTGAAGAATGTGTGGAAGTCAAGAACATTATCTCGGAAAGCAAAAATGGGTATGTTTGAAGGAATAGTGGTTCCAACAATGTTGTATGGTTGCGAGGCGTGGGCTATGGATAGAGTTGTGCGCAGGAGGATGGATGTACTGGAAATGAGATGTTTGAGGACAATGTGTGGTATGAGGTGGTTTGATCGAGTAAGTAACGTAAGGGTAAGAGAGATGTGTGGAAATAAAAAGAGCGTGGTTGAGAGAGCAGAAGAGGGTGTTTTGAAATGGTTTGGGCACATGGAGAGAATGAGTGAGGAAAGATTGACCAAGAGGATATATGTGTCGGAGGTGGAGGGAACGAGGAGAAGAGGGAGACCAAATTGGAGGTGGAAAGATGGAGTGAAAAAGATTTTGTGTGATCGGGGCCTGAACATGCAGGAGGGTGAAAGGAGGCAAGGAATAGAGTGAATTGGAGCGATGTGGTATACCGGGGTTGACGTGCTGTCAGTGGATTGAATCAAGGCATGTGAAGCGTCTGGGGTAAACCATGGAAAGCTGTGTAGGCATGTATATTTGCGTGTGTGGACGTATGTATATACATGTGTATGGGGGTGGGTTGGGCCATTTCTTTCGTCTGTTTCCTTGCGCTACCTCGCAAACGCGGGAGACAGCGACAAAGCGCAAAAAAAAAAAAAAATGTATATATATATATATATATATATATATATATATATATATATATATATATATATATATATATTTTTTTTTTTTTTTATACTTTGTCGCTGTCTCCCGCGTTTGCAAGGTAGCGCAAGGAAACAGATGAAAGAAATGGCCCAACCCCCCCCCATACACATGTATATACATACGTCCACACACGCAAATATACATGCCTACACAGCTTTCCATGGTTTACCCCAGACGCTTCACATGCCTTGATTCAATCCACTGACAGCACGTCAACCCCGGTATACCACATCGCTCCAATTCACTCTATTCCTTGCCCTCCTTTCACCCTCCTGCATGTTCAGGCCCCGATCACACAAAATCTTTTTCACTCCATCTTTCCACCTCCAATTTGGTCTCCCTCTTCTCCTCGTTCCCTCCACCTCCGACACATATATCCTCTTGGTCAATCTTTCCTCACTCATTCTCTCCATGTGCCCAAACCACTTCAAAACACCCTCTTCTGCTCTCTCAACCACGCTCTTTTTATTTCCACACATCTCTCTTACCCTTACGTTACTCACTCGATCAAACCACCTCACACCAAACATTGTCCTCAAACATCTCATTTCCAGCACATCCATCCTCCTGTGCACAACTCTATCCATAGCCCACGCCTCGCAACCATACAACATTGTTGGAACCACTATTCCTTCAAACATACCCATTTTTTGCTTTCCGAGATAATGTTCTCGACTTCCACACATTCTTCAAGGCCCCCAGAATTTTCGCCCCCTCCCCCACCCTATGATCCACTTCCGCTTCCATGGTTCCATCCGCTGCCAGATCCACTCCCAGATATCTAAAACACTTCACTTCCTCCAGTTTTTCTCCATTCAAACTCACCTCCCAATTGACTTGATCCTCAACCCTACTGTACCTAATAACCTTGCTCTTATTCACATTTACTCTTAACTTTCTTCTTCCACACACTTTACCAAACTCAGTCACCAGCTTCTGCAGTTTCTCACATGAATCAGCCACCAGCGCTGTATCATCAGCGAACAACAACTGACTCACTTCCCAAGCTCTCTCATCCCCAACAGACTTCATACTTGCCCCTCTTTCCAAAACTCTTGCATTTACCTCCCTAACAACCCCATCCATAAACAAATTAAACAACCATGGAGACATCACACACCCCTGCCGTAAACCTACATTCACTGAGAACCAATCACTTTCCTCTCTTCCTACACGGACACATGCCTTACATCCTCGATAAAAACTTTTCACTGCTTCTAACAACTTTCCTCCCACACCATATATTCTTAATACCTTCCACAGAGCATCTCTATCAACTCTATCACATGCCTTCTCCAGATCCATAAATGCTACATACAAATCCATTTGCTTTTCTAAGTATTTCTCACATACATTCTTCAAAGCAAACACCTGATCCACACATCCTCTACCACTTCTGAAACCACACTGCTCTTCCCCAATCTGATGCTCTGTACATGCCTTCACCCTCTCAATCAATACCCTCCCATATAATTTACCAGGAATACTCAACAAACTTATACCTCTGTAATTTGAGCACTCACTCTTATCCCCTTTGCCTTTGTACAATGGCACTATGCACGCATTCCGCCAATCCTCAGGCACCTCACCATGAGTCATACATACATTAAATAACCTTACCAACCAGTCAACAATACAGTCACCCCCTTTTTTAATAAATTCCACTGCAATACCATCCAAACCTGCTGCCTTGCCGGCTTTCATCTTCCGCAAAGCTTTCACTACCTCTTCTCTGTTTACCAAATCATTTTCCCTAACCCTCTCACTTTGCACACCACCTCGACCAAAACACCCTATATCTGCCACTCTATCATCAAACACATTCAACAAACCTTCAAAATACTCACTCCATCTCCTTCTCACATCACCACTACTTGTTATCACCTCCCCATTTGCGCCCTTCACTGAAGTTCCCATTTGCTCCCTTGTCTTACGCACTTTATTTACCTCCTTCCAGAACATCTTTTTATTCTCCCTAAAATTTAATGATACTCTCTCACCCCAACTCTCATTTGCCCTTTTTTTCACCTCTTGCACCTTTCTCTTGACCTCCTGTCTCTTTCTTTTATACATCTCCCACTCAATTGCATTTTTTCCCTGCAAAAATCGTCCAAATGCCTCTCTCTTCTCTTTCACTAATACTCTTACTTCTTCATCCCACCACTCACTACCCTTTCTAATCAACCCACCTCCCACTCTTCTCATGCCACAAGCATCTTTTGCGCAATCCACCACTGATTCCCTAAATACATCCCATTCCTCCCCCACTCCCCTTGCTTCCATTGTTCTCACCTTTTTCCATTCTGTACTCAGTCTCTCCTGGTACTTCCTCACACAGGTCTCCTTCTCAAGCTCACTTACTCTCACCACCCTCTTCACCCCAACATTCACTCTTCTTTTCTGAAAACCCATACAGATCTTCACCTTAGCCTCCACAAGATAATGATCAGACATCCCTCCAGTTGCACCTCTCAGCACAGTAACATCCAAAAGTCTCTCTTTCGCACGCCTGTCAATTAACACGTAATCCAATAACACTCTCTGGCCATCTCTCCTACTTACATAAGTATACTTATGTATATCTCGCTTTTTAAACCAGGTATTCCCAATCATCAGTCCTTTTTCAGCACATAAATCTACAAGCTCTTCACCATTTCCATTTACAACACTGAACACCCCATGTATACCAATTATTCCCTCAACTGCCACATTACTCACCTTTGCATTCAAATCACCCATCACTATAACCCGTTATATATATATATATATATATATATATATATATATATATATATATATATATATATATATATATATATATATATGCAAATGAGTGGGAGATGTATAAAAGAAAGAGGCAGGAGGTCAAAAGAAAGGTGCAAGAGGTGAAAAAGATGGCAAATGAGAGTTGGGGTGAGAGAGTATCATTAAATTTTAGGGAGAATAAAAAGATGTTTTCGAAGGAGGTAAATAAAGTGCGTAAGACAAGGAAGCAAATGGGAACTTCAGGGAAAGGGGCTAATGGGGAGGTGATAACAATTAGTGGTGATGTGAGAAGGAGATGGAGTGAGTATTTTGAAGGTTTGTTGAATGTGTTTGATGATAGAGTGGCAGATATAGGGTGTTTTGGTCGAGGTGGTGTGCAAAGTGAGAGGGTTAGGGAAAATGATTTGGTAAACAGAGAAGAGGTAGTAAAAGCTTTGTGGAAGATGAAAGCCGGCAAGGCAGCAGGTTTGGATGGTATTGCAGTGGAATTTATTAAAAAAGGGGGTGACTGTATTGTTGACTGGTTGGTAAGGTTATTTAATATATGTATGACTCATGGTGAGGTGCCTGAGGATTGGCGGAATGCTTGCATAGTGCCATTGTACAAAGGCAAAGGAGATAAGAGTGAGTGCTCAAATTACAGAGGTATAAGTTTGCTGAGTATTCCTGGTAAATTATATGGGAGGGTATTGATTGAGAGGATGAAGGTATGTACTGAGCATCAGATTGGGGAGGAGCAGTGTGGTTTCAGAAGTGGTAGAGGATGTGTGTACTTAGAAAAGCAAATGGATTTGTATGTAGCATTTATGGATCTAGAGAAGGCATATGATAGAGTTGATAGAGATGCTCTATGGAAGGTATTAAGAATATATGGTGTGGGAGGGAAGTTGTTAGAAGCAGTGGAAAGTTTTTATCGAGGATGTAAGGCATGTGTACGTGTAGGAAGAGAGGAAAGTGATTGGTTCTCAGTGAATGTAGGTTTGCCGCAGGGGTGTGTGATGTCTCCATGGTTGTTTAATTTGTTTATGGATGGGGTTGTTAGGGAGGTGAATGCAAGAGTTTTGGAAAGAGGGGCAAGTATGCCGTCTGTAGTGGATGAGAGAGCTTGGGAAGTGAGTCAGTTGTTGTTCGCTGATGATACGGCGCTGGTGGCTGATTCATGTGAGAAATTGCAGAAGCTGGTGACTGAGTTTTGTAAAGTGTGTGAAAGAAGAAAGTTAAGAGTAAATGTGAATAAGAGCAAGGTTATTAGGTACAGTAGGGTTGAGCGTCAAGTCAATTGGGAGGCAAGTTTGAATGGAGAAAAACTGGAGGAAGTGAAGTGTTTTAGATAACTGGGAGTGGATCTGGCAGCGGATGGAACCATGGAAGCGGAAGTGAATCATAGGTTGGGGGAGGGGGCAAAAATTTTAGGAACCTCAAAGAATGTTTGGAAGTTGAGAACATTATCTCGGAAAGCAAAAATGGGTATGTTTGGAGGAATAGTGATTCCAACAATGTTGTATGGTTGCGAGGCGTGGCTATGGATAGAGTTGTGCGCAGGAGGGTGGATGTGCTGGAAATGAGATGTTTGAGGATAATGTGTGGTGTGAGGTGGTTTGATCGAGTAAGTAATGTAAGGGTAAGAGAGATGTGTGGAAATAAAAAGAGTGTGGTTGAGAGAGCAGAAGAGAGTGTTTTGAAATGGTTTGGTCACATGGAGAGAATGAGTGAGGAAAGGTTGACCAAGAGGATAAATATGTCAGAGGTAGAGGGAGCGAGGAGAAGTTTGAGACCAAATTGGAGGTGGAAAGATGGAGTGAAGAAGATTTTGAGTGATTGGGGCCTGAACATGCAGGAGGGTGAAAGGCGTGGAAGAAATAGAGTGAATTAGAACGATGTGGTATACCGGGGTCAACATGCTGTCAATGGATTGAACCAGGTCATGTGAAGCGTCTGGGTTAAACCATGGAAAGTTCTGTGGGGCCTGGATGTGTCCCATTGCATGGTTACTAGATATAACAGATGTAAACATGCATTTTATTTCTATTCAATTCTTAGTTCATGTTTAAGACTGTAAAGAGAAATTTATAAAGATATTTGATGCACATAAATATAGAATTTTATTTTTTGAATTAAACTCTGTTATGTTTTCACTAATTCTCAGTAAATCTTGTTGATTCAAATATGCCCACAACCAGTTACTTCTATGAAACTTTCTAATCATAGTATTTGCAGTATTTAAGGGTGCATTTTGCTGGGGTGAACTATTCCTTTCAAGACTCCTTGAATCTTATTTGCTTTTTCTGTATCTTGAACCAACTTTTCAAGCTTCCTTTAAGGGCCAGCCTCAGTTATGAGTTCCATCCATTCACAGAGTAATATTACTTAAAAAGATGTTGAATAAAGTACAGCACAGCTGTGCATTAATGTATTTACCATAACCATTGTTGTTAACATAATACAGGTACACCACTGGTTTTCTGGCACTCTTGGTTCCAAAGCCTTGCCGGATTAATCATTTTACCAGACCAACCCTTGACAGACTGCTTTTCTCCACACACTTTATTCACGGAAATTCCATGACACTTCTTGAATCTTTGAAGCCATCCTTCGCTATAGTCATGCTCATGTTGTAAATTAAGTTCTTTATGGAACAACTTAACTTGGTCCATTATCATGCTGCCTGACAAGTCCACTCCATCACTCCGACGCTGTCGAAACCATTCCATCATCACTCGACAGTGCTCAGTACTCTTACCACCTTTCATAGTTTTTCTAATCGTCATTTGCTTCTTGGAATCGGTCGGCATAGAATTTCATTATTTTCTCCCTTTGCTTCTTTATATCATAAACAGTTGTTGAACCAGTACTGTAGATGTCACAAAGCTTATGCACCGAAACACCACGGTCCTTTTTTTTTCAATAGTTCTACTTTATCTTGGATCGATATGGACTGGTGTTTATGTTTGACACCACGACTGACACTCATATGTCTTAGAAGTCATAGCTAGGGTTGACTTTAAGCAAAATTAGCTAAGAATCTCACAGAACTGCGGTACCACCACCAACAAGTGCAGTGTGAAGAATGTAAATAAGCACACCCTACACAGAACGCCATCTGTGGCCACCCAATAAACTAGTCTAGTGGCCATAGTATTTTCAAGTTCCCTCATGTAATTTTGTCTGGACTAAAGGAGGTGCCAAGTCATCAGTTGCCGGAAATTCGGTGGTGTACCTGTGCACTTAGTTACATCCAAAATTTAAGTTAAGGCAGGCAGCAACATGTTAACATAGTCATAACTTGAAATATCTAGTATGTTTACTCTAGTATGTTTACAAATTTTCAACATGTCAAAGCAGCCTGCAACTGTCTTTTAAGAAGATTGGAAAGGATTCTTCTTTGGAGGCCAAGGTCAAAATCATGGACAACTTGAACTGGGTGTTGGTGCTATAACCCTTAAATGCCAGCTTGGTGTTAAAGAAAGCATCATAAATGTTATCAAAGCTAATGTTGCCAAAATCTGGGAATCCTGTACAGTGTCATCGATCTGATGAAGAATTTTATGGGATTTCATTTTTACGGCTTAATACAGTTAAAATCTTCACCTGTATATCTTGGCCTCGTGTCCCTAACCCTTCATTCAACACTTAAACATATGTCATATGTTAACATAGATCACATAACCACATCTTTTGGCGGTATATATATCTTGTTAACAAATGACCCTTCAATATTCGGTTCTAATGGACTTTCATAGGATAGCTTGACAGATTAATACCATTTAAGTGCAAGGTATGCTATTGTTAAAATCTGAGGGGAAAAAAGAGACAGTCAGAGGTTAGAATTAATGTGAAAGAAGAGACTGTAGGATCATATCACTAAAAGGTTTCTGGCTGTGAATGTGCATAATGACATAAAACTCATGTTTTGTGTGCATCATTGTTCTGATGACTAAAGTACTTGAATATTAATGTTGTTTTTATCATAATGATAATTCAGAGCAGAGGCACTTATAAGAATAATGAAAGTGTGTTGAAGACTGATGAAAAAGTTTTGATGAAAAATGCATATGAATTGAAATTTAATGAATGAAGCTGCACTACAATATTGTGAAAAAGAGTTATAGGGTTGGGGACCCTAGTTCTGCATAATAAATTCCAACAGAAGATGCATGGCTGTATGCAATTAATCCATTGCATGTAACTGGAAGTGGGGTTAATCATAGTTTATGAATATATATTTAAAGAAGCTGTCAGGATGGGAATAGGATTGCTTGTAAAGAGTAAGGTATCAAGAAGATTTCTTAGAAAAGAAGTATGGAATATGATGGAGGAGGTTATGAATATATGCACTTACCGATGTGGTGACCTGTTCAGGTCGAGAAAAGTGCTAAGACAATTAAAAGATTAAAGATGATCGACATCTTAACTAATATAAGTGTGAAAGCATGTGTAAAAGGCATGTATGTGCATTCGTGCTCATGCATATGTATATGTGGTATATGTTTATTTATATGAGGTTTGTGCTATTTATATTATTCTTCATTCTATTAAAAGAGACCTTTAATATTTTTTATTCTTTTTTTCGTATCCAACATTATTATAATATTAAACTATGCTTTGAAGCAATTTATATTAATGAAGTTTTTTAACTGCAGTAGTAATACAGTGCTACTGCTAATGGAATAGTTACCATGATATTAACCCTTTGGATGCCTATTTCATTTCGAAGGCCAGTTCCTTAAAAACATTTCACCATGAAAAGATGAGATTGTTCATATGACTATTTTCATTACTTTTTATGTGAGGAAGTATACTAAAGTTTCTGTATCTGGTTGAAACTAATTTTTTGGTGAAAGATGTGATTTTCATTACCAAAAAGTCATGGAAAATATGCATGAATACATGTGCAGTAAATTATATAACAAGTGGCCCACTTGATTTCAATGAGGCTAAGTGATATTCAGAAGCAAAAACTGTACAGTTTGGTATGATGGTCATTTCAAACTTTGGGGGTGTCATCTTACACTGTGACAGTAATAACTTTTTGCCACAAAGGAGAAGAGCCAAACATGGCATTTTATTATTGGAAATTTGTTCAACTACAGTCAGTTAGTATATCCAAAGGGTTAACTTACTATAACAGGAAAAATTTAATGTATTGTAATATTATCTCTAAAATTATTTGATGATGTTAACTGCTACTTGTAATGGATGGTACAGGTTTTTTATTATTATTTACATTTATTTTGTAATCTTTGATCGATGATTTATGTGAAGTTATCATGCCTGATTTATATGAACAACCTCATGCACTGGATAAAAGTTTTGTCTTATGTAATGAGAGGTATATGTAACATTCAATAAATCATCAGACATGGATTATGTTTTGTGATGTAACTGGAGTAACTTACTATAGCACATAAAGTTAGACTTTAAATTCATTATTTAACAGTTTTCTTATACATTATAGAAAAAAATTTGTGGACTGAGGTAAAAGTGTTCATTTTTAACAATTTTTATACGTTTTTCAAAACTGTAATAGTGAGTTAAGCTGTAATGCATCACATGAAATAGTTGTGTAAAATGCTAAAGTTTCCTTTTATCATTAATATTGATTAATATTTGATAGAGGTGTTAATCATCAATAATTGCTTTTACCAAAAAGAATAGAGATACTAATCAATATTTGTTTTAAGTGAACAGAAAACATCCAGGCCTTCCGTTCTCTGTCCATATTAGCATATATGTAGCACTAAATTCTGTCATCTAATGTGCATTTTGGCATGCTTAATCATATGTTTTAATGTGCATGGCATGTACAGTATAGCCCGTGCTCCACATAAAAATTGGTAAGTAAATATTGACTGTATAAGAGTTCAAATAAGATATTGTATGAAATGAAATTCTTGGTCTTAAATATCGTTCATTGTTTGTTAGAACTGTTTTGTACATATGATAGATATGTATATAACATACACTTAAATAATGTATATTGCAAGCTTCTTGAAATAATGTAGTGTTACTGGAGAGTCTATTTAAATCATTGTAAGCCCTGCTAACTTGGCATCTCTATGTTAACTATGTGAATACTAACCTGTAAAATCCTTTAACCTTTAGCCATTGTCAGTTTTCATCATTGTAAACCATATGAATTTTTTTTCTGTTGAAGCCATTTTGACGAATAAATGTGCTCTTAGAAAATTTCAGCTGTGTTCTCCTCATGGAGCATGGGTCTTTAATAGACTGCTAGTGTTATATTGTTATTAGAAAATCCAGTGTTTACCATAACACCAACTTGATTTGGTGGAAAAGCTAACCTTGATGATTTAAAGTGCTACATTTTCTGCCAGAGGTTCAGTTCATGGATGGTGTGAGAGAGCTTGTTAAACCTATGACACCCCCATCCTTGGAATGGAACATCCTATATGTGATGTTATCAACTTCTCGCTAGGGGGGCCACACTTCATTTTGTATACTCTGTCTGCAGCTCAACTGGCTGGTACCTGTCATTCTCATTACTTGCTTGCTGCATGGCCTTGCAACACATCTGTTTTGCTCCTGTCGATTTAAGGATCTGTATCTTTTAATTTATGTATGATATTGTAGGGTTTGTATTATATAAAGGTTGTTGCATGTTTGGTTTTAACCTTTTCCTTTATTCCCCTGTTTAGGATGAATTGTTTGTGAAGGGAATTGTTGCTCAATAGCTAGCTCTGTCTCTCTTCCTGTTTAAGGGGTTTTCTTGTAAAAATTTTATATATGAATTACCTTTAATCGAAGGTTGTCTTTGCCCCTCTTTCTGTGTGGATATCCTTTTTTCCTTGCCTAGACAGGTATATGTGGGGCCTTGTTTGACCATTGGTGAACTGTGTTGGATTTTAAAACTGTTGTTCAAGAGGGTTATCACTAGCTGTGTTGATATAGGACATTTTTTTATTATGTATTTTCTTTTTTTGTTTGCAATAATGCTTGTATCTATCTTCATGTGTGGTTTTACACTGCCTGCTCTATGATCTTTGTTACGAGGCTTAGTAGCTTACATGTCCACAGCATCAGTGCATATTATCCTACATTGGTAACTATGCTGGCACAGATGGAGGGGGAGAGGTCTTCTCCTGGATCTGTTCAACCATGGATGTAGTTTAATATCCCTGGACAAGCAGTTCAATTCTCCCTGTGGGGCTTGTTAAGCTTTCCTTTTGTTAAGAAATGGTGTTTTGCAAGGAGGAACCACACTGCAAAAAAGAAATATTGACTGGACCCACCAACAATTCCTATGAAATGACCTACCTATGGTCCCTCCAGTTGGATCTGCCAATGGACCCTCAGATCAGATCCACCTGATACTGGGTTTCCTAATGAGCTTAAAGAACAGTGGGTCAAATGGTTCATAAGGTAAGTTATACAAATCTTCTCAAATAACCTAGATGGGGTCCAAGTAATGTGACAGATTCACTAATAGTTTCAAGGGCAGGATCTATTGATTGATCCTACCAATGGGTCCTCTGGACAATTAGTTAGAAAGATAACGGCTCAGTCTCTCTGATGAACCTAGCATGAATTTGGCAACTGGTTCTATTAAGTCATTAATTAGTGAGCTCCAATACTAGATCCACCAATGGAATCAGAAATCATAACCACTGCTGATCCCACAAATTGGTCAACAGGCTTTAGACTGCTGTAAGGGACTGTTCATGCAACCAACCTGTGGGGTCAGTTGTGCCATGTGCTCACTGCTCATCAGCTCCAAAACATAATACGTGAATCCCCTGATGTGGTTTTGGCGATGACCTTGTCATGTGTTTTCTGTCTTTCATAGTTGTAGAGTTTCTTCAGTTCCTTGTGCCACTGTTTAATCCATTGCCACTTCTAATTGAACTATATAACTTTGAGAATATTTCTGTGATCCTCACCCATGTCCATTGTTTTCCTTATGAATGTCGTCCTAGTTAGATGAAGAGCTCTACCTGCAGGGGTCTCTTTCTGAGTTGGTGACAGTCCATGTGATGGGCTTGGAAGCCTGATTTAGATTCCTTTTTAAGTGTTGACATTGAAACTGGGATTGAAAAGGTCTCAGTGTTTCAGCTCTGGCAGCAAAAGTCCTTTTTTGTTTTGTCTTCTGTCACAAGGAGCTCCCTCTTTGGACTTGCTTCTTCTGGGGGAAGAGTCTGGGGTTGCAACCACCCTTCTACTCCAGATTCTTTTGATCCAGTTGGTCTACTGTGGTGTGGCCCTTTATTCAAGAGACTAGATGTTCTTGAAACTTCTCTGGAGAAAGTATGTTAAATGCATCTCAAGGATGTATGACTAGCAATGCATCAATTACACTACACAAAGGCCCAGCAAGGAAGGTGATAGAGAATAAAGCAACTGTGAAAGATGAAAGTGTCATAATTTATAAAAGAAAAAAATGAATAAGAAGAGCACATTGATACAATAGTATTTTCAAGCCAAGAAATGAGTTTTATCATAATGAGAACCTTTACTATAAGAGACAGAAAGCTGATGATTAAAATGTTTGGTGTATGATACAGTATATGTTAGAAGCAAAATCAAGTTCTACAGTGTATAGTCACTTATCAACCAAGTGAAAATGAATAGTTAGAAAGAACTCAGAAAAATTTAGTCTGCCAAACTGAGGGAATGGAACACCTGAACCATCATGAAAGACTAAAAGAAATGAAAATCTACAGCCTCTGAAGTAAGAAAGGAAAAAGATATGAGTCTTTGTATAGCAAGAGATAAACAGGCAAAAAACAGCTTATTAGACCTAAAACCTCATGTTTGAGAGAAACAGAGAAATTGATTCCACAGGGACATCTTGGAATGTATTGCAAAGACAGTGAACAAAAATGCATGGATGTCCACCAAGAAAGATAAAGAAACTGATCAATATTCTAACAAGATAAGATACTGACTTTCCATGAAAGCTGTACTTCTCTGCTGGCTAAGATACCTTCAGCTGTGCTGATGTATAGAAGTTATTGTGGTTAGCATGGATCCTATGTCTCTACTGTTATACCTTTATTCCCTCACTTATGGTTTGATCACTCTTGCTCTGATTCTTGTCACATCAAGGCCAGAGTGTATCAGGCCATGAAGCCCTCCCTTTCTCTTGAATATCACTCCTTTTTCAATGTTGCTTGGAATCATTGCAAAACTGTTTTTGATAAACCCAAGTATACCTTCATGAAACAAAGTATGCTGATTTTATTTCTAATAAGTCTCTTCTATATCAGTCCATCTGTAACTAACTCCCCTTCTGATATAGCCACCACTGTAGATACTTGATTCTCCTTTAACTCTTCTTTTGATGATTCTGCACTAGCCCTCCACTAACCTCTCCAACTGAACCTATGCCCTTTCCTATATTTCCTCAAACAAGGTCTTCCAGGTATCTTCCAGCTACCAGTGGGCAAGACATATGATCTAGATGACATACCTCCTTGAGTCTTAATGTACTGAGCCTTTGAGCTAAAAGGCTCTAGCTTCAGTTCTTGTTTGCCACTTTCATTTCTGTCAGAAGATGAATGTTTGCCTTCTTTTTGGTAGCATGCCATGGTGCAGCCATCCCTAAGATAGAAGACAATTTTGATTTGCTTCTTACTACTGTTCCATTACTCTTACCTTTTCTTTTCTTTTTTCTTTCAAACTATTCGCCATTTCCCACGTTAGCGAGGTAACATTAAGAACAGAGAACTGGGCCTTTGAGGGAATATCCTCACCTGGCCCCCTTCTCTGTTCCTTCTTTTGGAAAATTAAAAAAAAAATAATGAGAGGGGAGGATTTCCAGCCCACTGCTCCCTCCCCTTTTAGTCGCCTTCTACGACACGTAGGGAATATGTGGGAAGTATTCTTTCTCCCCTATCCCCTATCTCCATAATAACTGAAGCATTCCTTAATTCTTGCTTTCATAAATACTTAAGAGTCCCATTTCCATCTCAGGTCACCTTTACAGCTTTTACAGTGTAAAGGCTGCCAGTGATCTGTCCTATATGATTCATGTCTGGTCTTCTCTCAGGGATTGTGGTGAATCTTTTGTTGTAGTCCTCATTATCATTAAATAATTTCAAAGGATGTGGCATGTCATTGTTTTAGAAATTCCTTCCTTTGGCTTTTCTGCTTCTCTCTGTTATCTAGTTAGTCTACTCTGATAATGGGGGGTGTCTTCACTCTTGTATCCTATCAACAGTGGTGTTCCTCATGGTTCTGTCCTATCATCTACTTTCTCCTGCCATGAATGATCTCATGTCAAACTCTAACCCTATTCATTGTTGCACTTATGATTAGCCTTTCCATGATTCAACTCACTTTCCAGCCTCTCCTAACTCTTATGCTTCTTCTTTACCTCATAATGAACATTTATATTTATATTTTATTTTGCTTTGTCGCTGTCTCCTGTGTTTGCGAGGTAGCGCAAGGAAACAGACGAAAGAAATGGCCCAACCCACCCCCATACACATGTATATACATACACGTCCCCACATGCAAATATACACACCCATACATCTCAATGTACACATATATATACACACACAGACATATACTTATATACACATGCACACAATTACACTGTCTGCCTTTATTCATTCCCATCACCATCTCGCCACACATGGAATAACATCCCTCTCCTACGTGTGCGAGGTAGCGCTAGGAAAAGACAACAAAGGCCCCATTCGTTCACACTCAGTCTTTAGCTGTCATGCAATAATCCCCGAAACCACAGCTCCCTTTCCACATCCAGGTCCCACAGAACTTTCCACGGTTTACCCCAGACGCTTCACATGCCCTGATTCAATCCATTGACAGCACGTTGACCCCAGTATACCACATCGATCCAATTCACTCTATTCCTTGCTCGCCTTTCACCCTCCTGCATGTTCAGGCCCCGATCACACAAAATCTTTTTCACTCCATCTTTCCACCTCCAAATTGGTCTCCCACTTCTCCTCGTTCCCTCCACCTCCGACACATATATCCTCTTGGTCAATCTTTCCTCACTCATTCTCTCCATGTGCCCAAACTATTTCAAAACACCCTGTTCTGCTCTCTCAACCACGCTCTTCTTATTTCTACACATCTCTCTTACCCTTACATTACTTACTCGATCAAACCACCTCACACCACATATTGTCCTCAAGCATCTCATTTCCAGCACATCCACCCTCCTGCACACAACTCTATCCATAGCCCACACCTTGCAACCATACAACATATGAACATATCTCCTATTTTTGATTAGACCTCTCCAGCATCGCAAAATAGGGAAGCTGTAATGTAGTGCAAAAATACAATTTCTAACTATATCTCTTTCTAAAATTCTCACTAATTTCTAACTGTTGAATTTCAGAACAATATAATTCAACAAAGATTTTGCCAAGGCTTAAATACATCCTCCACTATTTCCTGGAAATTCCATATGATCATCATTACAAAGTCTTTCCCAAAAGCAGAAGTGCCTCAATTAGTTTTCTTGTGGGAAGCCATTTCATATTTACAGGGGTTTCAATTCAATATGGAGTACTGCTTACATACCTGGGGTGGCTTTATCTCTAACTCCTCTTTTAGCCAGAGTAGAATCTAAGGCTGTCCCGTTTACTAATTCCTCAGCTACCACTTCTTTTCAGCTTTGCCTTTCCATCCACAGTGAAGGTGCTGACCTCTTCCTGTTCTGTGGGCATTGTTCATTCACTACCTTTAAGAACTCTTAAACTATCTGCACTTGTCCTTGCCATTAAGGCTGTAACTCAAAGCATACATCTAGCTACTGCTTTCCATAGCTTCAACATGGATACTTCCTTCTCCTCAAACAGCAAACCTATGGAATCCTTTTCCCTCTTTCATCTTTCTTTCTTCATGTAACCTTTCTACTTGTACCCTTAAATGTCCCTCGCAGATTTCTTTTCTAACCTTCAAAATTCACATTTTTCAAGATGTTTAAAAAAAAAATCATTTTACTACAATTTCAGAGGTATTCATATAACAATGAAAAAGTCACTTCAAAAGTATGTTTCATCCACTACTTTCATTCCATGATTTGTACATATAAGTTTTGTCAGTGTTTCAGCATGTGCTAAAAGTGCAGGAATGAGGCCTGAATGTTAAATGACTTATCAACACACATGTTTTGTTGAGTATTTTTACTTTCACTGAAAATATGGTTACTGATTATATTTTATCTTCCATAGCAGATATTTTTCTTGTCATCAACTTGATTCATTGATGATTTTTTTATTAAAACAAAATTATAAAAGTTTATGAATTTACCAGCTGCATTAGTACGACAGCATTGTCAAGTAGGTACTGGAAACATTTGCTTACATCCATTTTCTACCTGTGGAATGCACCAAAACCATAGCATCCTATCCACAACCAGGTCCCACAGACCTTTCTGTCGCTTTCCCCTGATTGTTCGTATGCCCTTGTTCAGTCCACTGACAGCATGTAGCCCCATGTGTACCACACTGCTCCATTTTACAATATCCTGTACTTGCTGTTCACCCTCCTGCATGTTCAGGTCATGACCATTAAATGTATTTTTCCCTCTAATCTTTCCATCTCCAGTTTGGTCTCTCTCCTTTTCCCCCTCCACTTCTGACACGTGTTTGTTCTCTTTGCCAACCTTTCCTCACTCATTCTCTCAATATGTCCATATCATTTTAGAACAAACTTTTTATGTCTCAATCACACTCTCCTTATTACCATACCTTGTTCCTGCTTCCTGTCTGTATCTCTGATGCCTTTTTTCTTTTGGGAATTCCCATTGAGAGGTAGCCAAGGCAAAAGAGTCTCCACTTGTCTCTGGCCTTAGATGCCTCTCTCACATACATTATTCATGCATTCTTCCATCATTTCTCTCCCTCCAGAATTCTTCCACTCTATTTCCTCATGTCACTGGTGGTCTTCCTCTCACATCATCCCCTTGAATTGTACTATCATACACTCTACTTGTAAACTCCAGGTCTTGCATTCTTTCCACATGCTCAAACCACCTCAAAGTATTAGGTTTCACCCACTCTCCCACTCTACAATTAATTCCCTTTATGGTCTTTGCCATACACCCCCTCATTTCTTTCTTCATTCCATTGAGCCAAACAGTATGTTCCTCTCAAATAGCTCATTTTCATGGCTTGGACTCTTGATCTCTGTGACTCATTCCTTGGCCATGTTTTGGCTGCACAGGTCAGGTTTAGGAGGACAATATTGTCTCAATCCTCATTTCAATTACATACTTACACTTCTGCCCTTCATTATTCTATAAAGGAACCCAATGACTCTTCTACTCTTTACTGCTGTCTCCCTTATCTCTTCTTCGACATCACCAAACTTACACAAAACAGCTCCTGAATACGGAAATTCTCTCATCTCTCTCTCTCTCTCTCTCTCTCTCTCTCTCTCTCTCTCTCTCTCTCTCTCTCTCTCTCTCCCACCCATATCCAGAACATGGTTTAATGCACTTTCTTCTTTCACTTTATAGGTTATGCAAAATCTATACTTTCTCTCTGTTTCCTTTCAAACACCAATACTTTACTTTTACTTGCATTTATCTTCAATCGCCTGTACTTACACATCATAAAACACACTGACAACCTTCTGCAACTCCTCTTCACTTTCAGCAAACAACACAGTATCATCTGCAAACAGGATTGCCACCAGCCACCGCGCCTCACCGCCATAACCCCATATATCCTTAACACATCCCATACAGCATTCCACTCCATATTTGCCCTCTCAGATATCATTCTCTCTTTTCACACATTCCCTAGTGCTTCCAGACCCTTCATACCCTCACACACCTTATGATTCACTTCCACATCCATGATTACATTCACTGCTGTGTCCACTCTAGGTATAAAACATTCCACTTGGGTCTTACAGGCATTAAACTTAACAAGATTTCATCTACCCAACTGAGATATCCTGTGCAGTCTGAGGTTATCGTAGAAGTTGTGTCAATATGAGATGCAGATTGAGTGAAAGAAGAAGGAGCAGAATTAGAGGATGTGGAGGAAGGCAGTGTTGAGTCTTCATTGTATGAGTGCTTTTCGTTATTTGTAGCAGAGAGGAAAATCGATGAGAAAAAGTGTAGAAGGCCATAACCTTGAGGGATACTGCTGTTGCTGGAGAAAGGGGGAGAGGCTGTTCCATCAACAACCATGGAGATAGATTGTCCAGAGAGGAAGCAAGATGTGAGGGAGGGAAGCCAAAAGATGGGAGTTTAGAAATGACACCTTGATGCCACACCCTGTCAAAAGCTTTGGATATGTCAAGGGCATCTACATAGGATTCCCCAGAATCATTTAGGGATGATGACCAGACATTAGTAAGATACAAAAGAATATCACCAGTGGATCTCCCCATACAGAAGCCATACTGGTGATCAGAGATAAGACTATGAGATTCAAACCATCATCCTTCTTAGAGGGAAAAGTTCTGGTTTTTAAAGAAATGGAAGGGACAAGCAAGCACAGGTGCAAGTTCAGAGGCACAATCTTTCAGTACACAGGGATGGATGACATCAGGACCCTAAGCCTTGCTGTTGTCCAGAAAGAGAAGTGCTTTACAGACAGTTTGAAAAGAGGTTATGGGAAGGGGCAAGGGATTAATAAAAGGAACATTAGGGGATGAAGGAATGCTTAAGTCAACCAAGGAAGAATTAGAGGAGAAATGTGAACCAAAGAGAGTTGCTTTGTTGAGAGGAGAGACAGCTATAGCTGTTGGAATGGAAAGGTGAAAGAAAGGCAGAGTGACAGAAGTTGTTAGAAATGCCCTTGGCTAAAGAAGACCAGAAAGACCTAACAGTGGATAATGAGGAAAGGATATTGCAATTCCTTTGAATAAAGGAATGCTTTGCCTTGCAGATGATTTACTTGTAATGATCATGAGGCAGTGATAAATATGTAATGGGTGTCAGAGGAAGGAGAGTTTTAGCAAGCCTGGGGTAGACCATGGAAAGTTTTGTGGAGCCTGGATGTGGAAAGGGAGCTGTAGTTTTGGTGCATTACACATGACAGCTAGAGACTAAGTGTGAACAAATGGCCTTTTTTTTTTTTTTTGTCTTTTCCTAGTTCTACCTCGCGCAGGAAGGGGGAGGGATGCTATTTCATGTGTGATGGGGTGGTGACAGGAATGGATGAAGGCAACAAGTATTGATATGTTCAAGTGTATATATGTATATGTATGTATATATTGAAATGTATAGATATGTGTATGTGCATGTGTGGGCGATTGTGTGTATGCACGTGTATGTGGGTGGGTTGGGCCATTCTTTCATCTGTTTACTTGCGCTACTTCACTGATGTGGGAGATGGCAAACGAGTATAATGAATAAATATTTTTTTCATACATATTCGCCATTTCCTGTGTCAACAAGGTAGTGTTATGAACAGGACTGAGCCTTTGAGGGAATATCCTCTGTTGGCCCCTTTCCCTGTTTCTTCTTTTGGAAAATCAAAAAACTAGAGGGGAGGATTTCCAGCCCCCCCGCTCCCTCCCCTTTTAGTTGCCGTTTATGACACGCAGGAGATACGTGGAAAATATTCTTTCTACCCTATCGCCAGGGATATATATATATCATATTTTGCTTAATGGCTGTCTCCTGTGTTAGCAAGATAGTGCAAGGAAACAGACGAAAGAATGTCCCAACCCACCCACATACACACATATACATACCTATACATTTCAACATATATATATATATATATATATATATATATATATATATATATATATATATTCATTTATTTATTTATTTTGCTTTGCCGCTGTCTCCCACGTTTGCGAGGTAGCGCAAGGAAACAGACGAAAGAAGTGGCCAAACCCACCCCCATACACATGTATATACACACACGTCCACACATGCAAATATACATACCTATACATCTCAATGTACACATATATATACACACACAGACACATACATATATACCCATGCACACAATTCACACTGTCTGCCTTTATTCATTCCCATCGCCACCTCACCACACATGGAATACCGTCCCCCTCCCCCGTCATGTGTGCGGGGTAGCGCTAGGAAAAGACAACAAAGGCCTCATTCGTTCGCCATCAGTCTCTAGCTGTCATCCAACAATGCCCGAAACCACAGCTCCCTTTCCACATCCAGGCCCCACACAGCTTTCCATGGTTTACCCCATGCTTCACATGCCCTGATTCAATCCACTGACAGCACGTAAATCCTGGTATACCACATCGATCCAATTCACTCTATTCCTTGCCCGCCTTTCACCCTCCTGCATGTTCAGGCCCCAATCACTCAAAATCTTTTTCACTCCATCTTTCCACCTCCAATTTGGTCTCCCACTTCTCCTCGTTCCCTCCACCTGCGACACATATATCCTCTTGGTCAATCTTTCCTCACTCATTCTCTCCATGTGCCCAAACCATTTCAAAACACCCTCTTCTGCTCTCTCAACCACACTCTTTTCATTTCCACATATCTCTCTTACCCTTACGTTACTTACTCGATCAAACCACCTCACACCACACATTGTCCTCAAACATCTCATTTCCAGCACATCCATCCTCCTGCGCACAGCTCTCTATCCATAGCCCATGCTTTGCAACCATACAACATTGTTGGAACCACTATTCCTTCAAACATACCCATTTTTGCTTTCCGAGATAATGTTCTCGACTTCCACACATCCTTCAAGGCTCCCAGGATTTTCGCCCCCTCCCCCACCCTATGATTCACTTCCGCTTCCATGGTTCCATCCGCTGCCAGATCCACTCCCAGATATCTAAAACACTTTACTTCCTCCAGTTTTTCTCCATTCAAACTTACCTCCCAATTGACTTGACCCTCAACCCTACTGTACCGAATAACCTTGCTCTTATTCACATTTACTCTTAACTTTCTTCTTTCACACACTTTACCAAACTCAGTCACCAGCTTCTGTAGTTTCTCACATGAATCAGCCACCAGCGCTGTATCATCAGCGAACAACAACTGACTCACTTCACAAGCTCTCTCATCCCCAACAGACTTCATTCTTGCCCCTCTTTCCAAAACTCTTGCATTCACCTCCCTAACAACCCCATCCATAAACAAATTAAACAACGTGGAGACATCACACACCCCTGCCGCAAACCTACATTCACTGAGAACCAATCACTTTCCTCTCTTCCTACACGTACACATGCCTTACATCCTCGATAAAAACTTTTCACTGCTTCTGACAACTTGCCACCCACACCATATATTCTTAATACCTTCCACAGAGCATCTCTATCAACTATATCATATGCCTTCTCCAGATCCATAAATGCTACATACAAATCCATTTGCTTTTCTAAGTATTTCTCACATACATTCTTCAAAGCAAACACCTGATCCACACATCCTCTACCACTTACGAAACCACACTGCTCTTCCCCAATCTGATGCTCTGTACATGCCTTCACCCTCTCAATCAACACCCTCCCATATAATTTACCAGGAATACTCAACAAACTTATGCCTCTGAAATTTGAGCACTCACTCTTATCCCCTTTGCCTTTGTACAATGGCACTATGCACACATTCCGCCAATCCTCGGGCACCTCACCATGAGTCATACATACATTAAATAACCTTACCAACCAGTCAACAATACAGTCACCCCCTTTCTTAATAAATTCCACTACAATACCATCCAAACCTGCTGCCTTGCCGGCTTTCATCTTCCGCAAAGCTTTTACTACCTCTTCTCTGTTTACCAAATCATTTTCCCCAACCCTCTCACTTTGCACACCACCTCGACCAAGACACCCTATATCTGCCACTCTATCATCAAACACATTCAACAAACCTTCAAAATACTCACTCCATCTCCTTCTCACATCACCACTACTTGTTATCACCTCCCCATTAGCGCCCTTCACTGCAGTTCCCATTTGCTCCCTTGTCTTACGCACTTTATTTACCTCCTTCCAGAACATCTTTGTATTCTCCCTAAAATTTAATGATACTCTCTCACCCCAACTCTCATTTGCCCTCTTTTTCACCTCTTGCACCTTTCTCTTGACCTCCTGTCTCTTTCTTTTATACATCTCCCACTCAACTGCATTTTTTCCTGCAAAAATCGTCCAAATACCTCTCTCTTCTCTTTCACTAATAATCTTACTTCTTCATCCCACCACTCACTACCCTTTCTAATCAACCCACCTCCCACGCTTCTCATGCCACAAGGATCTTTTGCACAATCCATCACTGATTCCCTAAATACATCCCATTCCTCCCGCACTCCCCTTACTTCCATTGTTCTCACCTTTTTCCATTCTGTACTCAGTCTCTCCTGGTACTTCCTCACACAAGTCTCCTTACCAAGCTCACTTACTCTCACCACCCTCTTCACCCCAACATTCACTCTTCTTTTCTGGAAACCAATACAAATCTTCACCTTAGCCTCCACAAGATAATGATCAGACATCCCTCCAGTTGCACCTCTCAGCACATTTACATCCAGTCTCTCTTTCGCGCGCCTGTCAATTAACACGTAATCCAATAACGCTCTCTGGACATCTCTCTTACTTACATACATATACTTATGTATATCTCGCTTTTTAAACCTGTCAATTAACACGTAATCCAATAACGCTCTCTGGCCATCTCTCTTACTTACATACGTATACTTATGTATATCTCGCTTTTTAAACCAGGTATTCCCAATCACCAGTCCTTTTTCAGCACATAAATCTACAAGCTCTTCACCATTTCCATTTACAACACTGAACACCCCATGTATACCAATTATTCCCTCAACTGCCACATTACTCACCTTTGCATTCAAATCACCCATCACTATAACCCGTTCGCGTGCATCAAAAGTACTAACACACTCATTCAGCTGCTCCCAAAACACTCGCCTCTCATGATCTTTCTTCTCATGCCCAGGTGCATATGCACCAATAATCACCCATCTCTCTCCATCAACTTTCAGTTTTACCCATATTAATCGAGAATTTACTTTCTTACATTCTATCACATACTCCCACAACTCCTGTTTCAGGAGTACTGCTACTCCTTCCCTTGCTCTTGTCCTCTCACTAACCCCTGACTTTACTCCCAAGACATTCCCAAACCACTCTTCCCCTTTACCTTGAGCTTCGTTTCACTCAGAGCCAAAACATCCAGGTTCCTTTCTCAAACATACTACCTATCTCTCCTTTTTTCACATCTTGGTTACATCCACGCACATTTAGACACACCAACCTGAGTCTACAAGGAGTATGAGCACTCCCCGCGTGACTCCTTCTCTTGCCCATTTTTTATATATATATATATATATATATATATATATATATATATATATATATATATATATATATATATATATATATTTATTATTTATTTTTTATTTTGCTTTGTCGCCGTCTCCCGTGTTTGCGAGGTAGCGCAAGGAAACAGACGAAAGGAATGGCCAAACCCACCCCCATACACATGTATACACACACACGTCCACACACGCAAATATACATACCTATTCATCTCAATGTACACATATATATACACACACAGACACATACATATATACCCATGCACACAATTCACACTGTCTGCCTTTATTCATTCCCATCGCCACCTCGCCACATTTGGAATACCATCCCCTTCCCCCCTCATGTGTGCGGGGTAGCGCTAGGAAAAACAACAAAGGCCTCATTCGTTCACACTCAGTCTCTAGCTGTCATCCAATAATGCCCGAAACCACAGCTCCCTTTCCACATCCAGGCCCCACACAGCTTTCCATGGTTTACCCCAGACGCTTCACATGCCCTAATTCAATCCACTGACAGCACGTCAACCCCGGTATACCACATCGATCCAATTCACTCTATTCCTTGCCCGAATTTCACCCTCCCGCATGTTCAGGCCCCGATCACACAAAATCTTTTTCACTCCATCTTTCCACCTCCAATTTGGTCTCCCACTTCTCCTCGTTCCCTCCACCTCCGACACATATATCCTCTTGGTCAATCTTTCCTCACTCATTCTCTCCATGTGCCCAAACCATTTCAAAACACCCTATTCTGCTCTCTCAACCACGCTCTTTTTATTTCCATACATCTCTCTTACCCTTACATTACTTACTCGATCAAACCACCTCACACCACACATTGTCCTCAAACATCTCATTTCCAGCACATCCACCCTCCTGCGCACAACTCTATCCATAGCCCATGCTTTGCAACCATACAACATTGTTGGAACCACTATTCCTTCAAACATACCCATTTTTGCTTTCCGAGATAATGTTCTCGACTTCCACACATCCTTCAAGGCTCCCAGGATTTTCGCCCCCTCCCCCACCCTATGATTCACTTCCGCTTCCATGGTTCCATCTGCTGCCAGATCCACTCCCAGATATCTAAAACACTTTACTCCCTCCAGTTTTTCTCCATTCAAACTTACCTCCCAATTGACTTGACCCCCAACCCTACTGTAACTAATAACCTTGCTCTTATTCACATTTACTCTTAACTTTCTTCTTTCACACACTTTACTAAACTCAGTCACCAGCTTCTGCAGTTTCTCACATGAATCAGCCACCAGCGCTGTATCATCAGCGAACAACAACTGACTCACTTCCCAAGCTCTCTCATCCACAACAGACTTCATTCTTGCCCCTCTTTCCAAAACTCTTGCATTCACCTCCCTAACAACCCCATCCATAAACAAATTAAACAACCATGGAGACATCACACACCCCTGCCGCAAACCTACATTCACTGAGAACCAATCACTTTCCTCTCTTCCTACACGTACACATGCCTTACATCCTTGATAAAAACTTTTCACTGCTTCTAACAACTTGCCACCCACACCATATATTCTTATATATATATATTTTTTTTTTTTTGCTTTGTCGCTGTCTCCCGCATTTGCGAGGTAGCGCAAGGAAACAGACGAAAGAAATGGCCCAACCCACCCCCATACACATGTATATACATACGTCCACACATGCAAATATACATACCTACACAGCTTTCCATGGTTTACCCCAGACGCTTCACATGCCTTGATTCAATCCACTGACAGCACGTCAACCCCGGTATACCACATCGATCCAATTCACTCTATTCCTTGCCCTCCTTTCACCCTCCTGCATGTTCAGGCCCCGATCACACAAAATCTTTTTCACTCCATCTTTCCACCTCCAATTTGGTCTCCCTCTTCTCCTCATTCCCTCCACCTCCGACACATATACCTTCTTGGTCAATCTTTCCTCACTCATTCTCTCCATGTGCCCAAACCATTTCAAAACACCCTCTTCTGCTCTCTCAACCACGCTCTTTTTATTTCCACACATCTCTCTTACCCTTACGTTACTTACTCGATCAAACCACCTCACACCACACATTGTCCTCAAACATCTCATTTCCAGCACATCCATCCTCCTGCGCACAACTCTATCCATAGCCCACGCCTCGCAACCATACAACATTGTTGGAACCACTATTCCTTCAAACATACCCATTTTTGCTTTCCAAGATAATGTTCTCGACTTCCACACATTCTTCAAGGCTCCCAGAATTTTTGCCCCCTCCCCCACCCTATGATCCACTTCCGCTTCCATGGTTCCATCCGCTGCCAGATTCACTCCCAGATATCTAAAACACTTTACTTCCTCCAGTTTTTCTCCATTCAAACTTACCTCCCAATTGACTTGACCCTCAACCCTACTGTACCTAATAACCTTGCTCTTATTCACATTTACTCTTAACTTTCTTCTTTCACACACTTTACCAAACTAAGTCACCAGCTTCTGCAGTTTCTCACATGAATCAGCCACCAGCGCTGTATCATCAGCGAACAACAACTGACTCACTTCCCAAGCTCTATCATCCCCAACAGACTTCATACTTGCCCCTCTTTCCAAAACTCTTGCATTCACCTCCCTAACAACCCCATCCATAAACAAATTAAACAACCATGGAGACATCACACACCCCTGCCGCAAACCTACATTCACTGAGAACCAATCACTTTCCTCTCTTCCTACACGTACACATGCCTTACATCCTCGATAAAAACTTTTCACTGCTTCTAACAACTTGCCTCCCACACCATATATTCTTAATACCTTCCACAGAGCATCTCTATCAACTCTATCATATGCCTTCTCCAGATCCATAAATGCTACATACAAATCCATTTGCTTTTCCAAGTATTTCTCACATACATTCTTCAAAGCAAACACCTGATCCAAACATCCTCTACCACTTCTGAAACAACACTGTTCTTCCCCAATCTGATGCTCTGTACATGCCTTCACCCTCTCAATCAATACCCTCCCATATAATTTACCAGGAATACTCAACAAACTTATACCTCTGTAATTTGAGCACTCACTCTTATCCCCTTTGCCTTTGTACAATGGCACTATGCACGCATTCCGCCAATCCTCAGGCACCTCACCATGAGTCATACATACATTAAATAACCTTACCAACTTTTCACTGCTTCTAACAACTTGCCACCCACACCATATATCCTTATATATATATATATATATATATATATATATATATATATATATATATTTTTTTTTTTATATACTTTGTCGCTGTCTCCCGCGTTTGCGAGGTAGCGCAAGGAAACAGACGAAAGAAATGGCCCAACCCCCCCATACACATGTATATACATACATCCACACACGCAAATATACATACCTACACAGCTTTCCATGGTTTACCCCAGACGCTTCACATGCCTTGATTCAATCCACTGACAGCACGTCAACCCCGGTATACCACATCGCTCCAATTCACTCTATTCCTTGCCCTCCTTTCACCCTCCTGCATGTTCAGGCCCCGATCACACAAAATCTATTTCACTCCATCTTTCCACCTCCAATTTGGTCTCCCTCTTCTCCTCGTTCCCTCCACCTCCGACACATATATCCTCTTGGTCAATCTTTCCTCACTCATTCTCTCCATGTGCCCAAACCACTTCAAAACACCCTCTTCTGCTCTCTCAACCACGCTCTTTTTATTTCCACACATCTCTCTTACCCTTACGTTACTCACTCGATCAAACCACCTCACACCACATATTGTCCTCAAACATCTCATTTCCAGCACATCCATCCTCCTGCGCACAACTCTATCCATAGCCCACGCCTCGCAACCATACAACATTGTTGGAACCACTATTCCTTCAAACATACCCATTTTTGCTTTCCGAGATAATGTTCTCGACTTCCACACATTCTTCAAGGCCCCCAGAATTTTCGCCCCCTCCCCCACCCTATGATCCACTTCCGCTTCCATGGTTCCATCCACTGCCAGATCCACTCCCAGATATCTAAAACACTTCACTTCCTCCAGTTTTTCTCCATTCAAACTCACCTCCCAATTGACTTGACCCTCAACCCTACTGTACCTAATAACCTTGCTCTTATTTACATTTACTCTTAACTTTCTTCTTCCACACACTTTACCAAACTCAGTCACCAGCTTCTGCAGTTTCTCACATGAATCGGCCACCAGCGCTGTATCATCAGCGAACAACAAATGACTCACTTCCCAAGCTCTCTCATCCCCAACAGACTTCATACTTGCCCCTCTTTCCAGGACTCTTGCATTTACCTCCCTAACAACCCCATCCATAAACAAATTAAACAACCATGGAGACATCACACACCCCTGCCGCAAACCTACATTCACTGAGAACCAATCACTTTCCTCTCTTCCTACACGTACACATGCCTTACATCCTCGATAAAAACTTTTCACTGCTTCTAACAACTTTCCTCCCACACCATATATTCTTAATACCTTCCACAGAGCATCTCTATCAACTCTATCATATGCCTTCTCCAGATCCATAAATGCTACATACAAATCCATTTGCTTTTCTAAGTATTTCTCACATACATTCTTCAAAGCAAACACCTGATCCACACATCCTCTACCACTTCTGAAACCACACTGCTCTTCCCCAATCTGATGCTCTGTACATGCCTTCACCCTCTCAATCAATACCCTCCCATATAATTTACCAGGAATACTCAACAAACTTATACCTCTGTAATTTGAGCACTCACTCTTATCCCCTTTGCCTTTGTACAATGGCACTATGCACGCATTCCGCCAATCCTCAGGCACCTCACCATGAGTCATACATACATTAAATAACCTTACCAACCAGTCAACAATACAGTCACCCCCTTTTTTAATAAATTCCACTGCAATACCATCCAAACCTGCTGCCTTGCCGGCTTTCATCTTCCGCAAAGCTTTCACTACCTCTTCTCTGTTTACCAAATCATTTTCCCTAACCCTCTCACTTTGCACACCACCTCGACCAAAACACCCTATATCTGCCACTCTATCATCAAACACATTCAACAAACCTTCAAAATACTCACTCCATCTCCCTCTCACATCACCACTACTTGTTATCACCTCCCCATTTGTGCCCTTCACTGAAGTTCCCATTTGCTTCCTTGTCTTACGCACTTTATTTACCTCCTTCCAGAACATCTTTTTATTCTCCCTAAAATTTAATGATACTCTCTCACCCCAACTCTCATTTGCCCTTTTTTTCACCTCTTGCACCTTACTCTTGACCTCCTGTCTCTTTCTTTTATACATTTCCCACTCAATTGCATTTTTTCCCTGCAAAAATCGTCCAAATGCCTCTCTCTTCTCTTTCACTAATACTCTTACTTCTTCATCCCACCACTCACTACCCTTTCTAATCAACCCACCTCCCACTCTTCTCATGCCACAAGCATCTTTTGCGCAATCCGTCACTGATTCCCTAAATACATCCCATTCCTCCCCCACTCCCCTTTCTTCCATTGTTCTCACCTTTTTCCATTCTGTACTAAGTCTCTCCTGGTACTTCCTCACACAGGTCTCCTTCTCAAGCTCACTTACTCTCACCACCCTCTTCACCCCAACATTCACTCTTCTTTTCTGAAAACCCATACAAATCTTCACCTTAGCCTCCACAAGATAATGATCAGACATCCCTCCAGTTGCACCTCTCAGCACATTAACATCCAAAAGTCTCTCTTTCGCACGCCTGTCAATTAACACGTAATCCAATAATGCTCTCTGGCCATCTCTCCTACTTACATAAGTATACTTATGTATATCTCGCTTTTTAAACCAGGTATTCCCAATCATCAGTCCTTTTTCAGCACATAAATCTACAAGCTCTTCACCATTTCCATTTACAACACTGAACACCCCATGTATACCAATTATTCCCTCAACTGCCACATTACTCACCTTTGCATTCAAATCACCCATCACTATAACCCGGTCTCGTGCATCAAAACCACTAACACACTCATTCAGCACCTCCCAAAACACTTGCCTCTCTTGATCTTTCTTCTCATGCCCAGGTGCATATGCACCAATAATCACCCACCTCTCTCCATCAACTTTCAGTTTTACCCATATTAATCGAGAATTTACTTTCTTACACTCTATCACATACTCCCACAACTCCTGTTTCAGGAGTATTGCTACTCCTTCCCTTGCTCTTGTCCTCTCACTAACCCCTGACTTTACTCCCCAGACATTCCCAAATATATATATATATATATATATATATATATATATATATATATATATATATATATATATATATATATATATATATTTCTAAAATGGGAAATATATATATATATATATATATATATATATATATATATATATATATATATATATATATATATATTTCTAAAATGGGAAATATATATATATATATATATATATATATATATATATATATATATATATATATATATATTTTTTTTTTTTTTTTTTTTATACTTTGTCGCTGTCTCCCGCGTTTGCGAGGTAGCGCAAGGAAACAGACGAAAGAAATGGCCCAACCCCCCCCCATACACATGTACATACACATGTCCACACACGCAAATATACATACCTACACAGCTTTCCATGGTTTACCCCAGACGCTTCACATGCCTTGATTCAATCCACTGACAGCACGTCAACCCCTGTATACCACATCGCTCCAATTCACTCTATTCCTTGCCCTCCTTTCACCCTCCTGCATGTTCAGGCCCCGATCACACAAAATCTTTTTCACTCCATCTTTCCACCTCCAATTTGGTCTCCCTCTTCTCCTCGTTCCCTCCACCTCCGACACATATATCCTCTTGGTCAATCTTTCCTCACTCATTCTCTCCATGTGCCCAAACCATTTCAAAACACCCTCTTCTGCTCTCTCAACCATGCTCTTTTTATTTCCACACATCTCTCTTACCCTTACGTTACTTACTCGATCAAACCACCTCACACCACACATTTTCCTCAAACATCTCATTTCCAGCACATCC
Organism: Panulirus ornatus; assembly: GCF_036320965.1. Lineage (NCBI taxonomy): Eukaryota > Metazoa > Arthropoda > Malacostraca > Decapoda > Palinuridae > Panulirus > Panulirus ornatus. The sequence continues at coordinate 40,772,810 of NC_092234.1, read as the reverse complement.
ATCCTCCTGCGCACATCTCTATCCATAGCCCACGCCTCGCAACCATACAACATTGTTGGAACCACTATTCCTTCAAACATACCCATTTTTGCTTTCCGAGATAATGTTCTCGACTTCCACACATTTTTCAAGGCTCCCAAAATTTTCGCCCCCTCCCCCACCCTATGATCCACTTCCGCTTCCATGGTTCCATCCGCTGACAGATCCACTCCCAGATATCTAAAACACTTCACTTCCTCCAGTTTTTCTCCATTCAAACTCACCTCCCAATTGACTTGACCCTCACCCCTACTGTACCTAATAACCTTGCTCTTATTCACATTTACTCTTAACTTTCTTCTTCCACACACTTTACCAAACTCAGTCACCAGCTTCTGCAGTTTCTCACATGAATCAGCCACCAGCGCTGTATCATCAGCGAACAACAACTGACTCACTTCCCAAGCTCTCTCATCCCCAACAGACTTCATACTTGCCCCTCTTTCCAGGACTCTTGCATTTACCTCCCTAACAACCCCATCCATAAACAAATTAAACAACCATGGAGACATCACACACCCCTGCCACAAACCTACATTCACTGAGAACCAATCACTTTCCTCTCTTCCTACACACATATATATATATATATATATATATATATATATATATATATATATATATATATATATATATATATATATATGTATTAGGTACAGTAGGGTTGAGGGTCAAGTCAATTGAGAGGTTAGGTTGAATGGAGAAAAACTGGAGGAAGTAAAGTGTTTTCGATATCTGGGAGTGGATCTGTCAGCGGATGGAACCATGGAAGTGGAAGTGGATCATAGGGTGGGGGAGGGGGCGAAAATTCTGGGAGCCTTGAAGAATGTGTGGAAGTCGAGAACATTATCTCGGAAAGCAAAAATGGGTATGTTTGAAGGAATAGTGGTTCCAACAATGTTGTATGGTTGCGAGGCATGGGCTATGAATAGAGTTGTGCGCTGTCTCCCGCATTAGCAAGGTAGCGCAAGGAAACAGACAAAAGAATGGCTCAACCCACCCACATACACATGTATATACATACTTGTCCATGCACGCACATATACATACCTATACATCTCAACATATACATATATATACTCACACACACATATACATATATAGACATGTACATAATTCATACTGTCTGCCCTTATTCATTTCCGTCGCCACCCCGCCACACTTGAAATGAAAACCCCCTCCCCCGCATGTGCGCAAGGTAGCACTAGGAAAAGACAACAAAGGCCACATTCGATCACACTCAATCTCTAGCTGCCATGTATAATGCACCAAAACCACAGCTCCCTTTCCCAAACGCTTCACATGCCCTGGATCAATCCATTGACAGCATGTCGACCCCCCCGGTATAACACATCATTCCAATTCATTCTATTCCTCGCATGCCTTTCACCCTCCTGCATGTTCAAGCCCCGATCACTCAAAATCTTTTTCACTCCATCCTTCCACCTCCAGTTTGGTCTCCCACTTCTCCTCATTCCCTCCATCTCTGACACATATATCCTCTTGGTCAATCTTTCCTCCCTCATTCTCTCCATGTGACCAAACCATTTCAAAACACCCTCTTCTGCTCTCTCAACCACACTCTTTCTATTACCATACATCTCTCTTACCCTTTCATTAATTACTCAGTCAAACCACCTCACACCACATATTGTCCTCAAACATCTCATTTCCAGCACATTCACCCTCCTCTGCACAACTCTATCTACAGCCCATGCCTTGCAACCATATAACATTGTCGGAACCACTATTCCTTCAAACATACCCATTTTTGCTTTCCGAGGTAATGTTCTCGACTTCCACACATTCTTCAAGGCTCCCAGAACTTTCGCCCCCTCCCCCACCCTATGACTCACTTCAGCTTCCATAGTTCTATCCACTGCCAAATCCACTCCCAGATATCTAAAACACTTCACTTCCTCCAGATTTTCTCCATTCAAACTTACCTCCCAGTTGACTTGTCCCTCAACCCTACTGTACCAAATAACCTTGCTCTTATTCACATTTACTCTCAGCTTTCTTCTTTCACACACTTTACCAAACTCAGTCACCAGCTTCTGCAGTTTCTCACACGAATCAGCCACCAGCGCTGTATCATCAGCGAACAACTACTGACTGAATTCCCAAGCTCTCTCATCCACAACAGACTGCATACTTGCCTCTCTCTCCAAAACTCTTGCATCCACCTCCCTAACAACCCCCTCCATAAACAAATTAAACAACCATGGAGACATCACACACTGAGAACCAATCACTTTCCTCTCTTCCGACTCGTACACAAGCCTTACATCCTCAATAAAACCTTTCACTACTTCTAACAACTTCTAACTACTATATATATTCCTAAGAGTCCACAGGGAAAATGAAACACAGTAAGTTCCCATGTGCACTTTCATGTAATAATCACATCATCAAGAGAGAAATATAACAGTCACTTGATATACAACGAAGAGACAAAGCTAGGATGCTATTTGGTAAACATGTGATTGTCCGAAGGCCACAGTCATTCACAATCAGTCTCTAGCGGTCATGTGTAATACACCAAAACCACAGCTCCCTTTCCCCATCCAGGCCCCACAAAACTTTCCATGGTTTACCCTAGATGCTTCACATGCCATGGTTCAATCCATTAACAGAACATGTTCTCGCCTTCCACACATTCTTCAACTCTCTTTGTATGCATATGTTTTTATATGTTGAAATGTATTATTTATTTATTTATTTTGCTTTGTCGCTGTCTCCCGTGTTAGCGAGGTAGCGCAAGGAAACAGACGAAAGAATGGCCCAGCCCACATGCATGCACATGTATATACATACATGTCCATACACGCAAATATACATACCTATACATCTCAATGTACACATATATATACACACACACAGACATATACATATATACACACGTACATAATTCATACTGTCTGCCTTTATTTATTCCCATCGCCACCTCACCACACATGGAATAACAACCCCCAACCCCCTCCCTTTCCACATCCAGGCCCCACACAACTTTCCATGGTTTACCCCAGATGCTTCACATGCCCTGTTTCAATCCATTGACAGCACGTCGACCCTGGTATACCACATTGTTCCAATTTACTCTATTCCTTGCCCGCCTTTCACCCTCCTGCATGTTCAGGCCCCGCTCTCTCAAAATCTTTTTCACTCTATCTTTCCACCTCCAATTTGGTCTCCCTCTTCTCCTTGTTCCCTCCACCTCTGACACATATATCCTCTTGGTCAATCTTTCCTCACTCATTCTCTCCATGTGACCAAACCATTTCAAAACTCCCTCTTCTGCTCTCTCAACCATACTCTTTTTATTTCCACACATCTCTCTTACCCTTACATTACTTACTCGATCAAACCACCTCACATCACATATTGTCCTCAAACATCTCATTTCCAGCACATCCACCCTCCTGCGTACAACTCTATCCACAGCCCATGCCTCACAACTATACAACATTGTTGGAACCACTATTCCTTCAAACATACCCATTTTTGCTGAGTATTCCTGGTAAATTATATGGGAGGGTATTGATTAAGAGGGTGAAGGCATGTACAGAGCATCAGATTGAGGAAGAGTAGTGTGGTTTCAGAAGTGGTAGAGGATGTGTGGATCAGGTGTTTGCTTTGATGAATGTATGTGGGAAATACTTAGAAAAGCAAATGGATTTGTATATAGCATTTATTGATCTGGAGAAGGCATATGATAGAGTTGATAGAGATGCTCTGTGGAAGGTATTAAGATTATATGGGGTGGGAGGCAAGTTGTTAGAAGCAGTGAAAAGTTTTTATCGAGGATGTAAGGCATGTGTACATGTAGGAAGAGAGGAAAGTGATTGGTTCCCAGTGAATGTAGGTTTGCGGTAGGGGTGTGTGATGTCTCCATGGTTGTTTGATATGTTTATGGATGGGGTTGTTGGGGAGGTGAATGCAAGAGTTTTGGAAAGAGGGGCAAGTATGCAGTCTGTTGTGGATGAGAGAGCTTGGAAAATGAGTCAGTTGTTGTTCGCTGATGATACAGCGCTGGTGGCTGATTCATGTGAGAAACTGCAGAAGCTGGTGACTGAGTTTGGTAAAGTGTGTGAAAGAAGAAAGTTGAGAGTAAATGTGAATAAGATTAAGGTTATTAGGTACAGTAGAGTTGAGGGTCAAGTCAATTGGGAGGTAAGTTTGAATGGAGAAAAACTGGAGGAAGTGAAGTGTTTTAGATATCTGGGAGTGGATCTGGCAGCGGATGGAACCATGGAAGCGGAAGTAAATCATAGGGTGGGGGAGGGGGCAAAAATTCTGGGAGCTTTGAAGAATGTTTGAAATGTATATGTATGTATATTCCTATGAGTCCATGGGGAAAATGAAACACGACAAGTCCTCAAGTGCACTTTCGTGTAATAATCACATCATCAGGGGAGACACAAGAGAGAAATATAAGTCAGTTGATATACATCGAAGAGACGAAGCTAGGACGTTCTAGCTTCGTCTCTTCGATGTATATCAACTGACTTATATTTCTCTCTTGTGTCTCCCATGATGATGTGAATACTACACGAAAGTGCACTTGGGAACTTATCGTGTTTCATTTTCCCCGTGGACTCATAAGAATATCTTGATGATGTGCAAAATTGTGATCCTTTCCAACATGTATGTATATGTGCATATGTGGGCATTTATGTATATACATGTATGTATGTGAGGAAGTACCAGGAGAGACTGAGTACAGAATGGAAAAAGGTGAGAACAATGGAAGTAAGGGGAGTGGGGGAGGAATGGGATGTATTTAGGGAATCAGTGATGGATTGCGCAAAAGATGCTTGTGGCATGAGAAGAGTGGGAGGTGGGTTGATTAGAAAGGGTAGTGAGTGGTGGGATGAAGAAGTAAGAGTATTAGTGAAAGAGAAGAGAGAGGCATTTGGACGATTTTTGCAGGGAAAAAATGAAATTGAGTGGGAGACGTATAAAAGAAAGAGACAGGAGGTCAAGAGAAAGGTGCAAGAGGTGAAAAAAAGGGCAAATGAGAGTTGGGGTGAGAGAGTATCATTAAATTTTAGGGAGAATAAAAAGATGTTCTGGAAGGAGGTAAATAAAGTGCGTAAGACAAGGGAGCAAATGGGAACTTCAGTGAAGGGCGCAAATGGGGAGGTGATAACAAGTAGTGGTGATGTGAGAAGGAGATGGAGTGAGTATTTTGAAGGTTTGTTGAATGTGTTTGATGATAGAGTGGCAGATATAGGGTGTTTTGGTCGAGGTGGTGTGCAAAGTGCAAGGGTTAGGGAAAATGATTTGGTAAACAGAGAAGAGGTAGTAAAAGCTTTGTGGAAGATGAAAGCCGGCAAGGCAGCAGGTTTGGATGGTATTGCAGTGGAATTTATTAAAAAAGGGGGTGACTGTATTGTTGACTGGTTGGTAAGGTTATTTAATGTATGTATGACTCATGGTGAGGTGCCTGAGGATTGGCGAAATGTGTGCATAGTGCCATTGTACAAAGGCAAAGGGGATAAGAGTGAGTGCTCAAATTACAGAGGTATAAGTTTGTTGAGTATTCCTGGCAAATTGTATGGGAGGGTATTGATTGAGAGGGTGAAGGCATGTAAAGAGCATCAGATTGGGGAAGAGCAGTGTGGTTTCAGAAGTGGTAGAGGATGTGTGGATCAGGTGTTTGCTTTGAAGAATGTATGTGAGAAATACTTAGAAAAGCAAATGGATTTGTATGTAGCATTTATGGATCTGGAGAAGGCATATGATAGAGTTGATAGAGATGCTCTGTGGAAGGTTTTAGGAATATATGGTGTGGGAGGCAAGTTGTTAGAAGCAGTGAAAAGTTTTTATCGAGGATGTAAGGCATGTGTACGTGTAGGAAGAGAGGAAAGTGATTGGTTCTCAGTGAATGTAGGTTTGCGGCAGGGGTGTGTGATGTCTCCATGGTTGTTTAATTTGTTTATGGATGGGGTTGTTAGGGAGGTGAATGCAAGAGTTTTGGAAAGAGGGGCAAGGATGAAGTCTGTTGGGGATGAGAGAGCTTGGGAAGTGAGTCAGTTGTTGTTCGCTGATGATACAGCGCTGGTGGCTGATTCATGTGAGAAACTGCAGAAGCTGGTGACTGAGTTTGGTAAAGTGTGTGAAAGAAGAAAGTTGAGAGTAAATGTGAATAAGAGCAAGGTTATTCGGTACAGTAGGGTTGAGGGTCAAGTCAATTGGGAGGTAAGTTTGAAAGAAGAAAAACTGGAGGAAGTGAAGTGTTTTAGATATCTGGGAGTGGATCTGGCAGCGGATGGAAACATGGAAGCGGAAGTGGATCATAGGGTGGGGGAGGGGGCGAAAATTCTGGGAGCCTTGAAGAATGTGTGGAAGTCGAGAACATTATCTCAGAAAGCAAAAATGGGTATGTTTGAAGGAATAGTGGTTCCAACAATGTTGTATGGTTGCGAGGCATGGACTATGGATAGAGTTGTGTGCAGGAGGATGGATGTGCTGGAAATGAGATGTTTGAGGACAATGTGTGGTGTGAGGTGGTTTGATCGAGTAAGTAACGTAAGGGTAAGAGAGATGTGTGGAAATAAAAAGAGCGTGGTTGAGAGAGCAGAAGAGGGTGTTTTGAAATGGTTTGGTCACATGGAGAGAATGAGTGAGGAAAGATTGACCAAGAGGATATATGTGTCGGAGGTGGAGGGAACGAGGAGAAGAGGGAGACCAAATTGGAGGTGGAAAGATGGAGTGAAAAAGATTTTGTATGATCGGGGCCTGAACATGCAGGAGGGTGAAAGGAGGGCAAGGAATAGAGTGAATTGGAGCGATGTGGTATACCGGGGTTGACATGCTGTCAGTGGATTGAATCAAGGCATGTGAAGCGTCTGGGGTAAACCATGGAAAGCTGTGTAGGTATGTATATTTGCGTGTGTGGACGTATGTATATACATATGTATGGGGGTGGGTTGGGCCATTTCTTTCGTCTGTTTCCTTGCGCTACCTCGCAAACGCGGGAGACAGCGGCAAAAAAAAAAAAAAAAAAATGTGTATGTGGGTGGGTTAGGCCATTCCCCATCTGCTTCCTTGCACTACCTCGCTAATGTGGGAGATGGCAATTTATTATAATAAATATATAAATAAAATGAATACATTTTTTTATTATACATAAATGCTGTTTCCTGCGTCAGCAAGGTAGCGCCAGGAAACAGACGAAGAATGACCCATCCTCTCATCTACACATATATACATAAACACCCACATATGCACATATATATACATATGCATATCAACATATACATACATATACATGCACATGCACAAATATTTCATATATACACACATGTGCATATTCATACTTGCTTTCCTTCATCCATTCCTGTTGCTACCCCAACCCACAGGAAAACAGGATTGCTATCTCCTGCTTCAGCAAGGTAGCGCCAGGAATACAGACAAAAAGACCACATTTATTTACACTCAGTCTCTAGCTGTCATGTGTAATGCACCGGAACTACAGCTCTTTATCCACATCCAGGGCCCACAGACCTTTCCATAGTTTAACCCAGATGTTTCACATGCCCTGGTTCAGTCCATTGACAGCTCATTGACCCTGGTATACCACATTGTTCCAATTCACTCTGTTTCTTGCATGCCCCTCACGCTCCTGTCTGTTCAGGTCCCAATCTTTTTCACTCCATCCTTCCACTCCAATTTGTTCTCCTGCTTCTCCTTGTTCCCTCTACCTCTGACATATATATCCTCTTTGTCAATCTTTCCTCACTCATTCTCTCCATGTGTCCAAACCATTTTAACACACCCTCTTTGGCTCTCTCAACCATACTCCTTTTATTTCCACACATCTCTTTTACCCTTACATTACTTACTTGATCAAACCATCTCCATACAACCCTATCTATAGCCCATGCCTCGCAACCATGTAACATTGTTGGAACTGCTATTCCCTCAAACATGCCCATTTTTGCTTCGAGATAATGTTCTCTCCTTCCACACATTCTTCATTACTCCCAGAACCTTTGTCCCCTCTCCCACCCTGTGACTCACTTCCACTTCCATGGTTCCATCCACTGCTAAGTCCACTCAACTAACTTATAAAATATGTATAGCAAACTTAAGAAAATGAGATGAATTTGATTTTGGTGTTTGTTGCCCATACCTTCTCAGCTGAAAATAGAGTAAATCTTGCTTGGGCCTTGCTAGAGATATTCTTCCAAAAAAAGGAGTCTTCATTAATCATAAGTGTCCTTATATCCTGATTGATCCTCTTGTTGGTTCCTTGGCAAGACTGCTGATGGTGGTCTATTCAAGGTCCCCATCTAGGTCATATGGGACATGCTGGTGACTTACCATTGTGAATCCCTCAACAGTTTAAACACATAGAAGGGCCCCTCTTCCCTTGGACAATCTTCTGTTTGCATAAAGCCACATCATGGTGTCCACTGCAGAAACTACACCTGGCATTAGAGTCACACTGCCATGCCCTTTGGGCCCAGTTTTGACAATTCCCACATAAAGTTGGCCTTCTGATGAAGGATTCAACCTTGCAGAAGAAACAGCTACACGTGTAGACCTTCTCCTGTAACTTCCCCATCCAGAGAGCTATGACTTTATTTTTCTTCATATCATTGACCATATTTTTCTTGAACTAATTATTGTGGCATGTAAATTGGAGATATTTTAATTATGAATTTCAACTTCATTATATCCTCAAGTAACTGCAGTGTAAGAAGCTCTCCCTTGCTTTGGTGTCCTACCTGGGTGGTCACTGGTGCCAAATCTGGGTCCATTAATACAATAATTGCCATCCCAGTAAACCTACGTTGAAGCTATAGATTCGTGTGTTATTTAGAAAAGTTGGAATCCAAGCTTCTTGATCACCTGACTGCATATGTTTAGGAAATTGTAACATGAACCAATGAGAATTTGGTGGATTTAGTTGCCAGTAATAGTACAGGCTGAGCATCCCTAATCCAAAAATCCAAAATCCAAAATGAAAATAAATCCAAAACTTTTTTAGCAGCGACATGACGTTACAAGTGGAAACTTCCAAACCTGACCTCACTTGCCCATGCTGGGCTCTGATGCTCTGTTGGTGCCAGTTTGTTACAAACCATTGTCATCACCAAACCTACATGCACTACTTACTGTGTTTTTTGCTTATTTTCTGCTCTCTGGTACAAAGATAATGTTGAAAATGTTAAAAATGCCTGCAGGTACCCCTATGGGTAACAGTGATAAGAAAAAGAGGAAACATTTATCTTTCTCTATCACACAGAGAGTCAAGCTGTTGGAAAAAGTGGATTAGGTGTAAGTGTGAAACATCTTACAGAAGAGTGTGGTGTTGGAATGACCACTATCTATGTCATGAAGAAAGAGAAGGATAAACTGTTGAAATTCTATACTCAAAGTGATAAACAGAAGTTAATGAAAGATAGAAAAATGCTGCATAAAGCTAGAAATATTAAGTACTTATGTGTGAATAAGTGTAAGAAAATTATTGCTTATCAGTAGCATATAAGTCCAGAGTCAGGAATGAAGGTAATGCCAAACAAATACAGATTGTCTACATGGGCAGCTGAGGTTGTGACATCTTAGCTTTCTGATGGTTCAGTGTTACACAAACTTTGTTTCATGTGAAAATTTAAAAAAAATATTGTATGAATTACCTTCAGACTACGTGTATAAGGTGTATATGAAACATACATGCATTTTTTGTCTAGATTTAAGTCCCATCCCTAAGATATCTCATTATGTATACGCAAATATTCCAAAATCCGAAAAAATCCAAACTCAAAAACACTTCTGGTCTCAAGCATTTCGGATAAGGGATACTCAACCTGTATATGCAAATATTGTAAAATAAAAAAATCCAAAATCCAAAACACTTCTGGTCTCAGCCATTTCAGATAAGGGGTACTCAACCTGTATTGATAATCATAAGCTGTATGGCGTTACCTTCTTCACCTTCTGTGACATATGTAAATCCCATTCAGCTGTACAATCTTCCACTTTATCATAAAGATCATCTGTCTCAGGATTAGGTTGTCTTCATGTTAAGGAGGGACCCAGGTTGGTCATGATGGACATAGGTGACCTGCACCACACCATCTAGGTTGGGGAGGTCGGGTTACATTGCCATCGCTATGTGCTGACATGTTCAATTTAGGTATAACCATAGTAGCTTGGAATACCTTTCACAACAATGCAGCTTCTATAATGCACAGCACTGACAACTCATAAGAAACAAGACGTTGTTATAACACAGAATGCTTCCTACGTGCTCTTTAACTCCATAAGGAAGGAGAGCACACTGTTATCCACTTGCCAGAGCAGGAGATGGTACTGACACTGATACCTATTACAGAATCATCAGTGCACTTAACGCAAATGCATTTACCAGTCAGTGAAGTAATTGCCCGGTAAGAATTACTGTACAATTAACTAAAATACTTCATGATTTACTATGAATTACATGGTTATGGTTAAGTAGCAGTTTGTAAACAGCAGCAGCCCAAGGAAGTATTACCATTCCAACTTATGGTTGTTAAAGTGGTGCCTGGAACCATCTTACACCCTCCAAGTCAGGATTTCTGGTATTACAATGTCTCATTAAAACTAAGCTACTGGGCTAGTTTCAAAACCTGTCTTTGTGCATTTTACTCCTTTTTTATGACTTCCCCTTTTTCAAAAGTATGTTTTCTCCCTCCTCAGATACTCTTATATACTATTCTACTTCTTTTTTTTTGTTCTTGTTATGGCCCAAGGCCTGGCTTATATACTGTTCTACTTCTCTTTTTTTTGTTCTTGTTATGGCCCAAGGCCTGGCCTTGATGAGGAGTTTTGCCCATGACTAGAGTCTTCACCATAAATAGATAAGTTGTGATTGTATCAAAGATTTATTTGGTTGAATTAGTAATGAATATATGGTGCTGAGTTAAAGAAAACAGCAGCATGTGAATGCAGGTAAAAGCTTAAGAGATACATTTGCATCTGTAAATATGCAAATGTATAAAGAGAAGCCCTACTTTCCAGTATTGGTGTAGGGAAATAGAAAGAGTAAGGATTTTCTGTTACATTAACATTTTAATGTCAAAATCAGTAGTGCGAATATTATCATAATAACAAGTTCATCCCAGTAGGATCTGAGATGGATATGGCAATGTTGATTCCACTATTTGAAAATAAAGGTATAAAGTATAAGTATTTCAAACATAATTAGTTCTACATGTGATCTCTGCTCAGTTTCTAACTTAGTACTAAAAAAGTGTTTTTGCATAACTTTTTGAATAAATTTTTTTTGTATTGAAACTTTTTGTAGACATAGCATTATAATTATAAAATCATATATTTAGGTGGTGATGATGAAATCTGCCCATATGCAACTTTCCATCTCCTTGGATTCCGTGAAGAAATGGATCCACAACAGGCTGGCAATAACTTCCAAACGTTCCCCTATCAGAATGGCCATGGTTCTCAGCAGAACTTTGTCAATTCTCCTGCTTCTAGAAGTATGGTGGGTGAAACTTTAGTTATTTTGTTTCTTAAGACATGTTAGAGAAGTTTAGTTTGAAGACTGACCTACAAACTGTAGTTTTCTTTTATTTTAGCCTATTTTGTGTGATTTAATGCAATGAAGAGATTTTGTTGATTGGTTGGTAAGGATATTCATTGTATGTATGGACCATGATGAAGCCTGAGGATTGGCGGAATGCATGCATAGTGCCATTGTACAAAGGCAAAGGGGATAAAGGTGAGTGTTCAAACTACAAAGGCATAAGTTTGTTGAGTATTCCTGGGAAATTATATGGGAGGGTATTGATTGAGAAGGGTGAAGGCATGTATTAAGCATCAGACTGGGAAAGACCAGTGTGGTGTCAGAGGTGGTAGAGGATGTGTGGATCAGGTGTTTGCTTTGAAAAATGCATGTGAGAAATACTTAGAAAAACAGATGGATTTGTATGTAGCATTTATGGATCTGGAGAAAGAGTATGATAGGGTTGATAGAGACGTTTTGTGGAAGGTTTTAAGAGTATATGGTGTGGGAGGGAAGTTGCTAGAAACTGAAAAGTTTTTACCTAGGATGTATGGCATGTGTACAAGTAGGAAGAGAGGAGAGTAACTGGTTCCCATGAATGTTGATCTGCGGCAGGGGTGCGTGATCTCCCCAAGATTGGTTAATTTGTTCATGGATGGGGTGGTTAGGGAGGTATATACAAGAGTTTTGGAGAGACAGGCAAGTATGCAGTCTGTTGGGGATGAGAGGGCTTAGGAAGTAAGTCAGTTGTTTTTCGCCGATGATACAACTTTAGTGGCTGATTCAAGTAAGAAACTGCAGAAGCTGGTGACTGAGTTTGAAAATGTGTAAAAAGAAAAAATTGAGAGTGAATGTGAATAAGAGCAAGGTTATTAGGTTCAGTAGAGTTGAGGGACAAGTTGATAAGGATGTAAGTTTGAATGGAGAAAAATTGGAGGAAGTGAAGTGTTTTAGATATCTGGGAGTGGACTTAGCAGCAGATGGAAGCGGAAGTGAGTCACTGGGTGAGGGAGGAGGCGAAGGTTCTGGGAGCGATGAAGAATGTGTGGAAGGGAAGAACATTGTCTCGGAGAGCAAAAATGGGTATGTTTGAAGGAATAGTGGTTCGAACAATGTTATATGGTTGTGAGGCATGGGCTATAGATAGGGTTGTGTGGAGGAGGGTGGATGTGTTGGAAACGAAATATTTGAGGACAATATATGGTGTGAAGTGGTTTGATCAAGTAAGTAATGAAAGGGTAAGAGAAATGTGTGGAAATAAAAAGAGTAGTTGAGAGAGCAGAAATGGGTTTATTGAAAATTTCAGGTTTGATAATGTGGAGAGAATAAGTGAGGAAAGATTGATGAAAAGGATACTGGTACACCACCAATTTTCTGGCACTTTTGGTTCCAAAGCCTTGCCAGATTAACCATTTTGCTGGACCAACCGTGGTCACATAATGATAATTCATCAACACACCTCTAACCCACTAATTACACATCTCCCATGTGTCTAAAGTATACCATGGACTGCTAGAAATTTGAATTAAACAAATATCAAATGTTTGAGCACCCTAAGGTGGTAAGTCTGTCCTTGGATTGTTTGAATCCTGTGGGGCCTTCTTTGTCTTCTGTTGTATTGTTTTCCTAGGTGTGCATCACCAAATAATGCAGTTTTGCATGCATTATACACCTGCTCAGGGCTTGTCAGCTATGAGTTTTGCAAGTTCGTCCACATACTCAGCAGCTCCTTTGTGGTTTGCAGTCAGCTTTTCTCCGCACATTTTATTAATGGAAATTTCATGACGCTTCATGAATCTTTGAAGCCATACTTCACTATAGTCACGCTCATGTTGTAATTTAAGTTCTTTATGGAACAACTTAGCCTGGTCCATTATCATGACACCTGACAAGTCCACTCCATCACTCTGATGCTGTCGAAACCATTCCATCATCACTTGATCATGGTCATTACTCTCACCATCTTTCATAGATTTTCTAATCGTCATTTGCTTTTTGGAATCGCTGTCAGCATAGAATTTCAATATTTTTCCCTTTGCTTCTTTATATCATAAACATTCGATGAACCAATACTGTAGCTTACGCGTCAAAACACCATGGTCCATTTTTTCAACAGTTCTACTTTATCTTTGATTGATATGGAATGGTGTTTATGTTTGACATCACAACTGACTCTCTCATATGTCTTAGAACCCACAGCTAGGGTTAAATTTAAGCAAAATATGCTAAGAATCTCACAGAATTTCGGTACCACCACCAACAAGTGCTGTGTAAAGAATGTAAATATTGTTTGAACCACTATTCCTTCAAATTGAAATATTTTTCCTCTCCGAGACAAAGTTCTCCCTTTCCACACATTTTTCAATGCTCCCAGAAGTGGTGGCTGTGGTAATTTCAATATTCCCACGTAATTTTGTCTGGACTAAAGGAGGTGCCAAACCATCAGTTGCTGGAAATTCGTTGGTGTACCTATACATGTGTCAGAGGTGGAGGGAACAAGGAGAAGCAAGAGACCAAATTGGAGGTGGAAGGATTGAGTGAAAAAAGTTTTGAGCGATTGGGGCTTGAACATACAGGAGGGTGAGAGGCAAGCAAGGAATAGAGTGAATTGGAATGATATGGTATACTGGGGTGGATTTGCTTTCAGTGGACTGAACCAGGGCATGTAAAGCATCTGGCGTAAACCATGGAAAGGTCTGTGGGCCTAGATGTGGATAGGGAGCTGAGTGTGAACGCATATGGCCTTTTTGTCTGTGTTCTTGGTGCTACCTTGCTCAAGCAAGGGGTAGTGTTTCTGTTTCCCATGGGCTGGGTTAGTTATTTCATGTGTGGCGGGGTGGCGACGGGAATGGGTGAATGCAGCAATTATTAATATGTACATGTGTATATATGTATATGTCTGTGTTTGTATGTATGTATATGTGCGTGTTTGGGCATTTATGTATATACATGTGTATGTGGGTGGGTTGGGTTTTGTTCGTTTGTTTCCATGCGCTACCTCGCTAATGAGGGAGACAATGACTGAGTATGATAATAACAGAATTTATACATACTGGAAAGGATCACAATTTTGGACATGATCAAGTATATTCCTATGAGTTCACGGGGAAAATGAAACATGATAAGTTCCCAAGTACTTTTTCATGTAATAATCACATCATCAGGGGAGATACAAGAAATAAATATAACAGTCAGTTGATATACAACGGGAATGTCTTGGGAGTAAAGTCAGGGGTTAGTGAGAGGACAAGAGCAAGGGAAGGAGTAGCACTACTCCCGAATCAGGAGTTTCGGGACTATGTGATAGAGTGTAAGAAAGTAAATTCTAGATTGATATGGGTAAAAATGAAAGTTGATGGAGAGAGATGGGTGATTATTGGTGCATATGCACCTGGGCATGAGAAGAAAGATCATGAGAGGCAAGTGTTTTGGGAGCAGCTGAATGAGTGTGTTAGTGGTTTTGATGCACATGACCGGGTTATAGTGATGGGTGATTTGAATGCAAAGGTGAGTAATGTGGCAGTTGAGGGAATAATTGGTATACATGGAGTGTTCAGTGTTGTAAATGGAAATGGTGAAGAGCTTGTAGATTTATGTGCTGAAAAGGGACTGGTGATTGGGAATACCTGGTTGAAAAAGCGAGATATACATAAGTATATGTATGTAAGTAGGAGAGATGGCCAGAGAGCGTTATTGGATTATGTGTTAATTGATAGACGCACGAAAGAGAGACTTTTGGATGTTAATGTGCTGAGAGGTGCAACTGGAGGGATGTCTGATCATTATCTTGTGGAGGCAAAGGTGAAGATTTGTGGGGGTTTTCAGGAAAGAAGAGAGAATGTTGGGGTGAAGAGAGTGGTGAGAGTAAGTGAGCTTGGGAAGGAGACTTGTGTGAGTAAGTACCAGGAGAGACTGAGTACAGAATGGGAAAAGGTGAGAACAAAGGAGGTAAGGGGAGTGGGGGAGGAATGGGATGTATTTAGGTAAGCAGTGATGGATTGCGCAAAAGATGCTTGTGGCATGAGAAGCGTGGGAGGTGGGTTGATTAGAAAAGGTAGTGAGTGGTGGGATGAAGAAGTAAGATTATTAGTGAAAGAGAAGAGAGAGGCATTTGGACGATTTTTGCAGGGAAAAAATGCAAATAAGTGGGAGAGGTATAAAAGAAAGAGGCAGGCAGTCAAGAGAAAGGTGGAAGAGGTGAAAAAGAGGGCAAATGAGAGTTGGGGTGAGAGAGTATCATTAAATTTCAGGGAGAATAAAAAGATGTTTTGGAAGGAGGTAAATAAAGTGCATAAGACAAGGGAGCAAATGGGAACTTCAGTGAAGGGGGCTAATGGGGAGGTGATAACAAGTAGTGGTGATGTGAGAAGGAGATGGAGTGAGTATTTTGAAGGTTTGTTGAATGTGTTTGATGATAGAGTGGCAGATATAGGGTGTTTTGGGTGAGGTGGTGTGCAAAGTGAGAGGGTTAGGGAAAATGATTTGGTAAATAGAGAAGAGGTAGTAAAAGCTTTACGGAAGATGAAAGCCAGCAAGGCAGCGGGTTTGGATGGTATTGCAGTGGAATTTATTAAAAAAGGGGGTGACTGTATTGTTGACTGGTTGGTAAGGTTATTTAATGTATGTATGATTCATGGTGAGGTGCCTGAGGATTGGCGGAATGCTTGCATAGTGCCATTGTACAAAGGCAAAGGGGATAAGAGTGAGTGCTCAAATTACAGAGGTATAAGTTTGTTGAGTATTCCTGGTAAATTATATGGGAGGGTATTGATTGAGAGGGTGAAGGCATGTACAGAGCATCAGATTGGGGAAGAGCAGTATGGTTTCAGAAGTGGTAGAGGATGTGTGGATCAGGTGTTTGCTTTGAAGAATGTATGTGAGAAATACTTAGAAAAGCAAATGGATTTGTATGTAGCATTTATGGATCTGGAGAAGGCATATGATAGAGTTGATAGAGATGCTCTGTGGAAGGTTTTAGGAATATATGGTGTGGGAGGCAAGTTGTTAGAAGCAGTGAAAAGTTTTTATCGAGGATGTAAGGCATGTGTACATGTAGGAAGAGAGGAAAGTGATTGGTTCTCAGTGAATGTAGGTTTGCAGCAGGGGTGTGTGATGTCTCCATGGTTGTTTAATTTGTTTATGGATGGGGTTGTTAGGGAGGTGAATGCAAGAGTTTTGGAAAGAGGTGCAAGTATGAAGTCTGTTGTGGATGAGAGAGCTTGGGAAGTGAGTCAGTTGTTGTTCGCTGATGATACAGCGCTGGTGGCTGATTCATGTAAGAAACTGCAGAAGCTGGTGACTGAGTTTGGTAAAGTGTGTGAAAGAAGAAAGTTAAGAGTAAATGTGAATAAGAGCAAGGTTATTAGGTACAGTAGGGTTGAGGGTTAAGCCAATTGGGAGGTAAGTTTGAATGGAGAAAAACTGGAGGAAGTAAAGTGTTTTAGAAATCTGAGAGTGGATCTGGCAGCGGATGGAACCATGAAAGCGGAAGTGAATCATAGGGTGGGGGAGGGGGCGAAAATTCTGGGAGCCTTGAGGAATGTTTGGAAGTCGAGAACAGTATCTTGGAAAGCAAAAGTGGGTATGTTTGAAGGAATAGTGGTTCCAACAATGTTGTATGGTTGTGAGGCGTGGGCTATGGATAGAGTTGTGCACAGGAGGGTGGATGTGCTGGAAATGAGATGTTTGAGGACAATGTGTGGTGTGAGGTGGTTTGATCGAGTAAGTAATGTAAGGGTAAGAGAGATGTGTGGAAATAAAAAGAGTGTGGTTGAGAGAGCAGAAGAGGGTGTTTTGAAATGGTTTGGTCACATGGAGAGAATGAGTGAGGAAAGATTGACCAAGAGGATATATGTGTCAGAAGTGGAGGGAACGAGGAGAAGTGGGAGACCAAATTGGAGGTGGAAAGATGGAGTGAAAAAGATTTTGAGTGATTGGGGCCTGAACATGCAGGAGGGTGAAAGGCATGCAAGGAATAGAGTGAATTGGAACGATGTGGTATACCGGGGTCGACGTGTTGTCAATGGATTGAATCAGGGCATGTGAAGCGTCTGGGGTAAGCCATGGAAAGTTGTGTGGGGCCTGGATTTGGAAAGGAAGCTGTTGTTTCGGTGCATTATTACATGACAGCTAGAGACTGAGTGTGAACGAATGAGGCCTTTGGTGTCTTTTCCTAGCGCTACCTCGCACACATGAGGGGGGAGGGGGTTGTTATTCCATGTGTGGCGAGGTGGCGATGGGAACAAATAAAGGCAGACAGTATGAATTATGTACATGTGTATATATGTATATGTCTGTGTGTGTATATATATGTGTACATTGAGATGTATAGGTATGTATATTTGTGTGTGTGGACGTGTATGTATATACATGTGTATGTGGGCGGGTTGGGCCATTCTTTCGTCTGTTTCCCTGCGCTACCTCCCTAATGCAGGAGACAGTGACAAAGCAAAATAAATAAATAAACAAATATATGATATACAACGAAGACGTAACTAGGACACCATTTGGTAAAAAAGTGATTGTCCAAGACAGACAACGAGCGTATCCTAAACTTATTATATGGACAAGAAGGTGAATTGTTTACAAATTTTATCAACAATAAAGTTATCCAATTTGTATAACCTTCACTATTATTAAGGTTATAATTCTTTGTGTATTTAATGATAGAAGATTCAATGATATTTTTGGTTGTACTGGAGTTAGAGTTAATAACTAAGATTGCATTACTCCAGTCAATACAATGATCATAGTTTTTAACGTGATTAAACAAGGCATTTGATTCTTGTCCTTTTCTTATACTATATTTATGTTGCTTAAGTCTAACAGAAAGATCCTTACCAGTCTGCCCAACATATAACTTATCACAATTTCTACATGGCACTTTATAGATGCATGCAAGAGAATTTTCTGGTGAGTTCCTGATTGAAATATTCTTTATTGTATTATTGTCACTGAAGGCAACATTTACATTAAAGGATTTAAGCAACATGGGAAGTAAAGTAAAATTATTATGAAAAGGGAGAACTGAGAGATTCTTGGTGTCAATGGGAGGTTTGGGTTCAACTCTAACTTATGGGATTTATCAATGAAAGATCTAGGGTACTTTAGCTTAGATCCAATAGAATAGATCTTCTCAAACCCAACATTGATAAACTCTGGACTGCAAATACGTAATGCCCTAAGGAACATAGCCTGAAATGATGATAATTTAACTCTGTCTTGTTGAGATGAGTAATAATGGATATATGAGCATACACTGGTAAGTTTTCTGTATATGCTAAACTTAAACTTGTTTCCTTGCCTATGGATCATGCAATCTAAAAATGTTAGCATACCCTTAGTTCATTTTCTATAGTAAATTTGATGGAAGGTACTAAATTGTTAAGTAAGGGGAGAAACCACATACCTAAACCAAATTGCATTAGAAGGTAAGATATCCTTTTAGTAATTTTTTTAAAAAATTCCATATAAAGATTACTTAGAACTGGTCAAAGAGGGTTACCCATTGCCAAATTTTTTAGCTTAATATTCTCTATTGAATTCAAATATAGTCTTTTATACACAAAGAATTATAACAATATTAGTGAAGTTCTATACAAATTAGATAACTTTATTGTTGATAAAATTTGTAAACTTTTCACCTTCTTGTCCACATAATGAGTTTATATAAGGGTCGTTGTCTGCTTGTCCACATAATGAGTTTATAATAGGGTCGTTGTCTGTCTTGGACATTAACTTGCTTACCAAATGGTGTCCTACCTACGTCTCTTTGTTGTATATCAACTGACTGTTATATTTCTTTCTTGTATCTCCCCTGATGATGTGATTATTTCATGAAAGTGCACTAGGGAACTTATCATGTTTCATTTTCCCCATGGACTCTTAGAAATAGGTAGAGATAGGTAGTATGTTTGAGGAAAGGAACCTGGATGTTTTGACTCTGAGTGAAACGAAGCTCAAGGGTAAAGGGGAAGAGTGGTTTGGGAATGTCTTGCGGGTAAAGTCAGGGGTTACTGAGAGGACAAGAGCAAGGGAAGGAGTAGCACTACTCCTGAAACAGGAGTGGTGGGAGTATGTGATAGAGTGTAAGAAAGTAAACTCTAGATTGATATGGGTAAAACTGAAAGAGGATGGAGAGAGATGGGTGATTATTGGTGCATATGCACCTGGGCATGAGAAGAAAGATCATGAGAGGCAAGTGTTTTGGGAGCAGCTGAATGAGCGTGTTAGTAGTTTTGATGAACGAGACCGGGTTATAGTGATGGGTGATTTGAATGCAAAGGTGAGTAATGTGGCAGTTGATGGAATAATTGGTGTACATGGGGTGTTCAGTGTTGTAAATGGAAATGGTGAAGAGCTTGTAGATTTATGTGCTGAAAAAGGACTGGTGATTGGGAATACATAGTTTAAAAAGAGAGTTATACGTAAGTATATGTATGAAAGTAGGAGAGATGGCCAGAGAGTGTTATTGGATTACACGTTAATTGATAGGCGCGTGAAAGAGAGACTTTTGGATGTTAATGTGCTGAGAGGTGCAACTGGAGGGATGTCTGATCATTATCTTGTGGTGGCGAAAGTAAAGATTTGTAGAGGTTTTCAGAAAAGAAGAGAGAATGTTGGGGTGAAGAGAGTGGTGAGAGTAAGTGAGCTTGCGAAGGAGACTTGTGTGAGGAAGTACTAGGAGAGAATGAGTACAGAATGGAAAAAGGTGAGAACAAAGGACATAAGGGGAGTGGGGGAGGAATGGGATGTATTTAGGGAAGCAGTGATGGCTTGCGCAAAAGATGCTTGTGGCATGAGAAGCGTGGGAGGTGGGCAGATTAGAAAGGGTAGAGTGGTGGGATGAAGAAGTAAGATTGTTAGTGAAAGAGAAGAGAGAGGCATTAGGATGACTTTTGCAAGGAAATAATGCAAATGAGTGGGAGATGTGTAAAAGAAAGAGACTGGAGGTCAAGAGAAAGGTGCAAGAGGTGAAAAAGAGGGCAAATGAGAGTTGGGATGAGAGAGTATCATTAAATTTTAGGGAGTTTAAAATGATGTTTTGGAAGGAGGTAAATAATGTGAGTAAGACAAGGGAATCAATGGGAACTTCAGTGAAGGGGGCTAATGGGGAGGTGATAACAAGTAGTGGTGACGTGAGAAGGAGATGGAGTGAGTATTTTGAAGGTTTGTTGAATGTGTTTGATGATAGAGTGGCAGATATAGGGTGTTTTGGTCAAGGTGGTGTGCAAAGTGAGAGGGTTAGGGAGAATGATTTGGCAAACAGAGAAGAGGTAGTAAAAGCTTTGCGGAAGACGAAAGCCGGTAAGGCAGCAGGTTTGGATGGTATTGCAGTGGAATTTATTAAAAAAGGGGGTGACTGTATTGTTGACTGGTTGGTAAGGTTACTCAATGTATGTATGACTCATGGTGAGGTGCCTAAGGATTGGCGGAATGCTTGCATAGTGCCACTGTACAAAGGCAAAGGGGATAAGAGTGAGTGCTCAAATTACAGAGGTATAAGTTTGTTGAGAATTTCTGGTAAATTATATGGGAGGGTATTGATTAAGAGGGTGAAGGCTTGTACAGAGCATCAGATTGGGGAAGAGCAGTGTGGTTTCAGAAGTGGTAGAGGATGTTTGGATCAGGTTTTTGCTTTGAAGAATGTATGTGAGAAATACTTAGAAAAGCAGATGGATTTGCATGTAGCATTCATGGATCTGGAGAAGGCATATGATAGAGTTGATAGAGATGCTCTGTGGAAGGTATTAAGAATATATGGTGTGGGAGGCAAGTTGTTAGAAGCAGTGAAAAGTTTTTATCGAGGATGTAAGGCATGTGCATGTGCAGGAAGAGAGGAAAGTGATTGGTTCTCAGTGAATGTAGGTTTGCGGCAGGGGTGTGTGATGTCTCCATGGTTGTTTAATTTGTTTATGGATGGGGTTGTTAGGGAGGTGAATGCAAGAGTTTTGGAGAGAGAGGCAAGTATGCAGTCTGTTGTGGATGAGAGAGCTTGGAAAGTGAGTCAGTTGTTGTTCGCTGATGATACAGCACTGGTGGCTGATTCGTGTGAGAAACTGCAGAAGCTGGTGACTGAGTTTGTTAAAGTGTGTGAAAGAAGAAGGCTGAGTACAAATGTGAATAAGAGCAAGGTTATTAGGTACAGTAGGGTTGAGGGACAAGACAATTGAGAGGTAAGTTTGAATGGAGAAAAACTGGAGGAAGTAAAGTGTTTTAGATATCTGGGACTGGATTTTGCAGTGGATGTAACCATGGAAGCGGAAGTAAATCATAGGGTGGGGGGAGGAGGGCGAAAGTTCTGGGAGCATTGAAGAAGGTGTGGAAGTCAAGAACATTATCTCGGAAAGCAAAAATGGGTATGTTTGAAGGAATAGTTGTTCCAACAATGTTATATGGTTGTGAGGCGTGGGCTATAGATAGAGTTGTGCGGAGGAGGGTGGGTGTGCTGGAAATGAGATGTTTGAGGACAATATGTGGTGTGAGGTGGTTTGATCGAGTAAGTAATGAAAGAGTGAGAGAGATGTGTGGTAATAAAAAGAGTGCGGTTGAGATAGCAGAAAAGAGTGTGTTGAAATGGTTTGGTCAAATGGAGAGAATGGGTGAGGAAAGATTAACAAAGAGGATATATGTGTCAGAGGTGGAGGGAATGAGAAGTGGGAGACCAAATTGGAGGTGGAAGGATGGGGTGAAAAAGATTTTGAGCAATCGGGGCCTGAGCATGCAGGAGGGTGAAAGACGTGCAAGGAATAGAGTGAAATGGAATGATGTGGTATACTAGGGTGGACGTGCTGTCAATGGATTGAACCAGGGTATGTGAAGCGCCTGGGGTAAACCATGGGAAGTTCTGTGGGGCCAGAATGTGGAAAGGGAGCTATGGTTTTGGTGCATTATTACATGACAGCTAGAGACTGAGTGTGAATGAATGTGGCCTTTGTTGTCTTTTCCTAGCACTACCTCGCACACATGAGGGGGAGGGGTTTTTTATTTCATGTGTGGCGGGATGGCGATGGGAATGAATAAAGGCAGCCAGTATGAATTATGTTCATGTGTATATATGTCTGTATGTGTATATATGTTGAGATGTATAGGTATGTATATTTGCATGTGTGGACGTGTATTTATATAAATGTGTATGTAGGTGGGTTGAGCCATTCTTTCGTCTGTTTCCTTGTGCTACCTCACTAACGTGGGAGACAGCGACAAAGCAAAATATATATATATATATATATATATATATATATATATATATATATATATATATATATATATATATATAATACTTTTTTTTTGCTTTGTCGCTGTCTCCCACGTTTGCGAGGTAGCGCAAGGAAACAGACGAAAGAAATGGCCCAACCCACCCCCATACACATGCCTTGATTGAACCCACTGACAGCACGTCAACCCCGGTATACCACATCGCTCCAATTCACTCTATTCTTTGCCCTCCTTTCACCCTCCTGCATGTTCAGGCCCCGATCACACAAAATCTTTTTCACTCCATCTTTCCACCTCCAATTTCGTCTCCCTCTTCTCCTCGTTCCCTCCACCTCCGACACATATATCCTCTTGGTCAATCTTTCCTCACTCATTCTCTCCATGTGACCAAACCATTTCAAAACAAACCTCTTCTGCTCTCTCAACCACGCTCTTTTTATTTCCACACATCTCTCTTACCCTTACGTTACTTACTCGATCAAACCACCTCACACCACACATTGTCCTCAAACATCTCATTTCCAGCACATCCATCCTCCTGCGCACAACTCTATCCATAGTCCACGCCTCGCAACCATACAACATTGTTGGAACCACTATTCCTTCAAACATACCCATTTTTGCTTTCCGAGATAATGTTCTCGACTTCCACACATTCTTCAAGGCTCCCAGAATTCTCGCCCCCTCCCCCACCCTATGATCCACTTCCGCTTCCATGGTTCCATCCGCTGTCAGATACACTCCCAGATATCTAAAACACTACTTCCTCCAGTTTTTCTCCATTCAAACTTACCTCCCAATTGACTTGTCCTTCAAAGCTACTGTACCTAATAACCTTGCTCTTATTCACATTTACTCTTAACTTTCTTCTTTCTCACACTTTACCAAACTCAGTCACCAGCTTCTGCAGTTTCTCACATGAATCAGCCACCAGCGCTGTATCATCAGCGAACAACAACTGACTCACTTCCCAAGCTCTCTCATCCACAACAGACAGCATACTTGCCCCTCTTTCCAAAACTCTTGCATTCACCTCCCTAACAACCCCATCCATAAACAAATTAAACAACCATGGAGACATCACACACCCCTGCCACAAACCTACATTCACTGAGAACCAACCACTTTCCTCTCTTCCTACACGTACACATGCCTTACATCCTCGATAAAAACTTTTCACTGCTTCTAACAACTTGCCTCCCACACCATATATTCTTAGTACCTTCCACAGAGCATCTCTATCAACTCTATCATATGCCTTCTCCAGATCCATAAATGCTACATACAAATCCATTTGCTTTTCTAAGTATTTCTCACATACATTCTTCAAAGTAAACACCTGATCCACACATCCTCTACCACTTCTGTAACCACACTGCTCTTCCCCAATCTGATACTCTGTAAATGCCTTCATCCTCTCAATCAATACCCTCCCATATAATTTCCCAGGAATATTCAACATATTTATACCTCTGTAATTTGAGCACTCACTCTTATCCCCTTTGCCTTTGTACAATGGCACTATGCACGCATTCCGCCAATCCTCAGGCACCTCACCATGAATCATACATACATTAAATAACCTTGCCAACCAGTCAACAATACAGTCACCCCCTTTTTTAATAAATTCCACTGCAATACCATCCAAACCTGCTGCCTTGCTGGCTTTCATCTTCCGCAAAGCTTTTACTACCTCTTCTCTGTTTACCAAATCATTTTCCCTAACCCTCTCACTTTGCACACCACCTCAACCAAAACATCCTATATCTGCCACTCTATCATCAAACACATTCAACAAACCTTCAAAATACTCACTCCATCTCCTTCTCACATCACCACTACTTGTTATCACCTCCCCATTAGCCCCCTTCACTGAAGTTCCCATTTGCTCCCTTGTCTTACGCACTTTATTTACCTCCTTCCAGAACATCTTTTTATTCTCTCTAAAATTTAATGATACTCTCTCACCCCAACTCTCATTTGCCTTCTATATATCTATATCTATATATAGTAAGCCAAAAAGGACTGGTGATAGGGAATGCTTGGTTTAATATGTGGGACATATATAAGTATACATAGGTGAGTAGAAAAGATGGTTATAGGGCATTAGTGGATTGTAAACTTATTGATTGGCATGCAATAGAATGACCCTTGAATGTGAATGAGTTGAGAGGGGCAGCTGATGGGATGTCTAATCATTACCTGGTGGAGGCAATCGTAAAGAATTTCAGGGATTTTAGAAGAGAGGAAATGATGTTAGCTAGAAGAGAGTGGTGAAAGTAAGTGAACTTGGAAGAGACATGTGTGAAGAAATACCAAGAGAGATTGGGTGTTGGTAGAATGGCAAAAGGTGAGAGTAAACTAAACAAGGGGAGTGGTTGAGGAATGGGAGATATTTGGGGGAAGCATTGCTGGCATGTTCAAGAAAAGTGTACAGCATGTAAGAGTAAAGACGTGGTACATATATGCAAGGATACAAAATAGGGCAACATGAGTGTAAAACTCTCTCCTTGTACCACACAAATGATAATCACACGCACATGCACATTGTTCCCTTTACAGTGTTTTCTTCTGGAACAAGAGATGCTAATATTTTATTGTAACTCTCCTGGTTAACTACTTTTTCATATTACAGTGTAATCATATTTGTATTAACTTGCATGATTATATTCTATAATTGCAATGTAAGCTTAGATATTAGATAACCCTTGTGATATCAAGAATAATATTTGCTGAACTTTAATGCTTTTCAAATGCTCAGTGTTAGATGTCACTGACAGAATGTTTAGCTTGCTACTTGCATCTTGAGGGATATCAGTCATGCATTTCTTTAAGACCTAGTCCTATTGCTGATAACATATTTTTAAAACATCTGAATATTAATATACTATTAGTGTTATTTTTAGATATTTAATTTTTTCACATGATAAAGCATCAAAATTCAGAGAAATATGGAAAATTTGGTCTGTGGAGAGGAACAGGTAAGAAGAGAGATGTTTCCATTTGTGTCTTGAGCTGAATGAAAGGAAACAAGAGTAAGTCTTATAGATGTGTGAAAAAATAAGGATTATTTGACACTGAAAATAGGTAAGAGAGGGATCAAAGGAAAGTAAAAGGGTTAACGTCTAGGTACTCCCTGCTTAGACTAGCTTTGTGTGTCTTTACATATAATAGAATAAACTTCTGGGATGGGAAGTGCACATGACAGCTGGGTAAATATTCTTATTAATGAGCCTGCAATACAGTAAAAACATGTATGAAGCCTATCAGTTACTTATAGGTATGGTTGAATGTTATGACTCACCTTGCAGTCCATGGCATTACCACTTTTAATATTGCTGGATCTGCACGAACTGAACCCGAAATAAAAGAAAAATAGTTGGAGAAGGTCTTTTTTGTCATAAGAGGAGACAAAATGTGAAAGAAGAACTTTTTAACAACAGAATTTTCTCTGGTGTATTGAGTCTTCTACTCCTTTTGCTGTGACATTCAGTCATAACCAATATAATTATTTCTCTTAGGTCAGTGTGTCTTATGAGCTTTGAGAGATTCTCTAAAGTGCCTAGCTTAGAAACCTATAACCTTTTGCCTCTCACCATTTGCTAGCCACCTATTCAGCAGTTGTGGCATGCTGCTCAGTCTGGATTCACTTTTTTGCCAATCAGTAACCTCCCCTCAGTGATGATGTCTTCATAAAGAAATGCCACCTGGTATTCTTACTGGCTGACACACTGTCATGATTACTGCCTCATAATTCATGGGATCTCTGAACGATATGGACTTTACCAGCCTTCTTGTTTTTCTAGGTTCTTCCACCTTGCCATGAATAAGTATCCATATGTGATTCACTTAGGGTGTAGTGTTTATATATAATATCTGAGAGAATTCACTCACTGAGGTCATGAGAAATTGTTGAGGGAACTCATTTTTGGTTGTTTAGGAAGCTTGAAATCCCTCTCAGCAAAGAACATTTTCTCTTGGGTTAAAAGATTTGTTTAGTTGGTCAGACCTGGCCTGTATATTTGAGCCCATGAAGTCAGGAAGATAGCTTCCATTCTAGCCTTTTCCTGAAGGGGTTACCAAAAGAGGTCTTTGGCATTTTATAAACTTTTTAATTACCAAAACTTTACCATAGATGTTGAGGACCCTACCTTACACAGTGTCTGGCTTACCAAGTTTGAGACAGAGTGCTACTAATGTGCTACAGGATGATATGGTACCTGTTTTTTGCCATATAGTTCTAACCCTCCTCCTTGATGTTGGTATGCTCTTTAAGCTTATGGTACAGACTTTGAAATGAAATGTGAGTTTTTAATAATGGAAAACTGTTTCCTTCCTGGTTGGTGTCTTGCAAGCATTGTTTTGGGTAACTGTTGGAAAAGTTACCCTTATCCAGTGGTAACCACCATTGGGGTAGCATTCATTTTCTGAGAATTATGAGGCAGTCAGGCATCTGGTGTGTCAGCTTATGGGGCAATGCCAGCATTGTTAAATGGAGGCTAATGACTGAAAGAAAGATGGAACCAAGCCAATGTGTAGGCCACAATAAGTAGAGAATGAGTGGTTAGCAAAGGGGAGAGGTATTAACCTCACAAGAATGCACGGATTTAGAGGTTTTTGACAACTAGAAATCTAATAGATGCCTTTAAAGATGACAAGACTGCCCTGGAGAAAAGCAGCTGTTCAATCTTCAAAACTCATTTCCCCATCTTTGACATTCAGATTTACATTCATCCATCTAAAAGAATAAAATTTCATTACTATGATATTTCTATCAGTTTATAAGGATATGTGGTGTATGATTTCCTTTTTTTTTTTTTTTTTACAGATTTTTGCATTTGTCTTTTCATATAATGCTTTATGCTTGCTATATCATCATTCTTGTCTCTTTTAGGTGAGTGCACTAGAAATTGATTTTTGGCAAAATTATAGTGAGATCTGTAATTTTATTTTGGAAATGTAATGTCTTTATGACTTCAATACATTTCTTATGTCATATTTCTAAACTTCAAGATAGAGTTGTTAGAAAAATAAAATGAAATACCACATAAGGTCTCACTTTCAGCAGGTAATTTTGATTATTTTGATGCACTATCCTAAAATCAAATCATACAGCAAAAGAGATAAATGTGGCATTACTCATTAAGTCCAAATGGGCAACTTAGATATCACATACTCTGAAATAGAGAGACTGTCAGAGATAATTGAGAAGCAGAAGCAAAAGATAATTGAGAAGCAGAAGCAAATAGATACATAAGCTAGAAGGAAAAGTGAAGAAACTAAACATTTTTACAGCATTATTGGCTCATTAGAAAATGACTCTACTCATGCACAGTTGCCATCCCAGAAGTGTATCCTAGTACATGACGAGATGCATGGGCTATAGTTGAAACAGAGCAAACATTATTAAGAAATTTGGTAATAGCTACTCATTTTTGTGTATACAGTAAACTCCTAAAATTTTCTGTGGTTTGTAAAGTCATGTAATATGTTTGTGTGAATTTTTAAGTTTGAAAAGGCTGTTTAGTGAAATCCTGCAATTTACTTTTGAATATTTTGATGTAATTCAAGCATCTGAAATATGTTATTATTATGAAATAATTCTTAGTTCATATTTTTGGTATTGGTGAGGTTTTAAAAATGACTTAGCAGAATTCAAAGCTTTATTGTTAGTGTGGTTTTCAACATTTTTTAAGAGAAACTGCCTGCATTGGATGGGGATTCATTCCTTGAAAAATGCATGTACAGTGAATCTATGCAAAGTTGAGTTGATCATATAGATATGGGAATTAGATATGCATTCCTGACAATTTCTTTTCATACCTGCTTTGGAAGATAGTGGACTCACCAATTTTGCGAAGGTGATCTATGCACACTAAAGGCCTGCTTATTTTGACCAGTAGGACTAGCCCTCAACTGATCCAGTGAAATGTTTATAAGAATAATATCATTATGACCCAGTAGGTCTAGCATGGTAGATGTAGTGACTACTGCTATCAGTGAATGTGTTGTATGTCTTTTTTTTTTTTTTTGCTTCGTCGCTGTCTCCAGCGTTTGCGAGGTAGCGCAAGGAAACAAGACGAAAGAAATGGCCCAACCCACCCCCATACACATGTATATACATACACGTCCACACACGCAAATATACATACCTACACAGCTTTCCATGGTTTACCCCAGACGCTTCACATGCCCTGATTCAATCCACTGACAGCACGTCAACCCTGGTATACCACATCGATCCAATTCACTCTATTCCTTGCCCTCCTTTCACCCTCCTGCATGTTCAGGCCCCGATCACACAAAATCTTTTTCACTCCATCTTTCCACCTCCAATTTGATCTCCCACTTCTCCTCGTTCCCTCCACCTCCGACACATATATCCTCTTGGTCAATCTTTCCTCACTCATTCTCTCCATGTGCCCAAACCATTTCACAACACCCTCTTCTGCTCTCTCAACCACGCTTTTTTTATTTCCACACATCTCTCTTACCCTTACGTTACTTACTCGATCAAACCACCTCACACCACACATTGTCCTCAAACATATCATTTCCAGCACATCCACCCTCCTGCGCACAACTCTATCCATAGCCCACGCCTCGCAACCATACAACATTGTTGGAACCACTATTCCTTCAAACATACCCATTTTTGCTTTCCGAGACAATGATCTCGACTTCCACACATTCTTCAAGGCTCCCAGGATTTTCGCCCCCTCCTCCACCCTATGATCCACTTCCGCTTCCATGGTTCCATCCGCTGCCAGATCCACTCCCAGATATCTAAAACACTTTACTTCCTCCAGTTTTTCTCCATTCAAACTTACCTCCAAATTGACTTGACCCTCAACCCTACTGTACCTAATAACCTTGCTCTTATTCACATTTACTCTTAACTTTCTTCTTTCACACACTTTACCAAACTCAGTCACCAGCTTCTGCAGTTTCTCACATGAATCAGCCACCAGCGCTGTATCATCAGCGAACAACAACTGACTCACTTCCCAAGCTCTCTCATCCCCAACAGACTTCATACTTGCCCCTCTTTCCAAAACTCTTGCATTCACCTCCCTAACAACCCCATCCATAAACAAATTAAACAACCATGGAGACATCACACACCCCTGCCAGCAAACCTACATTCACTGAGAACCAATCACTTTCCTCTCTTCCTACACGTACACATGCCTTACATCCTCGATAAAAACTTTTCACTGCTTCTAACAACCTGCCTCCCACACCATATATTCTTAATACCTTCCACAGAGCATCTCTATCAACCCTATCATATGCCTTCTCCAGATCCATAAATGCTACATACAAATCCATTTGCTTGGTTTAATATGTGGGACATATATAAGTATACATAGGTGAGTAGAAAAGATGGTTATAGGGCATTAGTGGATTGTAAACTTATTGATTGGCATGCAATAGAATGACCCTTGAATGTGAATGAGTTGAGAGGGGCAGCTGATGGGATGTCTAATCATTACCTGGTGGAGGCAATCGTAAAGAATTTCAGGGATTTTAGAAGAGAGGAAATGATGTTAGCTAGAAGAGAGTGGTGAAAGTAAGTGAACTTGGAAGAGACATGTGTGAAGAAATACCAAGAGAGATTGGGTGTTGGTAGAATGGCAAAAGGTGAGAGTAAACTAAACAAGGGGAGTGGTTGAGGAATGGGAGATATTTGGGGGAAGCATTGCTGGCATGTTCAAGAAAAGTGTACAGCATGTAAGAGTAAAGACGTGGTACATATATGCAAGGATACAAAATAGGGCAACATGAGTGTAAAACTCTCTCCTTGTACCACACAAATGATAATCACACGCACATGCACATTGTTCCCTTTACAGTGTTTTCTTCTGGAACAAGAGATGCTAATATTTTATTGTAACTCTCCTGGTTAACTACTTTTTCATATTACAGTGTAATCATATTTGTATTAACTTGCATGATTATATTCTATAATTGCAATGTAAGCTTAGATATTAGATAACCCTTGTGATATCAAGAATAATATTTGCTGAACTTTAATGCTTTTCAAATGCTCAGTGTTAGATGTCACTGACAGAATGTTTAGCTTGCTACTTGCATCTTGAGGGATATCAGTCATGCATTTCTTTAAGACCTAGTCCTATTGCTGATAACATATTTTTAAAACATCTGAATATTAATATACTATTAGTGTTATTTTTAGATATTTAATTTTTTCACATGATAAAGCATCAAAATTCAGAGAAATATGGAAAATTTGGTCTGTGGAGAGGAACAGGTAAGAAGAGAGATGTTTCCATTTGTGTCTTGAGCTGAATGAAAGGAAACAAGAGTAAGTCTTATAGATGTGTGAAAAAATAAGGATTATTTGACACTGAAAATAGGTAAGAGAGGGATCAAAGGAAAGTAAAAGGGTTAACGTCTAGGTACTCCCTGCTTAGACTAGCTTTGTGTGTCTTTACATATAATAGAATAAACTTCTGGGATGGGAAGTGCACATGACAGCTGGGTAAATATTCTTATTAATGAGCCTGCAATACAGTAAAAACATGTATGAAGCCTATCAGTTACTTATAGGTATGGTTGAATGTTATGACTCACCTTGCAGTCCATGGCATTACCACTTTTAATATTGCTGGATCTGCACGAACTGAACCCGAAATAAAAGAAAAATAGTTGGAGAAGGTCTTTTTTGTCATAAGAGGAGACAAAATGTGAAAGAAGAACTTTTTAACAACAGAATTTTCTCTGGTGTATTGAGTCTTCTACTCCTTTTGCTGTGACATTCAGTCATAACCAATATAATTATTTCTCTTAGGTCAGTGTGTCTTATGAGCTTTGAGAGATTCTCTAAAGTGCCTAGCTTAGAAACCTATAACCTTTTGCCTCTCACCATTTGCTAGCCACCTATTCAGCAGTTGTGGCATGCTGCTCAGTCTGGATTCACTTTTTTGCCAATCAGTAACCTCCCCTCAGTGATGATGTCTTCATAAAGAAATGCCACCTGGTATTCTTACTGGCTGACACACTGTCATGATTACTGCCTCATAATTCATGGGATCTCTGAACGATATGGACTTTACCAGCCTTCTTGTTTTTCTAGGTTCTTCCACCTTGCCATGAATAAGTATCCATATGTGATTCACTTAGGGTGTAGTGTTTATATATAATATCTGAGAGAATTCACTCACTGAGGTCATGAGAAATTGTTGAGGGAACTCATTTTTGGTTGTTTAGGAAGCTTGAAATCCCTCTCAGCAAAGAACATTTTCTCTTGGGTTAAAAGATTTGTTTAGTTGGTCAGACCTGGCCTGTATATTTGAGCCCATGAAGTCAGGAAGATAGCTTCCATTCTAGCCTTTTCCTGAAGGGGTTACCAAAAGAGGTCTTTGGCATTTTATAAACTTTTTAATTACCAAAACTTTACCATAGATGTTGAGGACCCTACCTTACACAGTGTCTGGCTTACCAAGTTTGAGACAGAGTGCTACTAATGTGCTACAGGATGATATGGTACCTGTTTTTTGCCATATAGTTCTAACCCTCCTCCTTGATGTTGGTATGCTCTTTAAGCTTATGGTACAGACTTTGAAATGAAATGTGAGTTTTTAATAATGGAAAACTGTTTCCTTCCTGGTTGGTGTCTTGCAAGCATTGTTTTGGGTAACTGTTGGAAAAGTTACCCTTATCCAGTGGTAACCACCATTGGGGTAGCATTCATTTTCTGAGAATTATGAGGCAGTCAGGCATCTGGTGTGTCAGCTTATGGGGCAATGCCAGCATTGTTAAATGGAGGCTAATGACTGAAAGAAAGATGGAACCAAGCCAATGTGTAGGCCACAATAAGTAGAGAATGAGTGGTTAGCAAAGGGGAGAGGTATTAACCTCACAAGAATGCACGGATTTAGAGGTTTTTGACAACTAGAAATCTAATAGATGCCTTTAAAGATGACAAGACTGCCCTGGAGAAAAGCAGCTGTTCAATCTTCAAAACTCATTTCCCCATCTTTGACATTCAGATTTACATTCATCCATCTAAAAGAATAAAATTTCATTACTATGATATTTCTATCAGTTTATAAGGATATGTGGTGTATGATTTCCTTTTTTTTTTTTTTTTTTACAGATTTTTGCATTTGTCTTTTCATATAATGCTTTATGCTTGCTATATCATCATTCTTGTCTCTTTTAGGTGAGTGCACTAGAAATTGATTTTTGGCAAAATTATAGTGAGATCTGTAATTTTATTTTGGAAATGTAATGTCTTTATGACTTCAATACATTTCTTATGTCATATTTCTAAACTTCAAGATAGAGTTGTTAGAAAAATAAAATGAAATACCACATAAGGTCTCACTTTCAGCAGGTAATTTTGATTATTTTGATGCACTATCCTAAAATCAAATCATACAGCAAAAGAGATAAATGTGGCATTACTCATTAAGTCCAAATGGGCAACTTAGATATCACATACTCTGAAATAGAGAGACTGTCAGAGATAATTGAGAAGCAGAAGCAAAAGATAATTGAGAAGCAGAAGCAAATAGATACATAAGCTAGAAGGAAAAGTGAAGAAACTAAACATTTTTACAGCATTATTGGCTCATTAGAAAATGACTCTACTCATGCACAGTTGCCATCCCAGAAGTGTATCCTAGTACATGACGAGATGCATGGGCTATAGTTGAAACAGAGCAAACATTATTAAGAAATTTGGTAATAGCTACTCATTTTTGTGTATACAGTAAACTCCTAAAATTTTCTGTGGTTTGTAAAGTCATGTAATATGTTTGTGTGAATTTTTAAGTTTGAAAAGGCTGTTTAGTGAAATCCTGCAATTTACTTTTGAATATTTTGATGTAATTCAAGCATCTGAAATATGTTATTATTATGAAATAATTCTTAGTTCATATTTTTGGTATTGGTGAGGTTTTAAAAATGACTTAGCAGAATTCAAAGCTTTATTGTTAGTGTGGTTTTCAACATTTTTTAAGAGAAACTGCCTGCATTGGATGGGGATTCATTCCTTGAAAAATGCATGTACAGTGAATCTATGCAAAGTTGAGTTGATCATATAGATATGGGAATTAGATATGCATTCCTGACAATTTCTTTTCATACCTGCTTTGGAAGATAGTGGACTCACCAATTTTGCGAAGGTGATCTATGCACACTAAAGGCCTGCTTATTTTGACCAGTAGGACTAGCCCTCAACTGATCCAGTGAAATGTTTATAAGAATAATATCATTATGACCCAGTAGGTCTAGCATGGTAGATGTAGTGACTACTGCTATCAGTGAATGTGTTGTATGTCTTTTTTTTTTTTTTGCTTCGTCGCTGTCTCCAGCGTTTGCGAGGTAGCGCAAGGAAACAAGACGAAAGAAATGGCCCAACCCACCCCCATACACATGTATATACATACACGTCCACACACGCAAATATACATACCTACACAGCTTTCCATGGTTTACCCCAGACGCTTCACATGCCCTGATTCAATCCACTGACAGCACGTCAACCCTGGTATACCACATCGATCCAATTCACTCTATTCCTTGCCCTCCTTTCACCCTCCTGCATGTTCAGGCCCCGATCACACAAAATCTTTTTCACTCCATCTTTCCACCTCCAATTTGATCTCCCACTTCTCCTCGTTCCCTCCACCTCCGACACATATATCCTCTTGGTCAATCTTTCCTCACTCATTCTCTCCATGTGCCCAAACCATTTCACAACACCCTCTTCTGCTCTCTCAACCACGCTTTTTTTATTTCCACACATCTCTCTTACCCTTACGTTACTTACTCGATCAAACCACCTCACACCACACATTGTCCTCAAACATATCATTTCCAGCACATCCACCCTCCTGCGCACAACTCTATCCATAGCCCACGCCTCGCAACCATACAACATTGTTGGAACCACTATTCCTTCAAACATACCCATTTTTGCTTTCCGAGACAATGATCTCGACTTCCACACATTCTTCAAGGCTCCCAGGATTTTCGCCCCCTCCTCCACCCTATGATCCACTTCCGCTTCCATGGTTCCATCCGCTGCCAGATCCACTCCCAGATATCTAAAACACTTTACTTCCTCCAGTTTTTCTCCATTCAAACTTACCTCCAAATTGACTTGACCCTCAACCCTACTGTACCTAATAACCTTGCTCTTATTCACATTTACTCTTAACTTTCTTCTTTCACACACTTTACCAAACTCAGTCACCAGCTTCTGCAGTTTCTCACATGAATCAGCCACCAGCGCTGTATCATCAGCGAACAACAACTGACTCACTTCCCAAGCTCTCTCATCCCCAACAGACTTCATACTTGCCCCTCTTTCCAAAACTCTTGCATTCACCTCCCTAACAACCCCATCCATAAACAAATTAAACAACCATGGAGACATCACACACCCCTGCCGCAAACCTACATTCACTGAGAACCAATCACTTTCCTCTCTTCCTACACGTACACATGCCTTACATCCTCGATAAAAACTTTTCACTGCTTCTAACAACCTGCCTCCCACACCATATATTCTTAATACCTTCCACAGAGCATCTCTATCAACCCTATCATATGCCTTCTCCAGATCCATAAATGCTACATACAAATCCATTTGCTTTTCTAAGTTAAGAATAATTCTAAAGAATTCTTCAAATACATAAGACAAAGGAAGACAGTAAAATAAGAAATTGGAGCATTACAAAGCAAACATGACACACTAACTACTTATGACAAGGAAATGGCTACTATACTAGATTCTTTTAACTCCTTATTCACAATAGAAGAAATATCTTGAATACTGCAACCAATGAAAATGTTTCAAGGATCTGATGAAGAAGAGTTGAAGGTTACATACAGTGTGATAGACTAGAGATGAAAAACAAATCCTGAGTATTAGAGCAGGTCACAGCAGTCAGGAATATGGGTAGTGAGGGAGATAATTTGCGTTAAATCATTGAGAATGGAGAATGTGAGGGCTTCAATACATCCACCATCTGTATGGGAGGAAGTCAACCATTCCCTACAATGAACGTTGAAATCCTTGAGTTAGGGGATCTCGGCCTCTGGGTGAGAAGATGCCACAGTCTCATGGCAGGAGTTTAGATAGTAAAAGAATGACAGAATTCTTAGTTAGGAGAGCATTAGGCAAAACAGAGGAAAAGTGTTGTAGTTAGGAGACAGACCTTAAGTATACATGAGAAAGACAGATAAGAGGAGGCCTGATTGGCCCACGACTGAGGTGTCTGGTTTTAGAAAAAGCTTACCTCGACAAGAAAATGTAATTCTGCTCAGGAGCTTTCACTGACTTCCCACTGCTGCACTTTAGCTTCTACTGTCCCCATTACTGCTGTCATTTATACAGTTTGTTTCTGGCATTTTTCTCATAGTATACCTGAATTTATTAAGTATTTGTCTAAATGACTTTTTAAGGTATTTATGGTCTTAGCATTCACTTTGAGTTTTATTCCTTTTGTCTTGGTAACCATATTTTCACGTATTTCAAAAAGATGTTCATGATTTACATTATCGAGCCTGTTCAGAATTTTGAACACCTGGAATAAATTGCCACAGTCTATGTTTTTTAAGGGAGAAGAGATCCAATCATTTTAGCCTATCTTTGTATGCCAGATTGCTAAGGGATGAGATCAGTTTTGTCGTGCATTTTTGCACTTGCTCTAACTTTTTCTTATCTTTTTTATAGTTTGGGGCCCGAAACTGTTTCTGGTGTCTAGTAATCCATGGCCCTGGCTATGAAACCTAACATTTTGTGTCCTCTTTTACTTGCTGCTTAACACTGTTTAGTGTACTTCAGATTTTTACTAATGACTAACTCCAAGGTCCTTTTCTTCATTTACTTTAGTTAGAGAGTTTGTGAATCATCCATAGTTGGAATGTATATTCTTGTCTCCAAAGTGCATAACTTTCCACTTGTCCACATTATACTTTATTTGCCATCTGTCTGACCACTCTGCTGGTAAGTTAAGATGTCTTTGAATCATTTCACAGTCCTGCCAGTTTACAGCTCTTCCTCCTAGTTAGTATCCTCAGCAAATTTGGCGATCGTAGATATGAGACTGAGTTCTAGGTCATTAAAAGAATTGGGCCTAGGAATGACCCCTGTGGCTCACCACTTGTTGCATCTAACCGATATTACAAGCTACTTTCTTCTGGTAAGCCAGTCTCTGATCCATGTACAGAGTTCTTCATCGATTCCATGTGCATTGACTTTAATTGTCTCTTGTGAGGTACTTTACCGAAAGCCTTTTGGAAATTAAATATATACTACATTAGATTGTATTTTTTCATCCTAATTCTGATAGATAACTTAAAAAAATGCAGGAGATTTGTCAGGCAGGACCTTCTGTTGCAGAAACTGTGTTGATTGTCTATGATTTTGTGATCTAGAAATGCAACAATTTCATCTTGTATTTTTTTCCATCAGTTTACCTGACACTGATGTAAGGCTATTAGGTGGTATTCAAGGCACACTTTTTGTCTCCTTTTTTAATTATAGGAGCAACATTTGCTAGTTTCCAGTCAGTTGGCACCTGACCATCTGATAGAGATTTGTTGAATATTTTTGATATGGGGTATATCTGCTGTCTCCTGACCTCTTTTAAAAATCATGGAGCTAAGTTATCTGGGCCATTGAATTTGTTAGAATTTGATTGGTCCAGGTATTAAAGTACTCCAGAGCTCTTATGACCATCTTACACTATATTTGGATTTTGGTTAAATCCTGGCAATTTTCATCGATTCCCATTAATTGAATTTCTTGCATGTTTTCTTCTTTTGGCAAATTAGCCCTTCTATTCTCCAATTCATTCATGATGGTTTTGAAATATTGCAAGTTCTCTTCATAATTCATGGAATATATTCATTTTCAATCTAGAGTAGTGTGTTTTTAGAATTTTGTGTTTAATGTTTTCAAAATTTGCTGGCCTGTAATCTGAGATGTAGTTTGTTGACATTTATTTCATAATTCAAATATATCTCAAAACTGATCAGACTGTGATCGCTGTTTGTCAAACTCTCACCCACTCTAGAGTTGATTAAGTTTGTGTTACTGGTGAGGACAAGATCAAGAAAGCTTTTGCCTCTAGTTGGTTTTTTATTTAACTCTTCTAGATAAGTGTCTTCAATCACTTCTGTTGGTCTTGTTCCCTCTCAGTCACCTGTTAACGTGTTCCAGTTTATGTTTGGACTGTTGATGTCTCCTACTATTATAAACTCTTTACTGTTTACTATAGTTTTGATTTCATTGTATAGCATCTTATTGTCATCTTTTTTGTGTAGGAGGTCTGTAAATAACATCAAGATGTAGTTGACTTTGGAACTTGTCAGTAATGTCAATAAAGAGTCATGTGTGCATCTACCTTGCTTATCTGAATAGCACTTAGATTGTTATTAATGTAGATCAGATCCTGTATAAGCAATCTCTCATAAAAAGTATGTATCTGGATATTGCTAACGTGGCGATTAAGTGTTTATTCTCAGAGCTTACCCATGTTTCTGAGACCGCAAAATGTTTGGTTTTTCAGTAACTGCATAGTATATAAGTTCATCACATTTTGTAATGATGCTCTGGGCATTTGTATATATTAAACTTATTTTCCTTGGAGTTGATTTCTGGACTGTATTTGCCTTTTTTTTTTTTTACTTCCAGTATGTGTGATTGTATTGTCACTGTTAATAAGCAACAGGAGGATAGAGATGGTTCTCCATCTATTTAGGATTTGCCTCCTTACTCTGACCCTACCCACACTGAGCACTAAAAGCCTTGGTCCTAAAAGTTACCTGAGAGTTGACCTGTAGCTGTGCTAACCCGCTACTTATACTGCCTGAGTTGTCCCTAACTGACCCTAATTGACCTTTCTTTGCTAATTTTCTCTGCCTGTGAGCTTCCTGCTACTCCTTGAGGTTCTTTACCACCAAGGTCCCATCCATCATCTACTGCTACCTTTATAGTGGTCAAACAGGACACCTTCTTCCTCATAGACCTTTCACACTCAGATATATCCCCCACACTGACCCACCTCCTACAGCTAACCCCTCACCCTCCCCCATTCTCCTAGTTCTTTTGTTAGCTCAACTGTGATTTGCTCTCCTGAGCAGTTTATCTCTATCAAAAAAAGGCCTAATGTTCTCATCTAATACTTTGTTAAAGCGGGTTTTCCCTATTTCTTTTAAGTGAAGACCATCCCTAGCGTACAGAGATCTACCATGATGAAAATGGTCCCACAGATCTATGCTAAACATGCTGTCCTCCTCCCTACAGAAAGCTTCAATTCTTCTGTTTATCCCTAGCATTCTGCTGAGGGTATAGGAATCGACATCATACCTCAGCAGCAATCCCGATATTATCAATCTCCTATGATTTTCATTAAACTTACTACTAAGTTCCCTATACTTCACTAATATTTCTTCTGATATCCCATTAAATGCATTGTTCGTCCCACCTGAACGACAAAAATCATCCTTGGGACTGTTTGAGACAATATCATCAAACTTATCTAGGACATGTTCTACTTAACACCTGCATAACACAAGTTCTACCTTTCGCACGGAACTCCTAGTCCTGATGTCTGACTATAGAGATGCCATGATCATCTTGTACTTCATCATCTAGTACATTAACCCTATTGTGAGTGTGGAGTTCACTGCTAGTAGTTTGTTCGGTAATGCGTCAACAAGTTTCCCTAGCAAACTGGAAGGCAGAAGTATCTTCCTGCTTTATCTCAGTGGTTGCTATTCTACTATCTATGCTACCTACCCTAGATGATATACCTGTGTCTGTTTCCTGTGTCACAACCACTTTCGCCACCAAGAAGCATACTCACGTTCTTCTCTGAGGAGAAAATCCTGATGGTATCTCAGTCAGGCAAGTCAAGAAACTGGAGCCATCTTCAAGGATTTCACTGAGATTCAAAGTATTTCACTAAGATTCAAGGGATTGCACTATGATTCAATGTAACATCAAAGTATGCAATAGGTGTGTTGATGTTGGAATAAGCACAAACACCACCTTTAAACTGGAATCATGAGTGGAGATTATAGTTGGATATAAAAAAAAGGGAACATTGAGAAAATCATTAAACAACTGGGTCTGAGAGGGAAGTAAGAAATTAGGAGAGCTACTAGACAGATGGTGTTTAAAAGAGGAGAGGTTACTAAAGAGACCACGAATGTTGGTAAAGTGAATGGAAAAAGAGGAAGGTCTTACAGAGAGGGACAGGTCATGGGAGGGGTTTGTACTATTTCTGTCAAAAAAAGCCTTTCCTCTGATTAGTTGTAGAGTTAGACAGAAACCTCATAAATGCAAGTGAAATATGTATTTGTGGTAGTCAGTGGGGAACTGCACACATCTGTACTGTGTCTTGCCCTGCCTATCACCAGCACAGCCTGTGTACTTTTCCTGTTTATCCTTGCTAACTAATGGTAAGTACAGCTGTAATATTCCCTGTTCTTTTTCTTCCAGTACATCTGAAATAGACATATTATTTTTTTTCTTTTTTTTTAGCCAGATAATGCACATGGGATATCTAAGGACTTGTACTTAAATGCACACAGATGGTCTGATATCATTCACCTAATTTTCTGCACAACTAGAAATTCATATATAACTTATTGCTTCTTTTTTATAATGATGGTATTGAGGTAAAAAAGCAAAACTGTTGGTGAACCACACTACCAGTAACAGGCAAAGTTTATTGGATTTTCTTAGTTATAATCCTTTACACTTGTTACTTGGTTCGCTCTAATTCCAAAGTGACTGATTTTCTTGATCAGATTCGTTGCACCTCCATTTAGGCCAATATTTCTGTTCAAAAACCAGATTACACTGATTAATTCAAAGATAATGTTATTTTTCTCAGAATTTTGCATTTTCATTTGGAAGAGCTTATCCCTTGATTTGCTAAGCATTATGCTGCTTGAAAGATCTTGTTGAGGAAGATTATAATTGTGTATATTTTCTTTTTCCCTAGGGATAGGGGAGAAAGAATACTTCCCACGTATTCCCTGCGTGTCGTAGAAGGCGACTAAAAGGGGAGGGAGCAGGGGGCTGGAAATCCTCCCCTCTCGTTTTTTTTTAATTTTCCAAAAGAAGGAACAGAGAATTGGGCCAGGTGAGGGTATTCCCTCAAAGGCCCAGTCCTCTGTTCTTAACGCTACCTCGCTAATGCGGGAAATGGCAAATAGTTTGAAAGAAAGAAAAGAAAAGATATTTTCTAGCCTAAACATTGTATCCCTTATTATCATTATTTAGACAGATACATATGCACACAAACTCCACATTATTCCATGCAGCAGTTAGACTTTTGAATTGGATTAAATGAAATATCACTAAAAATTTTAACGATGAGATAGAGTTTTTAAGAAAATCTTGATTTGAAAAATATGAATTATAGGATTTTACTGTATACATATCCATGATTTTTCTGTATGTCTGGGTGGGGAGTGGTCCCTGCAGTCTAACCCATACAACCCTATCTGTTATGTATTTATGATTACCCCAGGACCACATTCTAAGAAAAGGTCTATTTGTTTACGGCTTTGTACATTCTTATCTTTTTTAAATCTACATGAAAACCTCCTTACTAATACTGTCACTCTTGACCACTCCCTGCTTTTTCTTGTTTTCACCTGAGTGCCATAGTCATCTTTTTTATATCCATTACATCTCTGTTCTTTTATCAGCACACTTCTGTTTTTCTTTATTGATTGCAATTACTCTTATCATTTGTATGAGCTTAAAA
Source organism: Panulirus ornatus (assembly GCF_036320965.1). Lineage (NCBI taxonomy): Eukaryota > Metazoa > Arthropoda > Malacostraca > Decapoda > Palinuridae > Panulirus > Panulirus ornatus. The sequence goes on along the minus strand of NC_092234.1, from coordinate 40,731,266 downwards.
TCTAAAGTTTTCTCCCCTGATATGCCACATGCAATGAGGTATTCCTATGGGAAGATTCAGGAATGTTGGGTTTTGCATCATACTAACACCTTAAAAACAGTTTAAAAACAGTGAAGAAATTTTCCTCTGTTCACCCTTTTCACTTGTCCATTCATCAGAACCTTTAGCTCAGACTTAGTGGGCCTGCTCTCTGTCAGTAAGCAGCTGTTAGTGGGTCATCATCACTGAACCACCAATTCCTGACTGAACAGAACTCACTTTTTTCCTTGAGTTCTCATTGCACACACATGTAATGTCTTTTACTAGCAGACTACTGGCTAATTATGGATCAGTATCCCTTGATTATTATTTCATTGTTTTATTATAAATATGCATCAGTGAATTGGTCTTATTTCTTGTATTATTATTATCTATTTATTTATTTATTTTGCTTTGTCGCTGTCTCCCACGTTTGCGAGGTAGTGCAAGGAAACAGACGAAAGAAATGGCCCAACCCACCCCCATACACATGTATATACATACACGTCCATACACGCAAATGTACATACCTATACATCTCAATGAACACATATATATACACACAGACATATACATATATACAAATGTACATAATTTGTACTGTCTGCCTTTATTTATTCCCATCGCCACCTCGCCACACATGGAATAACATCCCTCTCCCCCCTCATGTGTGCAAGGTAGTGCTAGGAAAAGACAACAAAGGCCCCATTTGTTCACACTCAGTCTCTAGCTGTCATGTAATAATGCCCAAAACCACAGCTCCCTTTCCACATCCAAGCCCCACAGAACTTTCCATGGTTTACCCAAGACGCTTCACATGCTCTTGCTCAATCCATTGACAGCACGTTGACCCCGGTATACCACATCGATCCAATTCACTCTATTCCTTGCATGCCTTTCACCCTCCTGCATGTTTAGCCCCCGATCACTCAAAATCTTTTTCACTCCATCTTTCCACCTCCAATTTGGTCTCCCACTCCTCCTCGTTCCCTCCACCTCCGACACATATATCCTCTTGGTCAATCTTTCCTCACTCATTCTCTCGATGTGCCCAAACCATTTCAAAACACCCTCTTCTGCTCTATGAACCATGCTCTTTTTATTTCCACACATCTCTCTTACCCTTACATTACTTACTCGATCAAACCACCTCACACCACATATTGTCCTCAAACATCTCATTTCCAGCACATCCACCCTCCTGCACATAACTCTATCCATAGCCCACGCCTCGCAACCATACAACATTGTTGGAACCACTATTCCTTCAAACATACCCATTTTTGCTTTCGGAGATAATGTTCTCAACTTCCAAACATTCTTCAAGGCTCCCAGGATTTTCGCCCCCTCCCCCACCCAATGATTCACTTCCGCTTCCATGGTTCCATCCGCTGCCAGATCCACTCCCAGATATCTAAAACACTTTACTTCCTCCAGTTTTCTCCATTCAAACTTACCTCCCAATTGACTTGACCCTCAACCCTACTGTACCTAGTAACCTTGCTCTTATTCACATTTACTCTTAACTTTCTTCTTTCACACACTTTACCAAACTCAGTCACCAGCTTCTGCAGTTTCTCACATGAATCAGCCACCAGCACTGTATCATCAGTGAACAACAACTGACTCACTTCCCAAGCTCTTTCATCCACAATAGACTGCATACTTGCCCCTCTTTCCAAAACTCTTGCATTCACCTCCCTTACAACCCCATCCATAAACAGATTAAACAACCATGGAGACATCACACACCCCTGCCACAAACCTACATTCACTGAGAACCAATCACTTTCCTCTCTTCCTACACATACACATGCCTTACATCCTCGATAAAAACTTTTCACTGCTTCTAACAACTTGCCTCCCACACCATATATTTTTAGTACCTTCCACAGAGCATCTCTATCAACTCTATCATATGCCCTCTCCAGATCCATAAATGCTACATACAAATCCATTTGCTTTACTAAGTATTTCTCACATACATTCTTCAAAGCAAACACCTGATCCACACATCCTCTACCACTTTTGAAACCACACTGGTCTTCCCCAATCTGATGCTCTGTACATGCCTTCACCCTCTCAATCAATACCCTCCCATGTAATTTACCAGGAGTACTCAACAAACTTATACCTCTGTAATTTGAGCACTCACTCTTATTCCCTTTGCCTTTGTACAATGGCACTATGCAAGCATTCCGCCAATCCTCAGGCACCTCACCTTGAATCATACATACATTACATAACTTTACCAACCAGTCAACAATACAGTCACCCCCTTTTTTAATAAATTAGTATTTAAATTAGTATTTATTCATTTATTTTACTTTGTCAATGTCTCCCGTGTTAGCGAGGTAGTGCAAGGAAACAGAGGAAAGAATGGCCCAACCCACCCACATACACATGTATATACATACACATCCACACACGCAAATATACATACCTATACATCTCAATGTATACATATATATACACACACAGACATATACATATATACACATGTACATAATTCATACTGTCTGCCTTTATTCATTCCCGTCGCCACCCTGCTACACATGAAATGAAAAACCCCCTCCCCTCCGCATGTGTGCGAGGTAACACTAGGAAAAGACAACAAAGACCACATTCATTCACACTCACTCTTTAGCTGTCATGTATAATGCACCAAAACCACAGCTCCCTTTCCACATCCAGGCCCCACAGAACTTTCCATGGCTTACCCCAGATGCTTCACATGCCCTGGTTCAATCCATTGACAGCATGTCGACCCAGATATACCACATTGTTCCAATTCACTCTATTCCTTGCACGCCTTTCACCCTCCTGCATGTTCAGGCCCGATCACTCAAAATCTTTTTCACTCCATCTTTCCACCCCCAATTTGGTCTCCCACTTCTCCTCGTTCTTTCCACCTCTGACACATATATCCTCTTTTTCAATTTTTCCTCACTCATTCTCATCATGTGACCAAACCATTTCAAAACACCCTCTTCTGCCCCCTCAACCACACTCTTTATTATCACACATCTATCTTACCCTATTATTGCTTACTCAATCAAACCACCTCACACCACATACTGTCCTCAAACATATCATTTCCAGCACATCCACCCTCCTCCGCACAACTCTAACTATAGCCCACGCCTCGCAACCATATAACATTGTTGGAACCACTATTCCTTCAAACATATCCATTTTTGCTTTTCGAGATAATATTCTTGACTTCCAAACATTCTTCAACACTCCCAGAACTTTCGCCCCCTCCCCCACCCTATGATTCACTTCCGCTTCCATGGTTCCATCTGCTGCCAAAGCCACTCTCAGATATCTAAAACACTTCACTTCCTCCTTATTATTATTATTATTATTATTATTATTATTATTATTATTATTATTATTGTTGTTATTATTATTTGTATATTATCATTATTATTATCATTATTAATAGTTGTTAGAAGCAGTGAAAAGTTTTTATCGAGGATGTAAGGCATCTGTGCGTGTAGGAAGAGAGGAAAGTGATTGGTTCTCAGTGAATGTAGGTTTGCGGCAGGGGTGTGTGATGTCTCCATGGTTGTTTAATTTGTTTATGGATGGGGTTGTTAGGGAGGTAAATGCAAGAGTTTTGGAAAGAGGGGCAAGTATGAAGTCTGTTGGGGATGAGAGGGCTTGGGAAGTGAGTCAGTTGTTGTTCGCTGATGATACAGCGCTGGTGGCTGATTCATGTGAGAAACTGCAGAAGCTGGTGACTGAGTTTGGAAAAGTGTGTGGAAGAAGAAAGTTAAGAGTAAATGTGAATAAGAGCAAGGTTATTAGGTACAGTAGGGTTGAGGGTCAAGTCAATTGGGAGGTGAGTTTGAATGGAGAAAAACTGGAGGAAGTGAAGTGTTTTAGATATCTGGGAGTGGATCTGGCAGCGGATGGAACCATGGAAGCGGAAGTGGATCATAGGGTGGGGGAGGGGGCGAAAATCCTGGGGGCCTTGAAGAATGTGTGGAAGTCGAGAACATTATCTCGGAAAGCAAAAATGGGTATGTTTGAAGGAATAGTGGTTCCAACAATGTTGTATGGTTGCGAGGCGTGGGCTATGGATAGAGTTGTGCGCAGGAGGATGGATGTGCTGGAAATGAGATGTTTGAGGACAATGTGTGGTGTGAGGTGGTTTGATCGAGTGAGTAACGTAAGGGTAAGAGAGATGTGTGGAAATAAAAAGAGCGTGGTTGAGAGAGCAGAAGAGGGTGTTTTGAAGTGGTTTGGGCACATGGAGAGGATGAGTGAGGAAAGATTGACCAAGAGGATATATGTGTCGGAGGTGGAGGGAACAAGGAGAAGAGGGAGACCAAATTGGAGGTGGAAAGATGGAGTGAAAAAGATTTTGTGTGATCGGGGCCTGAACATGCAGGAGGGTGAAAGGAGGGCAAGGAATAGAGTGAATTGGAGCGATGTGGTATACCGGGGTTGACGTGCTGTCAGTGGATTGAAGCAAGGCATGTGAAGCATCTGGGGTAAACCATGGAAAGCTGTGTAGGTATGTATATTTGCGTGTGTGGACGTATGTATATACATGTGTATGGGGGGGGTTGGGCCATTTCTTTCGTCTGTTTCCTTGCGCTACCTCGCAAACGTGGGAGACAGCGACAAAGTATAATAAATAAAATAAAAAAAATAATATTATCATTAGAAGGCGACTAGAGGGGACGGGAGTGGGGGGCCAGAAATCCGCCCCTCCTTGTATTTTTTAACTTTCTAAAATGGAAACAGAAGAAGGAGTCACGCGGGGAGTGCCCATCTTCCTCGAAGGGTCAGACTGGGGTGTCTAAATGTGTGTGGATGTAACCAAGATGTGAAAAAAGGAGAGATAGGTAGCATGTTTGAGGAAAGGAACCTGGATGATTTGGCTCTGAGTGAAACGAAGCTCAAGGGTAAAGGGCAAGAGTGGTTTGGGAATGTCTTGGGAGTAAAGTCAGGGGTTAGTGAGAGGACAAGAGCAAGGGAAGGAGTAGCAGTACTCCTGAAACAGGAGTTGTAGGAGTATGTGATAGAATGTAAGAAAGTAAATTCTCAATTAATATGGGTAAAACTGAAAGTTGATGGAGAGAGATGGGTGATTATTGGTGCATATGCACCTGGGAATGAGAAGAAAGATCATGAGAGGCAAGTGTTTTGGGAGCAGCTGAATGAGTGTGTTAGTGGTTTTGATGCACGAGACCAGGTTATAGTGATGGGTGATTTGAATGCAAAGGTGAGTAATGTGGCAGTTGAGGGAATAATTGGTATACATGGGGTGTTCAGTGTTGTAAATGGGAATGGTGAAGAGCTTGTAGATTTGTGTACTGAAAAAGGACTGGTGATTGGGAATACCTGGTTTAAAAAGTGAGATATACATAAGTATACGTATGTAAGTAGGAGAGATGGCCAGAGAGCCTTATTGGATTACGTGTTAATTGACAGGCATGCGAAAGAGAGACTTTTGGATGTTAATGTGCTGAGAGGTGCAACTGGAGGGATGTCTGATCATTATCTTGTGGAGGCTAAGGTGAAGATTTGTATCGGTTTTCAGAAAAGAAGAGTGAATGGTGGGGTGAAGAGGGTGGTGAGAGTAAGTGAGCTTGGGAAGGAGACTTGTGTGAGGAAGTACCAGGAGAGACTGAGTACAGAATGGAAAAAGGTGAGAAGAATGGAAGTAAGGGGAGTGGGGGAGGAATGGGATGTATTTAGGGAATCAGTGATGGATTGCGCAAAAGATGCTTGTGGCATGAGAAGAGTGAGAGGTGGGTTGATTAGAAAGGGTAGTGAGTGGTGGGATGAAGAAGTAAGATTATTAGTGAAAGAGAAGAGAGAGGCATTTGGACAATTTTTGCAGGGAAAAAATGCAATTGAGTGGGAGATGTATAAAAGAAAGAGACAGGAGGTCAAGAGAAAGGTGCAAGAGGTGAAAAGAGGGCAAATGAGAGTTGGGGTGAGAGAGTATCATTAAATTTTAGGGAGAATAAAAAGATGTTCTAGAAGGAGGTGAATAAAGTGCGTAAGACAAGGGAGCAAATGGGAACTTCAGTGAAGGGCGCAAATGGGGAGGTGATAACAAGTAGTGGTGATGTGAGAAGGAGATGGAGTGAGTATTTTGAAGGTTTGTTGAATGTGTTAGATGATAGAGTGGCAGATATAGGGTGTTTTGGTCGAGGTGGTGTGCAAAGTGAGAGGGTTAGGGAAAATGATTTGGTAAACAGGTAGTAAAAGCTTTGCGGAAGATGAAAGCCGGCAAGGCAGCAGGTTTGGATGGTATTGCAGAGGAATTTATTAAAAAAGGGGGTGACTGTATTGTTGACTGGTTGGTAAGGTTATTTAATGTATTTATGACTCATGGTGAGGTGCCTGAGGATTGGCGGAATGCGTGCATAGTGCCATTGTACAAAGGCAAAGGGGATAAGAGTGAGTGCTCAAATTACAGAGGTATAAGTTTGTTGAGTATTCCTGGTAAATTATATGGGAGGGTATTGATTGAGAGGGTGAAGGCATGTACAGAGCATCAGATTGGGGAAGAGCAGTGTGGTTTCAGAAGTGGTAGAGGATGTGTGGATCAAGTGTTTGCTTTGAAGAATGTATGTGAGAAATACTTAGAAAAGCAAATGGATTTGTATGTAGCATTTATGGATCTGGAGAAGGCATATGATAGAGTTGATAGAGATGCTCTGTGGAAGGTATTAAGAATATATAGTGTGGGAGGCAAGTTGTTAGAAGCAGTGAAAAGTTTTTATCGAGGATGTAAGGCATGTGTACATGTAGGAAGAGAGGAAAGTGATTGGTTCTCAGTGAATGAAGGTTTGCGGGAGGGGTGTGTGATGTCTCCATGGTTGTTTAATTTGTTTATGGATGGGGTTGTTAGGGAGGTGAATGCAAGAGTTTTGGAAAGAGGGGCAAGTATGAAGTCTGGTGGGGGTGAGAGAGCTTGGGAAGTGAGTCAGTTGTTGTTTGCTGATGATACAGCGCTGGTGGCTGATTCATGTGAGAAACTGCAGAAGCTGGTGACTGAGTTTGGTAAAGTGTGTGAAAGAAGAAAGTTAAGAGTAAATGTGAATAAGAGCAAGGTTATTAGGTACAGTAGGGTTGAGGGTCAAGTCAATTGGGAGGTAAGTTTGAATGGAGAAAAACTGGAGGAAGTAAAGTGTTTTAGATATCTGGGAGTGGATCTGGCAGCGGATGGAACCATGGAAGCGGAAGTGGATCATAGGGTGGGGGAGGGGGCGAAAATCCTGGGAGCCTTGAAGAATGTGTGGAAGTCGAGAACATTATCTCAAAAAGCAAAAATGGGTATGTTTGAAGGAATAGTGGTTCCAACAATGTTGTATGGTTGCGAGGCGTGGGCTATGGATAGAATTGTGCGTAGGAGGGTGGATGTGCTGGAAATGAGATGTTTGAGGACAATGTGTGGTGTGAGGTGGTTTGATTGAGTAAGTAACGTAAGGGTAAGAGAGATGTGTGGAAATAAAAAGAGCGTGGTTGAGAGAGCACAAGAGGGTGTTTTGAAATGGTTTGGGCACATGGAGAGAATGAGCGAGGAAAGATTGACCAAGAGGATATATGTGTCGGAGGTGGAGGGAACGAGGAGAAGTGGGAGACCAAATTGGAGGTGGAAAGATGGAGTGAAAAAGATTTTGTGTGATCGGGGCCTGAACATGCAGGAGGGTGAAAGGAGGGCAAGGAATAGAGTGAATTGGATCGATGTGGTATACCGGGGTTGATGTGCTGTCAGTGGATTGAATCAGGGCATGTGAAGTGTTTGAGGTAAACCATGGAAAGCTGTGTAGGTATGTATATTTGCGTGTGTGGACATGTATGTATATACATGTGTATGGGGGTGGGTTGGGCCATTTCTTTCGTCTGTTTCCTTGCGCTACCTCGCAAACGCGAGAGACAGTGACAAAGCAAAAAAAAAAAAGAAAAAAGAAAAAATTATTATTATTATTTTTTTTTGTTTGCTTTTGATAATGATAAAAGAAAATTATCCCTGGGGATGGGGAGAAAGAATACTTCCAATGCATTCCCCACGTGTTGTAGAAGGTGACTAAAGGGGATGGGAGCGGGAGGGTGGACACCCTTCCCTCCTTGTATTTTAACTTTCTAAAAGGGGAAACAGAAGTAGGAGTCATGCGGGGAGTGCTCATCCTCCTTGAAGGCTCAGATTGGGGTGTCTAAATGTGTGTGGGTGTAATCAAGATGAGAAAAAAGGAGAAATAGGTAGTATGTTTGAGGAAAGGAACCTGGATGTTTTGGCTCTTGAGTGAATAGAAGCTCAAGAGTAAAGGGGAAGAGTGGTTTGGGTATATCTTAGGAGTAAAGTCAGGGGTTGGTGAGAGGACTAGAGCAAAGGAAGGAGTAGCACTACTCCTGAAGCAGGAGTTGTGGGAGCATGTGAAACTCTAGATTGATATGGAAACTCTAGATTGATATGGGTAAAACTGAAAGTGGATGGAGAGAGATGGGTGATTATTGGTGTCTATGCACCTGCTCAAGAGAAGAAAGATCATGAGAGGCAAGTGTTTTGGGAGCAGCTGAGTGAGTGTGTCAGCAGCTTTGATGCGTGAGACTGGGTTATAGTGATGGGTGTTTAGAATGCAAAGGTGAATAATGTGGCAGTTGAGGGTATAATTGGTGTACATGGGGTGTTAAGTGTTGCAAATGGAAATGGTGAAGAGCTTGTAGATTTGTGTGTTGAAAAAGGACTGGTAATTGGGAATACCTAGTTTAAAAAGAGAGATATACATAAGTATTCATATGTAAGTGGGAGAGATGCCCAGAGAGCATTATTGGATTATGTGTTAATTGAAAGAGAGACTTTTGGATGTTAATGTGCTGAGAGGTGCAGCTGGAGGGATGTCTGATCATTATCTTGGAGGCAAAGGTGAAGATTTGTAGAGGTTTTTGGAAAAGAAGAGAGAATGGTGGGGTGAAGAGAATGATGAGAGTAAGTGAGCTTGGGAAGGAGACTTGTGTGAGGGAGTACTAGGAGAGACTAAGTGCAGAAGGGAAAAAGTAGAGAGCAAAGGATGCAAGGGGAGTGGGGGAGGAATGGGAAGTATTTTGGGAAGCAGTGATGGCTTGTGCAAAAGATGCTTGTGGCATGAGAAGCATGGGAGGTGGGCAGATTAGAAAGGGTAGTGAGTGGTGGGATGAAGGCGTAAGATTATTAGTGAAAGAGAAGAGAGAGGCATTTGGATGAGATTTGCAGGGAAATAGTGCAAATGACTGGGAGGTGTATAAAAGAAAGAGGCAGGAGGTCAAGAGAAAGATGCAAGAGGTGAAAAAGAGGGCAAATGAGAGTTGGGGTGAGAGAGTATCGTTAAATTCTAGGGAGAATAAAAAGATGTTTTGGAAGGGGGTAAAGTGTGTAAGACAAGAGAACAAATGGGAACATCGGTGAAGGGGGCTAATGGGGAGGTAATAACAAGTAGTGGTGATGTTAGAAGGAGATGGAGTTAGTATTTTGAAGGTTTGTTGAATGTGTTAGATGATAGAGTGGCAGGTGTAGGGTGTTTTGGTCAAGGTGGTATGCAAAGTGAGAGGGTTAAGGAGAATGATTTGGTAAACATTGAAGAGGTAGTAAAAGCTTTGCAGAAGATGAAAGCTGGCAAGGCAGCGGGTTTGGATGGTATTGCAGTGGAATTTATTAAAAAAGGGGGTGAGTGTGTTGTTAACTGGTTGGTAAGAATTTTTAATGTATGTATGACTCATGGTGAGGTGCCTGAGGATTGGCGGAATGCATGCATAGTACCATTGTACAAAGGAAAAGGGGATAAAGGTGAGTGTACAAATTACAGAGGTAAAAGTTTGTTGAGTATTCCTGGGAAATTGTATTGGATGGTATTGATAGAGAGGGTGAAGGCATGTATAGAGCATCAGATTAGGGAAGAGCAGTGTGGTTTCAGAAGTGGTAGAGGATGTGTGGATCAGTTGTTTGCTTTGAAGAATGTATGTGAGAAATACTTAGAAAAGCAAATGGATTTGTATGTAGCATTTATGGATCTGGAGAAGGCATATGATAGAGTTGATAGAGTTGCTCTGTGGAAGGTATTAAGAATATATGGTGTGGGAGGCAAGTTGTTAGGAGCAGTGAAAAGTTTTTATCGAGGATGTAAGGCATGTGTACGAGTAGGAAGAGAGGAAAGTGATTGGTTCTCAGTGAATGGCGGTTTGCAGCCATTGCGTGATGTCTCTATGGTTGTTTAATTTGTGTATGGATGGGGTTGTTAGGGAGGTAAATGCAAGAGTTTTGGAGAGAGGGGCAAGTATGCAGTCTGTTGTGGATGAGAGGGCTTTTGAAGTGAGTCACTTGTTGTTTGCTGATGATACTGCACTGATGGCTGATTCATGTGAGAAACTGCAGAAGCTGGTGACTGAGTTTGGTAAAGTGTATGAAAGAAGAAAGCTGAGCATAAATATGAATAAGAGCAAGGTTATTAGGTACAGTAGGGTTGAGAGACATGTCAATTGGGAGGTAAGTTTGAATGGAGAAAAACCATAGGAAGTGAAGTGTTTTAGATATCTGGGAGTGGATTTGGCAGTGGATGGAACCATGGAAGCAGAAGTGAGTCACAGGGTGGAGGAGGGGATGAAAGTTCTGGGAGTATTGAAAAATGTATGGAAGGCGAGAACATTATCTCGGAAAGCAAAAATGGATATGTTTGAAGGAATAGTGGTTTCAACAATGTTATATGGTTGTGGGGCATGGACTATAGATAGCGTAGTGCAGAGGAGGGTGGATGTGTTGGAAATGAGATGTTTGAGGACAATATTTGGTGTAAGGTGGTTTGATCAAGTAAGTAATGAAAGGGTAAGAGAGATGTGTGGTAATGAAAAGAGTGTGGTTGAGCAAGCAAAAGAGGGTGTATTGAAATGATTTGGTCACACGGACAGAATGAGTGAGGAAAGATTGACAAAGAGGATATATGTGTCAGAGGTGGAGGGAATGAGGAGAAGTGGGAGACCAAATTGGAGGTGGAAAGATGGAGTGAAAAAGATTTTGGGCAATCAGGGCCTGAACATGCAGGAGGGTGAAAGACATGCAAGGGATAGAGTGAATTGGAACGATGTGGTATACTGGGGTCAACATGCTGTCAATGGATTGAACCAAGACAAGTGAAGCGTCTGGGGTAAACCATGGAAAGTTTTGTGGGGCCTGGATGTGGAAAGGGAGCTGTGGTTTCGGTGCATTATACATGACAGACAGAGACTGAGTGTGAACGAATGTGGCCTTTGTTGTCTTTTCCTAGCACTACCTCGTGCTCATGCGTGGGGAGGGGGTTCTCATATCATGTGTGGTGGGGTGGCGATGGGAATGAATAAAGGTAGCAAGTATGAATTTTGTACATATGTATATATGTATGGAAATCCTCCCCTCTCGTTTTTTTTTTTCCAAAGGAAGGAACAGAGAAGGGGGCCGGATGGGGATGTTTCCTCAGAGGCCCAGTCCTCTGTTCTTAAAGCTACCTCGCTGATGTGGGAAATGGCGAATAGTATGAAAGAAAAAGTACATATGTGTATGTATATATATGTATACATTGAAATATATAGGTATTTATATGTGTGTGTGTGGACGTGTATGTATATACATGTGTATGTGGATGAGTTGGGCCATTCTTTCATCTATTTCCTTGCACTACCTTGCTAACACAGGAGACAGCGACAAAATATAAAAAAAATAAAAAAGAAAGAAAGTTTTTAGTGGAAGAGGAATTGCAGAAGGGTGTTATTGTGTTTTATGATTTTTTAAGCAGTCAGTTGAAGCTATATGCAAATGAAAGTAAAGTGATGGTGTTTGAAGGGACAAAACATGAAAGTATAGAATTTCAAAGCCTTATAGAGTGAGAAAGTGTACTAAGCTTTGTTAAATTTGTCGGGGGGAGACTCACTAGAAGAGGAGAGAGAATTTAAATATTTGGGAACTTTGTTAAATTTATGGGGTGAGACTCACTAAAAGAGGAGAGAGAATTTAGATATTTAGGAACTATTTTGGGTAAGTTTGTTGACATGGAGGGAGAGATAAGTGAGAGAGCAGTGCACAGTATAAGTGTCACTAGGTCTCTTAAGAGAATAATGAAGGATAGAGGCATAAGTATGGAAATGAAGAAAGGATTAAGGGAAAGCATAGTCCCCTCAACCCTGACTAATGTAGCTGAAACATAAACATGGAATGAGTCCCAGAGCTCAAAAATCCAGGCTGTGGAAATAAGCTATTTGAGAGGAGCATCTGGTATGACTAGATGGAATGGGGAAAGAAATGAGGGGGTGTATGAGAGCTTTGGTATGGCAGGGAATGCAGAGGCAAAATATAGCACTTTGAGGTTTGGGTATATGGAAAGAATACAAGACAAGGGGTTTACAAGGAAGTACAACTAAAGGGATTGCTTTGAGAGGAAGACCCCCATTGACTTGGGGAAATAGACTGGAAGGGTACTGAAGGGAGAGATATAGTGGAAGAATTTGTGGAATGATGTATGTGAGGGAGGCATGTAAGGATATGGATAAGTTGAGACTCTTGTCGGGGCCACCCCCTTGATGAAAGTTCCCAGAGGGAGTGGGCATCAGAGATATAGATAGGTATATAAATAAATAGATAAAGTAAGGTTTTAGCATAAGTCAGAAGGAAAGAGGTGGTGAGTGGTTCCAAGTGAAGGTAAGTCTGTATGGTGTGTGATGTTATCCTAACTGTTTATTTTGTCCATGGGTAAGGTGGTGAGGGGAGTAAATGCAAGTGTCTTGGAGCAAGGGGCAGGTTTACAATATACTTAGGGTGGGGGTGCCTGGGCGTTGAGTCATTTATTGTTTACAGATGACATTGCTCTGAGGCAGACTCTAAAGAGGAACTCCAGAAGCTGGCGTCTGAGTTTGGGAGAGATTGTGAAACAAGGAAATCCAGAAGTTGGTGTCTGAGTTCGAGAGAGGCTGTGGAAGGAGGAAGCTGAGAATTAATATGAATAAAAGTAGGGTAATGAGGTGCAGCAAGGGGAGAGACAGGATGGTTTAAGTGTGATTTTGACCTACAGGAAGTAGAGAGTTTTAAGTACCTATGAGTATGCTAGGCAACAGATGAAATCTTGGAGGCTGAAGTTAGTCATAGTGTGGGAGATGGGTGCAAAGTTAGTTAAGGCAAAAATGGGCACGATGGAAGGCCTAATAATCTTTATGGTGTTGTACAGATGTGAGTCCTGGTTCCTTAATGCAAAAGGTCAGAAGAGGTTGAATATGTTGAAAATGAAGTGCCAGAGGATGATACATGGTTTGAGATGGAATGATCTTGTTAGAAATAGCAGTGTATGAAGGAAGTGTGATCTGACTGAGAGAGCTGACCAGGGTTTGCTGAAATGGTTTGGAAATATAAGATGATGAGTGAAGAAATCTGACTAAGAGGATTATATGTGTCAGAAATTAAGAGGATTATATGCGTCAGAAATGGAGGGAGCATTGAGGATGGAGTGACTGAAGAGATTGAAGGAAAGAGTTGAAGAGGTCTGGAGATACTGTGGCTTGAACTTTCAGGAAGATGAGAGGCATGCATAGGGTAGAATGATGTGCTGCCAGTGGGCTGAACTGAGGCCTGTAAAGTGGGGAAAGAAAACCATGGAACAGTGTGTGGTGCTTGAAGCAGAGAAAACCATGCAATTGTCTTTGAGGCTTGAATGTTGATGGTAGGCTCTGCTTTTAATGCATTTACATGATAGCTAAAGATTGGTTGTGAGCAACTGAGGATGTTATGTGTCTGTGTCTGGTGTGGTGGGAAACAATGAATCAGTATGAAAAAAAAAAATTTACACAGTCTTGCCCACCAATAAATTCACTGTACTCATTAATTGCTTGAGTGTTTGCACTTAATTTTCTAAATATCTTACCTTGTACATTTGATAAATCAACCTTAGTACAGTTTTTACATTACTTTTGCATTAATCCATAACACATTTGGTATTGGAAAGAGGTTCAGGTACATCACTCTCTTTCAGGTTCCTGCATATAGGACATGAAACAATCTTTTCTGCTATCTCTCCCCATCTCTCAATGTCTTTCCAGTTACATGGTTCAATCAGTAGCATTACCATAATCTGTTTTTCTTTTCCTTTTATTCCTCTACTTATCACTCTTGAGTATTTTTTGTCTTCTACCAATCTTCCTTTTCTATGATCCAAAGTAGGCATTCTAATCGCACCTCATCAATAATAATCAGAAGTTTTTCAGGTACTTCCTTCCTTATTTTGCATATTCCATTTGATTTGACTTTAGTTACCATATTCATCTCCTTATTTGTGTCATTATTAACTTAACTATGTGTTTATCTATCTATTTATATATGTATATTTTCTTTTTTCATACATGTTTGCCATTTTGTGCATCAGCAAGGTAACATCAAGAACAGACATAGAAATGTCCACATTTGCTGACATCCACATTCTAGCTGTCATGTATTATGTATTGAAACCAAAGCCCCCTATTCACAACCAGACCCTGCAGATCTTTCTATGATTTCACCCAACTGCTTCACATGCCCTGGCTCTGTCCATTGACAGCACATCATCCCCTGTATACCACATTGCTCCAATTCACTGTATTCCTTGATTGCTTCACACCCTCTTGTATGTTCAGGGCCAAACTTTCAAAGCATCTTTCTCTCCATCCTTCCACCTCCTTCGTCTGTTTCCTTGCGCTACCTCGCAAACGTGGGAGACAGCGACAAAGCAAAAAAAAAAAAAAAAAATAATAATTACTCCATTCTCATTGTGGAAAAGTGAAAAATGAGCTTTCACAATTATAAAAGCACTTTTCACTTTTTCTTTTTACTGAATTCATTCATCATTTGAGACCAAGGTCTCCATTCATGCCTCTTTCTTACACAAAATCCTTCCCATGCATTCAGTCTACCTTCACTCCTCAAACATCTAGCTCTAGTCATATTTGTCACTAAATCTGGGCATCTCTTAATGGTATGCCTCTTCTCCTTGTACTTTATGCTGTACTCCAGTATACTTCTTGACCAACCTATCATCTACCATTTGTCATTTGTTTTACATGACAATACTGTTCTAAAAGACTTTCATCCATATGCCTTTATAATGACTTTTTTTTACACCACATAACCTCATATCTTCAATATATCTATCCTCCTAATTTCATCTAAATTACACAAATTATCCATTTCTATTGCCCTAGTTTTTCACATATTCTGACCTATATGCATGTGGGTTTTGCTACTATATATCATTGTTGGGGTGAGTAATTCTTTGCATAAGATTCTTGCAAACTGTTTGTTTAACTATCTCCAGTTTACCTGAGCTTGCAAAGCACCCTCAATTTTTCTCACTTGCATGATTCTTCCTTCAATTTCAGCTTCCTCACTAACAGTCTACTAAATTATTCCCAGACATTCAAACTCATCCACAACTTGCATTTTCACCATGCAAATTGATTTTACTTTGTCCTATCCTTTTCAGAAACTAGCACCATATTTTTATTTACATTCACCTCCTGCATCCTCCTCCTACATCCTTCATGAAACTGGCCCACCATTCTATCCAACCTTTCCTCTCATGCAGCAAGCAACACATCATCATATACATACAACTGTCACAAAATCCTATCAGTTTCCCATAGTTGAGAACTTATTACCCCACCTCACTCTTGTCTTATGCAATGCCTCACCCACAAAGGATGTTAAATAACCATAGTGACATCATTCAACCTTGACCTGTTCTTACATTTTTTCAGACCACTCAGTCACACCCCACTTACTCTCATACATGCACCACTTCCTTCGTAAAAACTCTTTACAGCATTCATTAGTCTTCCATGCACATCATATAAAATCAAATCCTCCTATTATCTTATCACAGGCCTTTCATAAATCCATAAACTCTCTGCAAACCCTCTTTCTCTCAAACGTTCTCCTTTAATTGACTAAGTGAAAGGATCTGATTTACACACCCTCCTCCCTTCTGGAATCCACTTTGTTCCTCTCCAACAAGGAAATAATTATTTTTTTCACATAACCAATTACTGTCCCTTGTGAGTTGTGCTAAGAAGAGTTGATTCTTCTACAACTCTCATACTCTTTTACTTACTTTTTGTTTATGCAACTGGACATACATTGCCCTTGTCCAGTCATCAGGCACCTTACTACTTCTCCAGGCTTCCATACCCACTTTTCAGACCTTCTTCACACCAGTTTCACCTCCACTCTTCACTATCTCATTCACTGCTTCATTTGTGTCTTCAGCTTTCCATATTTCAATCTGTTATTTATTAATTGAGGTATCCTTTCCAACCCTAAAAATTCAAATTTTTGATGTTTAAAGAATGTATTTAACCTTAGAAATTTCAAAGATATTCTTAAAACACTGAAAAAAAATCACCTCAGAAGTATATATGGTCCATCAAACAGTGTTTTGAAGGTCTGAAGTTGTTTCAGCACAACGAATGAAAAAATGTGGGAGTAAGGCCAGAGTATCAAATGAGTAGTTACAGTGCGTATTTTATCATTTATTTTACCTCCACTGAAAAAGTGATTACCGGAAGTTTCTTTTGTATTTTAACTGATATAAGGGATTTTTTCATATTATTATTACTGTGATTCATTGATAGTTTTTTCATAAAAGTAAAAATAAATGTTAGTAAAATTACTAACCATGCCAATCAAACGCAGTATTGTCAAGGTCATGTGGTTGCTGTCAGCACTGCTTCCACTTTTGCTAGAAAGATCATTGTCAATTTTTGATGCTACTTGAGCCACGTTCCTTAAAATCATTTCCCACATGATCCAAAGACAGGTTGTCATTGTCAGGTAATTCAAGATCATTTGCTTGGTCCTCAAAATCTGTCTATATGCCACTCAATTTCCTTGATAGAAAACTCACAAAAATGTGCTATCATTGGCATTACTGAAGGATGATTAAGTGTGGGGAGAAATTATTGTATCCTGAGACCTTAACCACCTGCTGTGCATGACTTTGAAATATAGGTATGAAGCTCAATATGTAAATATCCACTTAGAAGAGTCAACCAGCTTCCATAATTAACAGTCTACAGTAGTTAAAGGATCAAAAATTTTATTGTCTTTCATACTGCTTCCTTTTTAATAATTTCTTATTCTATATACCTAATTTTTGTTTCCTTAATTCTTTTACTTTTTATTATTATTATTATACTTTGTCGCTGTCTCCCGCGTTTGCGAGGTAGCGCAAGGAAACAGACGAAAGAAATGGCCCAACCCCCCCCCACACACATGTATATACATACGTCCACACACGCAAATATACATACCTACACAGCTTTCCATGGTTTACCCCAGACGCTTCATATGCCTTGATTCAATCCACTGACAGCACGTCAACCCCAGTATACCACATCGCTCCAATTCACTCTATTCCTTGCCCTCCTTTCACCCTCCTGCATGTTCAGGCCCCGATCACACAAAATCTTTTTCACTCCATCTTTCCACTTCCAATTTGGTCTCCCTCTTCTCCTCTTTCCCTCCACCTCCGACACATATATCCTCTTGGTCAATCTTTCCTCACTCATTCTCTCCATGTGCCCAAACCACTTCAAAACACCCTCTTCTGCTCTCTCAACCACGCTCTTTTTATTTCCACACATCTCTCTTACCCTTACGTTACTCACTCGATCAAACCACCTCACACCACACATTGTCCTCAAACATCTCATTTCCAGCACATCCATCCTCCTGTGCACAACTCTATCCATAGCCCACGTCTCACAACCATACAACATTGTTGGAACCACTATTCCTTCAAACATACCCATTTTTGCTTTCCGAGATAATGTTCTCGACTTCCACACATTCTTCAAGGCCCCCAGAATTTTCGCCCCCTCCCCCACCCAATGATCCACTTCCGCTTCCATGGTTCCATCCGCTGCCAGATCCACTCCCAGATATCTAAAACACTTCACTTCCTCCAGTTTTTCTCCATTCAAACTCACCTCCCAATTGACTTGACCCTCAACCCTACTGTACCTAATAACCTTGCTCTTATTCACATTTACTCTTAACTTTCTTCTTCCACACACTTTACCAAACTCAGTCACCAGCTTCTGCAGTTTCTCACATGAATCAGCCACCAGCGCTGTATCATCAGCGAACAACAACTGACTCACTTCCCAAGCTCTCTCATCCCCAACAGACTTCATACTTGCCCCTCTTTCCAAAACTCTTGCATTCACCTCCCTAACAACCCCATCCATAAACAAATTAAACAACCATGGAGACATCACACACCCCTGCCGAAAACCTACATTCACTGAGAACCAATCACTTTCCTCTCTTCCTACACTTACACATGCCTTACATCCTCGATAAAAACTTTTCACTGCTTCTAACAACTTTCCTCCCACACCATATATTCTTAATACCTTCCACAGAGCATCTCTATCAACTCTATCATATGCCTTCTCCAGATCCATAAATGCTACATACAAATCCATTTGCTTTTCTAAGTATTTCTCACATACATTCTTCAAAGCAAACACCTGATCCACACATCCTCTACCACTTCTGAAACCACACTGCTCTTCCCCAATCTGATGCTCTGTACATGCCTTCACCCTCTCAATCAATACCCTCCCATATAATTTACCAGGAATACTCAACAAACTTATACCTCTGTAATTTGAGCACTCACTCTTATCCCCTTTGCCTTTGTACAATGGCACTATGCACGCATTCCGCCAATCCTCAGGCACCTCACCATGAGTCATACATACATTAAATAACCTTACCAACCAGTCAACAATACAGTCACCCCCTTTTTTAATAAATTCCACTGCAATACCATCCAAACCTGCTGCCTTGCCGGCTTTCATCTTCCGCAAAGCTTTCACTACCTCTTCTCTGTTTACCAAATCATTTTCCCTAACCCTCTCACTTTGCACACCACCTCGACCAAAACACCCTATATCTGCCACTCTATCATCAAACACATTCAACAAACCTTTTACTTATGTACCAATAAACACTTCTCTTTCACCATCATTTCCAATCAGTTTTTTAAAGTATTTTCTCCATCTCTTAGAGACTTCATTTTTTGTTATTAGAATTTACCCAGACTTGTCTGACATACTATCCCTCCTTACAGATTTTTTTTTTTTCATATTATTCGCCATTTCCCGCATCAGCGAGGTAGCGTTAAGAACAGAGGACTGGGCCCCTGAGGAAATATCCTCACCCGGCCCCCTTCTCTGTTCCTTCCTTTGGAAAACTAAAAAAAAAAAAATGAGAGGGGAGGATTTCCTGCCACCCGCTCCCTTCCCTTTTAGTCGCCTTCTACGACACGCAGGGAATACATGGGAAGTATTCTTTCTCCCCTATCCCCTTACAGATACCTTTGTTTTTATATATTTATTCACCTCCTTTCAGAATAGGTTCTTATTCACTTTTCATTTGATTAATTTTTCTTTTGAGTTTATCATTTCTTTCATTTTATTTATATGTACCATCCTTTTAACTTTCTTACTCAGGGCTTTAAAATCTACACTCTTTGTCCACCATTCATCATTCCTTTGTGGCAAATTTAGTGTCTTCTTCCAGACTCTATCTCTTCCTCTCTATCTTTTCCACCGACTCTTTTCTGTCTTTTGATATCAGTCTGAAATTCCATACTCACTTTCAGTGGAGTACCTGGCTTTATTCCTAGTTCTTAACTATCTTTTTATGTATCTTTATACATATCTTTCCATTTTTTACTGTGCCTTTTTAAAGCCTCTAACTGCTAATCATCCTGCTGCACTGTCCTCCCTATTGCTTCAAAATTCAGAGCTTTTGAAGGTTACAGTTGGTACTGGGATGAGAAATTATACCTTACCCTGATCATTTTTTTTCTCTTAGAATGATAGTACCTAAAATTCTTAAATTATATGAATGGCTGGAGTGCAGTTTCTCTGTTTCAGTCGTTAATTTTTTTATTTTCTATTTTTAGTTACATTCATTAATTAAGCAAATCTTTGTGTATGACAAAGCTCCTTTGCATATACAATATATCATTATTTGGAAAAGAAAATGATGTGCATAGGTTCATTAGATTACTGATTATTTATATTTTCATAACACATAAAGGAGCTTTGAAAATCTTGTGAATAGATCCCTGCTTTGTGTTAGCGTGAGGTGCATGATAGCATTTAGAATCCAACAAACACTACCAACATTAGTGCTTGCTTCTGGTTATGCTTATTGTATTAACCCCTGGACTGTTCGCTTCGGCAGCCACGTCATGGGTCTGGAAACTACTACAGCTGCGTTTCTGGGGACTATAACTGTGGCCATACCCCGAACGAAGGCCACCAGGTTGGTTAAGGCGACTTATTGTTGCTGGTGGCAGTGAAGTCACCAACCAGCGTGTCGCAGCATTTGTTCTGTAAATTGCTCTGAATCATTCTGTACCCACAGCCTACTGCCTGGATTGTCATTTCAAGCAGTTCGTGGCAAGGGCATCAGGGTCACATTTTACTCTTATGTATATGCTTTCAGTTTCTGTGTTACAGGCATCTGCCCTCTGTCAACAGGAGTGCTGGCTGCCTTAGCCTACGGCACAGTTGATGTAACATTTCTCAGTGCTTTTTGCTTAATCTCCTTTGTATCTGTAGAGGCTATGGCAGAGACTTGTTCACTGTATTTGTCTCATTGCCACAGTTTGTTGTTCCTTCATGGTTTATTTGCTGCTGTCTTCTCTCTATAGTGTAGCCTCATGTACTTTGATGATCTTGACTCTTCCACTTCCTACTACCATTCATTAAGATATTTATAAAGTATATTTCTTTCATCTATAAAAAAATGTAAGGGTTATTTATTTATTCATTTATTTTTCATACAGTTTCTGAAATATTCTTTTATTTATCAGTATCCACTGAAAAACAAAATGCCATTAAAGGTTGATGGCCAAAGGGATATAGACAGAAAATAAGGAGAAAGTAAGAATTTTACATATTTTTGTCTTACCTTAATCTCAGTTCCTATATCTGATGTAAGAGTGGAGAATAATGGAATAAGGGTACCTGTTGCTACACTCCTCGACTGACAGTCTATAGGGGTCCAGTACAGGACTCTTGCTGGATCTGACTTATTTTGACTTCTATGTTTTTTGCTATTTTTCACCCCTCCTGGATAAAACTTTAGAAAGACTTCTTTTATTCTGATGATGGAATAATTTAAGCTGCTTTGCTCTTGAAATCTTATGGGCTTCTATCACTTATTTCACTACTAAGCTAAGTACTCATCATTATCAGGATAATGGTATGAATATTTCTTAAGTTTTTTCTTACTTGTTGAGAAACAGTCAACAAAATAGCCACTGTGATCAGCTTATATATCGATGAATAATACACATGTATGTAGAAAAACATTTTATATATCAATCAGTTATGACTTTTATCTGTAAATGATGCCATAGAAATATGTATGCAGTTATCATGTCAGATCCCAGAATTTTTTGCCAGACCTCATATTCTTAGCACACATTTGGATTTCTGATCTTGTCTCATTAAATCTATTCTAACAGTTAAGACTTCATATCATTATCTTACATGCATAATACACCAATCCTTTCCTTGTCATCTTTTGTTTCCATACATTTTCTTATCCACTCATTTTCATTTTCTCATTTTTTTATTGAAAGCCTAGCATTACTGAATTATAGTGTACCATGACATGCTTTCGTCATGGGAGAAAAAATATGGCAAAGTGTTTCTGCACATTATTAGCTGTAATGCATAGACTGTGGCTAGAAACTGACATTTGAGACCAAGCCTCATTGAGTTATATCAATTACTGTTGCCTATGTCATGGGAAAAAATAAGCGCAGTGTTCTGCCTATCATTTATTACCATAATGATGACACATTTCGTAAACTGCTGCTAATAATTGATAATTGAAGATTTTTGGTGTGTTATACCTGACAGCTAAAGGTTCATTTATGCAGATAAGACTGTTTATCTGTCTCTGTGATGCTACTATGCAAAGGTGGGACGGACAGTTATATAAGATTTACATAAATAAATCAACTTTGCAGGGTATCACAAGATACACATGACATTGATCCATATACCACAAACATTAACACTAAAGCAACATCCAAAGTAAATTGTGTCAGAACATAGTAGGACAAGAAGGAGAACCCCTTTAAGTCCTCAACAAACAATTCATCCACTCCACCCTAAACTGCACCTCACCTGTATAGTCGTCCACCCTCTCAAAAGCAAATATAATAAAGCTACAAGCCAAGTAAAACAGCACTCAGAAAAATCATTGGCTGCCTAGTAACCAAAAACATTCAATAATTACGCAATGCAACAAATATTCTCCAAATACAATCCCACCTGAACATGCAAGGTGCTCATGATTTTGCAGCAGCAAAAGACCCCTCACATCCAAACCACTCCAACTAACCATCAACCCCCAAAAGAAATTTAAGGCTTAACTCTATCTTTTTTAGGGAGAATAACAAGATGTTTTAGAAGGAGGTAAATAAAGTGAATAAGACAAAAGAACAAATGGGAACATTGGTGAAGGGGGTTAATGGGGAGGTAATAACAAGAAGTGGTGATGTGAGAAGGAGATGGAGTGAGTATTTTGAAGGCTTGTTGAATGTGTTTGATGATAAAGTGGCAGATATAGGGTGTTTTGGTCAAGGTGGTGTGCAAAGTGAGAGGGTCAGGGAGAATGGTCTGGTGAACAGAGAAGAGGTAATGAAAGCATTGCAGAAGATGAAGGCCAGCACGGTGGCGGGTTTGGATGGTATTGCAGTAGAATTTATTAAAAAAAAGGGGGTGACTGTATTGTTGACTGGTTGGTAAGGATATTCAATGTATGTATGATTCATGGTGAAGTGCCTGAGGATTGGTGGAATGCATGTAGTGCCATTGTACAAAGGCAAAGGGGATAAAGATGAGTGTTCAAATTACAGAGGTAAATGTTTGTTGAGTATTCCTGGGAAATTATATGGGAGGGTATCGATTGAGAGGGTAAAGGCATGTACAGAGCATCAGATTGTGGAAGAGCAGTGTGGTTTCAGAAATGGTAGAGGAAGTGTGAGTCAGGTATTTGCTTTAAATAACATTTGTAAGAAATACTTAGGAAAACAAATGGATTTGTATGTAGCATTTATGGATCGAGAGAAGGCATATGATAGAGTTGATAGAGATGCTTTGTGAAAGGTTTTAAGAGTAAATGGTGAGGGAGGTAAGTTGCTAGAAGCAGTGAAAAGTTTTTATCAAAGATGTAAGGCATGTGTATGAGTAGGAAGAGAGGAGAGTGATTCGTTCCCATTGAATGGTGGTTTTTGGCAGGGGTGCGTGATGTCTCCATGGTTGTTTAATTTGTTTATAGATGGGGTTGTTAGGGAGGTGAATGCAAGAGTTTTGGAAAGAGTATGCAGCCTGTTGTGGATGAGAGGTCTTGGGAAGTGAGTCAGCTGTTGTATGCGGATGATACAGCGCTGGTGGCTGATTTGGATGAGAAACTGCAGAAGTTGGTAACCGAGTTTGGTAAAGTTTGTGAAAGAAGAAAGCTGAGAGTAAATGTGAATAAGAGCAAGGTCATTAGGCTCAGTAGGGTTGAGGGACAAGTTAATCGGGAGGTAAGTTTGGATGGAGAAAAACTGGAGAAAGTGAAGTGTTTTAGATGTCTGGGAGTGGATTTAACAGCAGATGGATCCATGGAAGCAGAAGTGAGTCACAGGGTGGGGGAGGGGGCAAAGGTTCTAGGAGTGTTGAAGAATGTGTTAATCCTTTAATGTTCACAATTAACAACTGATCTGGGTTATTACAGTTCCCTGGAGGCTTATAAACCAACAGTACTACAATACACTTCCTGCCCACAGAAAACTTTCCTATTTTGTATCATCTGGAGGCACCATCTAATGATATTTTCTGGAATTTAATGGAGTCCGCTATTAAGAGAGGTAATATCCCCTCCTTTACCTGCCTTTCTCTCCTTGCTATTGTGTACCCATTTGGACAGATAAGATTAGCCTTTAGTTCATTTGTAAGTTTTGTCTCCACCATTCCTACAGTGTTGGGGTTGCAACCATTTATATGATCATTGCATTCCAGTCCTTCCTGTGTCCCACCAGGGTGTCTGCATTTGTTTAGGGAACCTTTAGCTAAAGGCTCATGCATGTTGCTAGTTCTGGCCACTTTGAGACTGATGTGGGGATGTTGTACCTCCTTTCTGGCATAATCCAATTCCTCCCAGTTTTTGCCTTTGCATAAGCCTTTGGTTCACTCTTTCTCTTCCTTTGTCTGTCACTCTCAAAAAACATTCCTTTTAACTTCTCTTTTTTTGGCTAGTTTATTTGCCCATAAAAGCACCTCTTGACTGCACTTCGTTATATCATATGTTCACATACATGACCTTTCTCTGGGTTTATGTCTTTATTTTCCCATTCTTATGACTTCTTTTAAATTTCCCTTGCATATATGTGTGTGGCTCAAATATGGCATCATTGAATAACTTGACTAGAAAATCCGCAGTCATTTCCTGGTGATAAGTTTACATTTTACCTCATAAATACAAGTTCCTTTCATCCAAACTTCTTAGATTTTGATATTTACTAGTTTTCATCTCTTGTGTATAAGATGATAGTGGCTATTAAATTCTTTATCCATTTATACCTGTAAGGTAATGGAGACTGTTGAATGATTTAGTCCTTTTCTTCTTATCATTAAATTACTTTTAAGGGACTTAGTTGTTAATTGCATAGAATTTAGTGATTTGGTATATGATTTGTTTACCCAGTCTTTATAATCAGGAAAAATCCCAATAATCCACTCGTCAATCCAGCCATACCATTAACCAAAATCTCTGAATGTAACTAATCACTGAAAAAACATCTCCTGAAGCTGCCCCATACCCTGCTGTGAATTTCCAGGATGCCCACTCCTTGATGCATAAATAACCGGCCAACTCCTCTACTAATTGTCTGTCTCTTGCTTCCAGCCTCGGCACGGGTCTGGCAACTACTACTCGTGTGTGGCTGGGGAGTATGGCTCAGGTGGTGTAAGTGTCAACTGCAGTTGTATACTGTACTCCGTCCCATGGAAATATCAGGTTTATCTAAACTTAAGCGCAAGTTAAGTGGATTATTGGTATCTTCACCTATTAGGCTCTATGTTGATCACAAATCAGTGCTATGTCCACTTATATCAAGCAATCCTAATCACAGACACAAGATGTAAAAGCAGAGCTTCTGCAAAAAATATGTTGGACGGAGTATACAGTAATGGGTCATTCATGCAACAGCAACTTTAACCCAAATCACACTCCCTATAATGTGTGGATATGAAGCATTCTTTAATCAACAGGAAATCGTGGAGCAACTTGGTTTGAACTTTTTCCCCCAGTGTAGCAGATACAAGTTACCTGTAATGTTCTTGATGCTGAAGATTATTCTATGTTGTCTGTTGGTTATCAGAATCAAAAATCATAAAGTAGTTTATTTATGATTAATATGCATGAGTAGTGTAACATGCCTTTGTTCTAACAGATTCATCATTTCTCTAATATTCACAGATGGAAATAATTGACAATACTTTTACGGTGCTCATAATGTGTGCTTGTTCAACAGACAAGGTACAATGATTGCCATTTAAAATGTGGCGTGTGTTGAAAAACTTGTTAGTATAGTAAGTTAAGATTGATAGCTGAAGTCACTGTTTCACAGTTCATCACATTATGTCTCTTGATTCAGTAATTTTAGATATTTCTTTTGTTACATTTGTTGGTAGTGGACGCAAATACCAGTTTCACAGTTCTCAAATGTTACAATTCCATGAATGGAAAAGCTTGTAAGTTTTATTTTCCAGTTTTAGATTTTCAAGGTTATCTTACTTATGTCTACAGCCCCCAAGCAGTACCTACTATTCCACTGTTCCTGGTGACATGACTACCTCACGCATGAGCAACTCAACATTTTCCCCAACTTATGATGATCCCGCACGTTCTGATGAAGAAAGTGATCAGTATGGTGGATCAACATACTCTGGTGGTGGACCTTATGCTCGTGCAATTGATTCTGTGTCTCAAAGTGGCACTGCTAAACGTTTAAGTAAGTACAGTAAAAGTGCCTATAAATAATGTTCTGAAATTACAGAATATAGTATTTAGGAACCATCATACATAATGTTTTAATCTAAATAAACTCAAAGGAACTTATGTAATTGGTTTTTTACACTAATTTAACAAGTACATAATCAGTCAGGTATGACATGAAGAAAACCTTATCTAATCTGAACAGTCAATGATAATATATCTGGGTGAATTTTAAAGTACTGTATGATTTTATGCATTGGGAGGGTAATTGTCATTGGACCTACTCAGATGGTGGTCCCTATCTTGAAGATGCTTCCTTTGGTCTCATTTGGCCCCAGGGCAACCACCATAGCTTCTTCAGTGAGTCTTATATATCTATTTATATATATTAACCTCTACAACTGTAACTAGTGTGTTGTGTTAACTAATGTTATAACTAATATATCAACATATTTATAAATTTGATAGGTAAGGACATTTTACCATAGTCAGTGAATCTACTATGATAATATGTAATCTTGTTAATGTAACCTTTCAGGTAGTAAAAGAAAAGCAAATTGAAGAAGATTTTTTTTATGAAACTGGCATTAATTAATTTGATCAAAACTTTCAGATACTCAGGCTGATATTCTTCATTACACCCTTGTTCTAGTAAAGATTAGTTGTCAAAAACTTAATTTGATGCAGTAGAGAACATTGAGATGAAAGGGCTGTCTAGGGAATTCCTTAACCTTTCAGATGCATTTTTTTGATGCCACAGGCAGTTGACCAGTGATGCCATATCTCCATGAAACTGGAACTTATAATTTTGCCTTATTTTATTAATTTTTCACCATGACAGTACCATGAAGTTTCCACATGTATGTCATTAAAATTTCCTGAAAACAATATCAGATGCTGAAAATATATAACTTTTTCAAATACAGGTGTAAAATATCTCAATTGATTTTCAAGAAAATGATATAAAGATACAACAGAATATCACAGAACCATAATTATAATATCACCCATGGAGTATTTTCATGAAATAGTATAAGTGCTGTATATTCTAAGGCTTCATATTTGGCTAAGATAAATTCAAAAACATTCTTTAAGCAACCTCAGTTCCTTACATGGGTTATGTGTCATACCATTCCCACAATCCTGTTCACCAGCTTATCTAATAACATACTTGATGACCATAAATCTGTCCCATAAGATTGGATGGAAGAAATGAGACACACACATTCATGGAAATTAACCTCTCCTTCATTGCTCCTGTTTTTTTCAGTATGGTGGTTAGTCTCAAAGCTACCCATATGTATTATTAAAAAGAAAGAGGAAGGAAGAGGAGCAGTTTGTTCTTACATTCTAAAAATCATATCCAGGTTAATTACTAAAGCTGAAGGACTATAGTATGTTATTTATATTTTTTACATTGGAGGGTCTAGTCAAAGACAAAAATTCACATCAAAGCTCGGCCATAATTGAAATACAGAGATGTTAATAAAAGGGAAAAAGAAGGGAAAAGGGAAAGTAATTAAGAATATTGGAGGAGATGAAAAACCTGTTTTTTAAAGTGTGCTAGGTCATAATTATTTGGAAAGACATGAGAGGGTTTAAAATGTTAAGAAGAAGACTTATCAAAGTTGTAGAATTAGTAGTTAG
The DNA here is from genome assembly GCF_036320965.1 of Panulirus ornatus. Classification (NCBI taxonomy): domain Eukaryota; kingdom Metazoa; phylum Arthropoda; class Malacostraca; order Decapoda; family Palinuridae; genus Panulirus; species Panulirus ornatus. The sequence continues at coordinate 40,703,533 of NC_092234.1, read as the reverse complement.
ATAAAATGTCATCAGATATTGAAACAAAAAGAACATGCAGGATTGATAGATAAGATTAGAAATGCCATGAAGAAAAAAGCATGTGGCAGACTGCTTGAAAGGAATGTAGCAGTGGATGTTCAGAACAGGAGTTGGGAAGAAAATAAGATATGTAAGTGGAATAGTAATAAGCTGATAGAGGGAAGCAAAGAAAGAGTAGATATAGATTTTGGAAGAAAGTTGGGTGAAAAGTTTAGGAAAAATAAGAAATTGTTGTGAAAGGAGGTGTAAAAAGGAGATAGGTAGCTGTAAGAGTGGAAATGTTAATGTGAGAAGTAAGGAAGCAAAGTTGCTGAATCAAAAGGAGGAAGCAAAAGGAAGATGGAAATAGTATTTTGAAGAACTGAAGAATGTAGGAGGTGAGGCAGCATTTATTACATGCATGGTTATGGAGGATGGAAAGAAGAGGATACAAGTGCAGGGGACTATAGCAAGAAGGAAGAAGAGAGGTAGAAAGGGCGATAATGAGGCTGAAGGTAGGAAAGGCACCTGGAATGGATGGGACTTCAGCTGAAATGGAGGAGAAAGTATGACAGAGTGGATGCATTTAATGTGTAATTTACATAGAAACAGAAGGTATGAGCATTTTTTGGTACAAGGATATTGATGTGAAGGATGTCGTTCAGGCAATCACCCCTCTGATCCTTAAGGAAATTTATGGTGTTCCTATTGTTAGTTGGGTGAGTCACAACTCTAACGGTTAAGGGCAGTGACCCATTATTTACACTGAGGTAACCTCATCTCTAACATAGGCCTCACTAGTTCACTGGGGTGTGTGTGTGTGTGTGTGTTTCAAAAGTAGAAGTGATTAGGAGAAGGGGAAGACCAATTAAAGTTATAAGATGGAATGAAAAATAGGTAAGTGATTGGGACCTAAATAAGCAGGAGGGTGAAAGGCTTGCATGAGACAGAGTGAACTGGAATGATGTAGTGCACAGGGTTCAACGAGCTATCATTGAACTGAACCAATGCATGTGAAGCAAACAGGGAAATGTCTTTGATTGTGGACAGGGGGTTATGGTTTTACTGCATTACATATGATAACTAGTGAATGAATATAAGCAGCCTTTTTGCGTCTGTTTGTGGAGGAAAAGAAAAGGGGGGCCAAGTAATGATTTTTCCCCCTTAGGCTCAGTCCTCTATTCTTAACACTACCTCACTAACACGGGAAATGGTGAAAGGTGTGCAAGGAATAGAGTGAATTGGAACGATGTGGTATACCGGGGTTGATGTGCTGTCAATGGATTGAACCAGGGTATGTGAAGCGTCTGGGGTAAACCATGGAAAGTTGTGTGGGGCCTGGATGTGGAAAGGGAGCTGTGGTTTCGGTGCATTATTACATGACAGCTAGAGACTGAGTGTGAACGAATGGGCCTTTGATGTCTTTTCCTAGCGCTACCTCGCACACATGAGGGGGGAGGGAGTTGTTATTCCATGTGTGGCGGGGTGGCGATGGGAATAAATAAAGGCAGACAGTATGAATAATGTACATGTGTATATATGTATATGTCTGTGAGTGTATATATATGTGTACATTGTGATGTATACATATGTATATTTGGGTGTGTGGACGTGTATGTATATACATGTGTATGTGGGTGGGTTGGGCCATTCTTTCGTCTGTTTCCTTGCGCTACCTCGCTAACGCGGGAGACAGCGACAAAGCAAAATAAATAAAATAAATAAATATATATATATATATATATATATATATATGAAAAATATAATAAGTCGCCTTCTACGACACGCGAGGAATGCGTGAAAGAATACTTCCCACGCATTCCTTGCGTGTCATAGAAGGCGACTAGAGGGGATGGGAGCGGTGGGCCAGAAATTCTCCTCTCCTTGTATTTTTAACTTTCTAAAATGGGAAACAGAAGGAGTCACGCGGTGTGCTCATCCTCCTCGAAGGCTCAGACTGGGGTGTAAGGGTAATGTAAGGGTAAGAGAGATGTGTGGAAATAAAAAGAGCGTGGTTGAGAGAGCAGAAGAGGGTGTTTTGAAATGGTTTGGGCACATGGAGAGAATGAGTGAGGAAAGATTGACCAAGAGGATATATGTGTCGGAGGTGGAGGGAACGAGGAGAAGTGGGAGACCAAATTGGAGGTGGAAAGATGGAGTGAAAAAGATTTTGTGTGATCGGGGCCTGAACATGCAGGAGGGTGAAAGAAGGGCAAGGAATAGAGTGAATTGGATCAATGTGGTATACCGGGGTTGACGTGCTGTCAGTGGATTGAATCAGGGCATGTGAAGCGTCTGGGGTAAACCATGGAAAGTTGTGTGGGGCCTGGATGTGGAAAGGGAGCTGTGTTTTCGGGCATTATTGCATGACAGCTAGAGACTGAGTGTGAAAGAATGGGGCCTTTGTTGTCTTTTCCTAGTGCTACCTAGCATACATGAGGGGGGAGGGGGATGGTATTCCATGTGTGGCGAGGTGGCGATGGGAATGAATAAAGGCAGACAGTGTGAATTGTGTGCATGGGTATATATGTGTGTCTGTGTGTGTTTATATATGGATACATTGAGATGTATAGGTATGTATATTTGTGTGTGTGGACGTGTATGTATATACATTGTGTATGGGGGTGGGTTGGGCCATTTCTTTTGTCTGTTTCCTTGCGCTACCTCACAAACGCGGGAGACAGCGACAAAGCAAAATATAGCGCAAGGAAACAGACGAAAGAAATGGCCCAACCCACCCCCATACACAATGTATACACACACACACGTCCACACACGCAAATATACATACCTATACATCTCAATGTACACACACACACACACACATATATATATATATATATATATATATATATATTTTTTTTTTTGTTTTGTCGCTGTCTCCCACGTTTGCGAGGTAGCGCAAGGAAACAGACAAAAGAAATAGCCCAACCCACCCCCATACACATGTATATACATACATCCACACACGCAAATATACATACCTACACAGCTTACCATGGTTTACCCCAGACGCTTCACATGCCAAGATTCAATCCAATGACAGCACGTCAACCCCGGTATACCACATCGATCCAATTCACTCTATTCCTTGCCCTCCTTTCACCCTCCTGCATGTTCAGGCCCCAATCACACAAAATCATTTTCACTCCATCTTTCCACCTCCAATTTGGTCTCCCACTTCTCCTCGTTCCCTCCACCTCTGACACATATATCCTCTTGGTCAATCTTTCCTCACTCATTCTTTCCATGTGCCCAAACCATTTCAAAACACCCTGTTCTGCTCTCTCAACCACGCTCTTTTTATTTCCACACATCTCTCTTACCCTTACGTTACTTACTCGATCAAACCACCTCACACCACACATTGTCCTCAAACATCTCATTTCCAGCACATCCATCCTCCTGCGCACAACTCTATCCATGGCCCACGCCTCGCAACCATACAACATTGTTGGAACCACTATTCCTTCAAAAATACCCATTTTTGCTTTCCGAGATAATGTTCTTGACTTCCACACATTCTTCAAGGCTCCCAGAATTTTCGCCCACTCCCCCACCCTATGACCCACTTCCGCTTCCATGGTTCCATCCGCTGCCAGATCCACTCCCAGATATCTAAAACACTTTAGTTCCTCCAGTTTTTCTCCATTCAAACTTACCTCCCTATTGACTTGACCCTTAACCCTACTGTACCTAATAACCTTGCTCTTATTCACATTTACTCTTAACTTTCTTCTTTCACACACTTACCAAACTCAGTCACCAGCTTCTGCAGTTTCTCACATGAATCAGCCACCAGCGCTGTATCATCAGCGAACAACAACTGACTCACTTCCCAAGCTCTCTCATCCCCAACAGACTTCATACTTGCCCCTCTTTCCAAAACTCTTGCATTCACCTCCCTAACAACCCCATCCATAAACAAATTAAACAACCATGGAGACATCACACACCCCTGCTGCAAACCTACATTCACTGAGAACCAATCACTTTCCTCTCTTCCTACACGTGCACATGCCTTACATCCTCGATAAAAACTTTTCACTGCTTCTAACAACTTTCCTCCCACACCATATATTCTTAATACCTTTCACAGAGCATCTCTATCAACTCTATCATATGCCTTCTCCAGATCCATAAATGCTACATACAAATCCATTTGCTTTTCTAAGTATTTCTCACATACATTCTTCAAAGCAAACACCTGATCCACACATCCTCTACCACTTCTGAAACCACACTGCTCTTCCCCAATCTGATGCTCTGTACATGCCTTCACCCTCTCAATCAATACCCTCCCATATAATTTACCAGGAATACTCAACAAACTTATACCTCTGTAATTTGAGCACTCACTGTTATCCCCTTTGCCTTTGTACAATGGCACTATGCACGCAATCCGCCAATCCTCAGGCACCTCACCGTGAGTCATACATACATTAAATAACCTTACCAACCAGTCAATAATACAGTCACCCCCTTTTTTGATAAATTCCACTGCAATACCATCCAAACCTGCTGCCTTGCCGGCTTTCATCTTCCGCAAAGCTTTTAGTACCTCTTCTCTGTTTACCAAATCATTTTCCCTAACCCTCTCACTTTGCACACCACCTTGACCATAACACCCTATATCTGCCACTCTAACATCAAACACATTCAACAAACCTTCAAAATACTCACTCCATCTCCTTCTCACATCACCACTACTTGTTATCACCTCCCCATTTGTGCCCTTCACTGAAGTTCCCATTTGCTCCCTTGTCTTACGCACTTTATTTACCTCCTTCCAGAACATCTTTTTATTCTCCCTAAAATTTAATGATACTCTCTCACCCCAACTCTCATTTGCCCTCTTTTTCACCTCTTGCACCTTTCTCTTGACCTCCTGTCTCTTTCTTTTATACATCTCCCACTCAATTGCATTTTTTCCCTGCAAAAATCGTCCAAATGCCTCTCTCTTCTCTTTCACTAACAATCTTACTTCTTCATTCCACCACTCACTACCCTTTCTAATCAACCCAACTCCCACTCTTCTCATGCCACAAGCATCTTTTGCGCAATCCATCACTGATTCCCTAAATACATCCCATTCCTCCCCCACTCCCCTTACTTCCATTGTTCTCACCTTTTTCCATTCTGTACTCAGTCTCTCCTGGTACTTCCTCACACAAGTCTCCTTCCCAAGCTCACTTACTCTCACCACCCTCTTCACCCCAACATTCACTCTTCTTTTCTGAAAACCCATACAAATCTTCACCTTAGCCTCCACAAGATAATGATCAGACATCCCTCCAGTTGCACCTCTCAGCACATTAACATCCAAAAGTCTCTTTTTCACGCGCCTGTCAATTAACACACACATATATATATATATATATATATATATATATATATATATATATATATATATATATATATATATATATATGTGTGTGTGTGTGTGTGTGTGTGTGTGTGTGTGTATATATATACTTAATCGCCATCTTCTGCATTAGCGAAGGTAGCGCCAGGAAACAGATGAGGAATGGCCCTACCCACCCACATACATATGTATATACATAAACACCCACACACCCACGTATACAAACATATACATTTCAACATACACATACATATACATACCCAGACATATACATATATACACATGTACATATCCATACTTGCTGCCTTCATCCATTCCCACCGCCACCCTGCCACACAGAAAAACAGCACACACACACACACACACACACACACACACACACACACACACACACACCAAGGCAGTGCCAGGAACAGACAAAAAAAAGGCCACATTTGTTCACACTCAGTCTCTAGCTGTCATGTTTAATGCACTGAAACCACAGCTCCCTTTCCACATCCAGGCCCCTCAGACCTTTCCATGGTTTGCCCCAGACGCTTCAGATGCCCTAGTTCAATCCATTGACAGCATGTCAACCTCGGTATACCACATCGTTCCAATTTACTCTATTCCTTGCACGCCTTTCACTCTCCTGTATGTTCAGGCCCCAATTGCTCAAAATCTTTTTCACTCCATCTTTCCACCTCCAATTTGGTCTCCCACTTCTCCTCGTTCCCTCCACCTCTGACACATATATCCTCTTGGTCAATCTTTCCTCACTCATTCTCTCCATGTGACCAAACCATTTCAAAACACCCTCTTCTGCTCTCTCAACAACACTCTTTTTATTACCACACATCTCTCTTACCTTTTCATTACTTACTTCATCAAACCACCTCACACCACATATTGTCCTCAAACATCTCATTTCCAGCACATCCACCCTCTTCTGCACAACTCTATCTATAGCCCACGCCTCGCAACCATATATCATTATTGGAACCACTATTCCTTCAAACATACCCATTTTTGCTTTCCAAGATAATGTTCTCAACTTCCACACATTCTTCAATGCTCCCAGAACTTTCGCCCCCTCCCCCACCCTATGATTCACTTCTGCTTCCATGGTTCCATCCACTGCCAAATCCACTCCCAGATATCTAAATCACTTCACTTCCTCCAGTTTTTCTCCATTCAAACTTACCTCCCAATTGACTTGTCCCTCAACCCTACTGTACCTAATAACCTTGCTCTTATTCACATTTACTCTCAGCTTTCTTCTTTCACACACTCTACCAAACTCAGTCACCAGCTTCTGCAGTTTCTCACCCGAATCAGCCACCAGCGCTGTATCATCAGCAAACAACACCTACATCACTTCCCAAGCTCTCTCATCCACAACAGACTGCATACTTGCCCCTCTTAACAAAACTCTTGTATTCACCTCCCTAAGAGCCCCATCCATTAACAAATTAAACAACCATAGAGACATCATGCACCTCTGCCACAAACTAACATTCACTGAGAACCAATCACTTTCCTCTCTTCCTACACGTACACATGCCTTACATCCTCGATAAAAACTTTTCACTGCTTCTAACAACTTGCCTCCCACACCATATATTCTTAATACCTTCCACAAAGCATCTCTATCAACTCTATCAGATGCCTTCTCCAGATCCATAAATGCTACATACAAATCCATTTGCTTTTCTAAGTATTTTTCACATACATTCTTCAAAGCAAACACTTGATCCACACATCCTCTACCACTTCTGAAACCACACTGCTCTTCCCCAATCTGATGCTCTGTATATGCCTTCACCCTCTCTATCAATACCTTCCCATATAATTTCCCAGGAATGCTCAACAAACTTATACCTCTGTAATTTGAGCACTCACTGTTATCCCCTTTGCCTTTGTACAATGGCACTACGCAAGCATTCCACCAATCCTCAGGCACCTCACCATGAGTCATACACACACTGAATAACCTTACCAACCAGTCAACAATACAGTCACCCCCCTTTTTTAATAAATTCCACTGCAATACCATCCAAACCCCCTGCCTTGCCGGCTTTCATCTTCCGCAAAGCTTTTACTACCTCTTCTCTGTTTAGCAAATCATTCTCCCTAATCCTCTCACTTTGCAGACCACCTCGAACAAAACACCCTATATCTGCCACTCTATCATCAAACACATTCAATAAACCTTCACAATACTCACTCCAACTCCTCACATCACCACTAGTTGTTATCACCTCCCCATTAGCCCCCTTCACTGCAGTTCCCATTTGCTCCCTTGTCTTAAGCACTTTATTTACCTCCTTCCAAAACATCTTTTTATTCTCCCTAAAATTTAATGATACTCTCTCACCCCAACTCTCATTTGCCCTCTTTTTCACTTCTTGCACCTTTCTTTTGACCTCCTGCCTCTTTCTTTTATACATCTTCCAGTCATTTGCATTATTTCCTTGCAAAAATTGTCCAAATCCCTCTCTCTTCTCTTTCACTAATAACCTTCTTCATCCCACCACTCAGTACCCTTTCTAATCTGCCCACCTCACATGCTTCTCATGCCACAAGCATCTTTTGCACAAGCCATCACTGCTTCCCTAAATACATCCCATTCCTCCCCCACTCCCCTTACGTCCTTTGTTCTCACCTTTTTCCATTCTGTACTCAGTGTCTCCTGGTACTTCCTCACACAAGTCTCCTTCCCAAGCTCACTTACTCTGACCACTCTTTCACCCCAACATTCTTTCATCTTTTCTGAATACCTCTACAAATCTTCACTTTCGCCTTCACGAGATGATCAGACATGCCTCCAGTTGCACCTCTCAGTACATTAACATCCAAAAGTCTCTCTTTCGTGCGCCTATCAATCAACACATAATCCAATAATGCTCTCTGGCCATCTCTCCTACTTACATATGTATACTTATGTATACCTCTCTTTTCAAACCAAGTATTCCCAATCACCAGTCCTTTTTCAGCACATAAATCTACAAGCTCTTCACAATTTCCATTTATATTTATATATTGCATATTCCTTGTGTGGCGGTGTGACGATGTGAATGGATGAAGGCAGCATGTATGAATATGTACAAGTGCACACATGTATGTGCCTGTGTATGCATATGCATTTATATCGTGCAGGGAGTGCTCATCCTCCTCGAAGGCTCAGATTGGGGTGTCTAAATGTGTGTGGATGTAACCAAGATGAGAAAAAAGGGGAGGTAGGTAGTATGTTTGAGAAAAGGAACCTGGATGTTTTGGCTCTGAGTGAAACGAAGCTCAAGGGTAAAGGGGAAGAGTGGTTTGGGAATGTTTGAGAAGTAAAAGTCAGGGGTTGGTGAGAGGACAAAAGCAAGGGAAGGAGTAGCACTACTCCTGAAACAGGAGTGGTGGGAGTATGTGATAGAGTGTGAGAAAGTAAACTCTCGATTGACATGGGCAAAACTGAAAGTGGATGGAGAGAGATGGGTGATTATTGGTGCATATGCACTTGGGCATGAGAAGAAAGATCATGAGAGGCAAGTGTTTTGGGAGCAGCTGAGTGAGTGTGTTAGTAGTTTTGATGCATGAGACTGGGATATAGTGATGGGTGATTTGAATGCAAAGGTGAGTAATTTGGCAGTTGAGGGAATAATTGGTGTACATGGGGTGTTCAGTGTTGTAAATGGAAATGGTGAAGAACTTGTAGATTTGAGTGCTGAAAAAGGACTGGTGATTGGGAATACCTGGGTTAAAAAGAGAGATACATAAGTATAGGTATGTAAGTAGAAGAGATGGCCAGGGAGCATTATTGGATTACGTGTTAATTGATAGGCGCACGAAAGAGAGACTTTTGGATGTTAATGTGCTGAGAGTTGCAACTGGAGGGATGTCTGATCATTATCTTGTGGAGGTGAAGGTGAAGATTTGTAGAGGTTTTCAGAAAAGAAGAGAGAATGTTGGGGTGAAGAGAGTGGTGAGAGTGAGTGAGCTTAGGAAGGAGACCTTTGTAAGGAAGTACCAGGAGAGGCTGAGTGCAGAATGGAAAAAGGTGAGAGCAAGGGATGTAAGGGGAGTGGGGGAGGAATGGGATGTATTTAAGGAAGCAGTGATGGCTTGCGCAAAAGATGCTTGTGGCATGAGAAGCGTAGGAGGTGGGCAGATTAGAAATGGTATTGAGTGGTGGGATGAAGAAGTAAGATTGTTAGTGAAAGAGAAGAGAGGCATTTGGATGTGTTTTGCAGGGAAATAGTGCAAATGACTGGGAGATTTATAAAAGAAAGAGGCAGGAGGTCAAGAGAAAGGTGCAAGAGGTGAAAAAGAGGGCAAATGAGAGTTGGGGTGAGAGAGTATCATTAAATTTTAGGGAAAGTAAAAAGATGTTTTGGAAGGAGGCATATCAAGTGCGTAAGATAAAAGAACAAATGGGAACATCGGTGAACGGGGCTAATGGAGAGGTGATAACAGGTAGTGGTGATGTGAGAAGGAGATGGAGTATTTTGAAGGTTTGTTGAATGTGTTTGATGATCGTGGCAGATATAGGGTGTTTTTGGTGAGGTGGTGTGTGAAGTGATAGGGAGAATGATTTGGTAAACAGAGAAGAGGTATTAAAAGCTTTGCGGAAGATGAAAGCCGGCAAGGCAGCAGGTTTGGATGGTACTGCAGTGGAATTAATTAAAAAAGGAGGTGACTTCATTGTTGACTGGTTGGTCAGGATATTTGATGTATAAATGACTCATGGTGAGGTGCCTGAGGATTGGTGGAATGCATGCATAGAGCCATTGTACAAAGGCAAAGGGGATAAGAGTGAGTGCTCAAATTACAGAGGTATAAGTTTGTTGAGTATTCCTGGAAAATTATATGGGAGGGTAGTGATTGAGAGGGTGAAAGCATGTACAGAGCATCAGATTGGGGAAGAGCAGTGTGGTTTCAGAAGTGGCAGAGGATGTGTGGATCAGGTGTTTGCTTTGAAGAATGTATGTGAGAAATACTTAGAAAAGCAAATGGATTTGTATGTAGCATTTATGGATCTGGAGAAGGCATATGACAGAGTTGACAGAGATGATCTGTGTAAGGTATTAAGAATATATGGTGTGGGAGGCAAGATGTTAGAAGCAGTGAAAAGTTTTTATCGAGGATGTAAGGCATGTGTACGAGTGGGAAGAGAGGAAAGTGATTGGTTCTCAGTGAATGTCGGTTTGTGGCAGGTGTGCGTGATGTCTCCATGGTTATTTAATTTGTTTATGGATGGGGTTTTTAGGGAAGTGAATGCACAAGTTTTGGAGAGAGGGGCAAGTATGCAGGCTGTTGTTGATGAGGGAGCTTGGGAAGTGAGTCAGTTGTTGTTCGCTGATGATACAGCACTGGTGGCTGATTCGGGTGAGAAACTGCAGAAGCTGGTGACTGACTTTGATAAGTGTGTGAAATGAGAATGCTGAGAGTAAATGTCAATAACAGCAAGTTTATTAGATACAGTAGGATTTGAATGGAGAAAAACTGGAGGAAGTGAAGCGTTTTATATATCTGAGAGTGGATTTGGCAGCAGATGGAACCATGGAAACGGAAGTGAGTCATAGGGTTAGGGAGGGGGCGAAAGTTCTGGGAGTGTTGAAAAATGTGTGGAAGTTGAGAACATTATCTCAGAAAGCAAAAATGGGTATGTTTGAAGGAATAGTGGTTCCAACAATGTTGTATGGTTGTGATGCATGGGTTATAGATAGAGTTGTGAGGAGGAGGGTGGATGTGTTGGAAATGAGATGTCTGAGGACAAATGTGGCGTGAGGTGGTTTGACTGAGTAAGTAATGAAAGGGTAAGAGAGATGTGTGGTAATAAAAAGAGTGTGGTTGAGAGAGCAGAAGAGGGTGTTTTGAAATAGTTTGGTCACATGGAGAGAATGAGTGAGGAAAGATTGACCATTTCAAAACACCCTCTTCTGCTCTCTCAACCACACTCTTTTTATTACCACACATCTCTCTTACCCTTTCATTACTTACTCAATCAAACCACCTCACACCACATATTGTCCTCAAACATTCTATTTCCAACACATCCACCCTCCTCTGTACAACTTTATCTATAGTCCATGCCTCGTAACAATATAGCATTGTTGGAACTACTATTCCTTCAAACACCCACTTTTGCCCTCTGAGATAACATTCTCTCCTTCCACACATTCTTCATCGCTCCCAGAACCTTCACCCCCTCCCCAACCCTGTGACTCACTTCTGCTTCCATGGTTCCATCTGCTGCTAAGTCCACTCCCAGTTATCTAAAACACCTCACTTCCTCCAATTTTTCTCCATTCAAACTTACATCCCAATTAACTTGATCCTTAACCCAACTGAACCTAATAACCTTCCTCTTATTTACATTTACTCTCAACTTTCTCCCTTCACCCACTTTTCCAAGCTCAATCACCAACTTCTGTAGTTTCTCACTCGAATCAGCCACTAGAGCTGTATCATCTGCAAACAACAACTGACTCATTTCCTAGGCCCTCTCATCCACAACAAACCGCATACTCGCTCCTCTCTCGAAAACTCTTGCATTTACTTCCCTAACCTTACCATCCATAATCAAAGTAAACAGCTATGGGGACATCACACACCCCTGCCGAAGACTGTCATTTACTAGGAACCAATCACTCTCCTCTCTTCCTACTCATACACATGCCCTACAACCTTAGTAAAAACTTTTCACTGCTTCTAGCAACTTACCTCCCACACCATATACTATTAAGACCTTCCACAAAGCATCTCTATCAACCCTCTCATATGCCTTCTTCAGATCCATAAATGCTACATACAAACCCATCTGTTTTCTAAATATTTCTCAAACACATTCTTCAAAACAAACACCTGATCCACACATCCTCTACTGCTTAGGAAACCACACTGCTCTTCCCCAATCTGATGCTCTGTACATGCCTTCACTCTCTCATTCAGTACCCTCACATATAATTTTCCAGGAATACTCAACAAACTCATGCCTCTGTAGTTTGAACACTCACTTTTATCCCCTTTGCCTTTGTACAATGGCACTATGCATGCATTCTGCCAATCCTTAGGCACTTCACCATGATCCATACATACAATGAATGTCTTTACCAACCAATCAACAACAGTCACCCCCTTTTTTAATAAATTCTACTGCAAAACCATCCAAACCCGCCAACTTGCCGGATTTCATCTTCTGCAAAGCTTTTGCTACCTTTTCTCTTAACCAAACAACTCAGACCAAAGCACTCTATCATATCAAATACATTCAACAAACCTTCTAAATACTTACTTCATCATTACCTGTTATTACTTCCCCACTTGCCCCCTTCACCAATGTTCCCATTTGTTGTCTTGTCTTATGCATGTTATATTTCTTCTTCCAAAACATCTTTTTATTCTATCTAAAGTTTAATGATACTTTCTCACCCAAACTCTCATTTGCCCTCTTTTTCAACCCCTGCATTTTTCTCTTTACCCTCTGCCACTTTCTTTTATACATCTTCCAGTCATTTACACTCTTTCCTTGCAAGTATCGTCTAAATGCCTCCCTTTTCTCTTTCACTGACAACTTTACGTCTTCATTCCACCACTTACTACCCTTTCTAATCTGTCCACCTCCCATCTTTCTCATGCCACATGCATCTTTTGCACAAGCCATCACTGCTTCCCTAAATACATCCCATTCCTCCCCCACTCCCTTCATGTCATTTGCTCTCACCTTTTGCCATTCTACACTCAATCTCTCCTGATACTTCCTCACACAAGTCTCCTTTCCAAGCTCACTTACTCTCACCACTCTCTTCTCCCCAACATTCTCTCTTCTTTTTTGAAAACCTCTACAAATCTTAACCTTTCACCTCCACAAGATGGTGATCAGACATCCCTCCAGCTGCCCCTTTCAGCACATTAACATACAAAAGTCTTTTACATGCCTATCAATTAACACGTAATCCAATAAAGCCTTTTGACCATCTCTCCTACTCACTTATGCATACTTATGTATATCTCTCTTTTTGAACCAAGTATTCCCAGTCACCAGTCCTTTTTCAGCACACAAATCCACAAGCTCTTCACCACTTCCATTCACAACACTGAATACCCCATGTACAGCAATTATACCCTCAGCTGCCACATTACTCACCTTTGCATTCATATCACCCATCACTAATACCCAGTCTCATGCATCAAAGTTGCTGACACACTCACTCAGTTGCTCCCAAAACACTTGCCTCTCATGATCTTTCTTCTCATGACCAGGTGCAGAGGCACCAAGTCACCCATCTCTTTATATCCACTTTCAGTTTTACTCACATCAATCTAGAATTTACTTTCTTACACTTTCACATAATCCCACAACTCCTGCTTCTGGAGTAGTGCTACTCCTTCTTTTGGCTCATGTCCTCTCACCAACCCCCTGACTACTCCCAAGACTTTCCCAAACCACTCTTTTCCTTTACCCTTGAGCTCCATTTCACTCAGAGCCAGAACATCCAGATTTCTTTCCTCAAACATAGTACCTATCTCATCTTTTTTCTCATCTTGGTTACATCCACACACATTCAGACACCCCAATCTGAGCCTTCGAGGAGGATGAGCACTCCCCACTTGACTACTTCTTCTGTTTCTCTTTTTGGTAGAAGATCAATCATTACATGAGAAAACTGGTATAGATAAGAACTGGACAGCATAAAGGAAAGAAATGGCAGAAACTTTTCTTTAGTGAAGGATTGGGTTTTAATGTATTATGATAATTTGAGAGGAAGATTAGAAAATTCATGAATTAAAAGAATCTATCTTCATGAGGCAGAGTAAATGACAAAGGAGGGGTGAAAATAAGATAGAGGGCTCATTTGAGGACTATGTTGGTTAAGAAAGTGCACTGCAAACTATTTCAAGGGAGGTCTATTATTTAATTGCCTAGAGATGTTGCATGATTCTTGTTTCTGTAAAAAGATAATTGATTAATATATTCAAGTAGATGGAGAAAACACCTGTTTATCATTCTAGAACTAACATTTACAGGTAGTATACATGCTTTAGTCAGTAATTTCTTGAAAATAATATGTTGGTAATGCTTAATCAAAAATGAAATTTTGTTGATGTATTCATACGCAAGTGTTGGTCCACAAAGTTACAGCTTAAAAGAAAATAAGCACACCACTGATGATTTTTACAGCAAACCGTGGCAGCACCTCTGGAAGTACAGGTCAGGGCTCACCTGAACCTCCTCCTCCACCTCCTCCACGTAATGGAGATCTTCCCCTTGATTCCTCGGGCCTTGGCTCTTCCCTGAATGACTCAAATAATTCTACAGCCTCCAATCAGTTCTCAGAGGCTGAGTGTGATCATGATCTTGTACAGCGAAACTATGGAGGTTTGTAAATTACTGTTCTTTCTAAAAGCTATTTGTCAAATTAATGATGAAAATCATGTAAGTGTATTAATGTTATTGAGTTTTTAAGGATATAATTTTTTACATGGTGTATCAGTTGCATGCCTGAACTTTACAAATATGTAATTCTTACACATAACTGCCTTTCGTGCTTTAGTGAAATAGTGTAAGGAACAAGTGAACAATGGCCTCATTTGTAAACATCTTACCTTGACTGATTCACATGTCATGGTTCAACCCACTAACTGCCCATCTGCCCCAGTATACCGTGTCAATCCAGTTCATTCACTTCAATGCATGCCTCTTGCCCTTCTGAATATTCAGGCACTGATAAACTAAAGCTTCTTTCACACACACACACACACACGAGGGATGTGAAAAGCAAAGAGGATCACATCAGCTTACAAGGGGACCTAAACAGACTAAAATTGGTCTGATACATGGCTGATGAAATTCAGTTTGAGCAAATGTAAAGTAATGAGGATGGGACAAAAAGAAAGAAGGCCTCAATATGATTATTATTCAGCAGGAAATAAGCTTCAGGATTCTTTGTGTACTTGTGAGTCAACATTTTTATACTGTTTCCAGAATCCCATGAGGAAAACAGTAAATGAGACAAACATTTTAGCAAATATGTAAATAACTGCCAGGCATATGGATAAGGGATATTTAGCAAGTTGCCCATATCCAGCATAAAGCCAAAACTATTATATGCTTCTCAGGTATGGTCACAGCACCTAAAGAAGCATATAGATATAATGGAGAGTTTCCAGATGAGGGCAACAAAGATGGTTCCAGAAATTAGGGCTAAATTGCAGGGAAAGGCTAAAGGCTTTAAATTTTCCCATCCTGGCAGAAAAGAGTGAAGGTTGACCTCATCACAAACATTAAGGTTTTAAAACAGATCAATGAAGCGGACAGAACAGTTCTTCAAGAGACTTAGGAACAGAGCAAAACAGAGGCTATTACATGAAATTAAGCAAGAAACTTGTTTAAAAAAGATGTAGGAAGTACTTTTATAGAATAAGAGTGGTGGATAAATGGAACAGAATGACTAAGGGCATGGTTAATGCAGAGAGCATACATATATCTAAGAAGCCATATGATTGCATAGAACTCCCTCCCCATACAGTATAAATAGGTTATCACACACACACACACACACACACACACACACACACACACACACACACACACACACACACACACACGCACACACACACACACACATACACTAAGGTAAAGGTCATTCATAACCAGTATTCTAAACGTCTATGACAGGGTGAGCTCCATCTTAAATCAAGGAGAACTGTGGATAGACTGTGTTCTTGGTTGATTAAGAAACTAGCTTTGGAGGCAGATATAAGGGACTGGCTTCTTCAACAGATAGAGAACTGTTTTACGAAAGGGAGCAAAGAACACAGATAAAAGGTACATCATTAAAGTGGGCTGGAGTTACATGTAGTGTGCCACAGGTCTCAGTCTTGGGTCCACTTCTATTCTTGGTGTATGTAAATGGCATGCCTGATGATCTAGAACTGTATCCAAACATGATTGTAGATGATGCCAAGATCATAAGGGAAATAAAGAATGATGATTGCATCAGCCTGGAGGGAGACGTGGACAAATGTTGGTAAAATGTTATGCATTGTCTTCAATGTGGATATATATATTACATGACACCTAGAGACTGAGTGTGAACGAATGGGGCCTTTGTTGTCTTTTCCTAGCGCTACCTTGCTCACATGAGGGGGGGGAGGGGGTTGTTATTCCGTGTGTGGCGAGGTGGCGATGGGAATGAATAAAGGCAGACAGTATGAATTATGTACATATGTATATGTGTATATGCCTGTGTGTGTATATATATGTATACATTGAGTTGTATAGGTATGTATATTTGCGTGTGTAGACGTGTATGTATATACATGTGTATGTGGGTGGGTTGGGCCATTTTTTCGTCTGTTTCCTTGCACTATATATATATATATATATATATATATATATATATATATATATATATATATTTTGTTTTTTTTTTTTACTTTGTCGCTGTCTCCCGCGTTTGCGAGGTAGCGCAAGGAAACAGACGAAAGAAATGGCCCAACCCCCCCCATACACATGTATATACATACGTCCACACACGCAAATATACATACCTACACAGCTTTCCATGGTTTACCCCAGACGCTTCACATGCCTTGATTCAATCCACTGACAGCACGTCAACCCCGGTATACCACATCGCTCCAATCCACTCTATTCCTTGCCCTCCTTTCACCCTCCTGCATGTTCAGGCCCCGATCACACAAAATCTTTTTCACTCCATCTTTCCACCTCCAATTTGGTCTCCCTCTTCTCCTTGCTCCCTCCACCTCCGACACATATATCCTCTTGGTCAATCTTTCCTCACTCATCCTCTCCATGTGCCCAAACCACTTCAAAACACCCTCTTCTGCTCTCTCAACCACGCTCTTTTTATTTCCACACATCTCTCTTACCCTTACGTTACTCACTCGATCAAACCACCTCACATCACACATTGTCCTCAAACATCTCATTTCCAGCACATCCATCCTCCTGTTGTTGGAACCACCACTATTCCTTCAAACATACCCATTTTTGCTTTCCGAGATAATGTTCTCGACTTCCACACATTCTTCAAGGCCCCCAGAATTTTCGCCCCCTCCCCCACCCTATGATCCACTTCCGCTTCCATGGTTCCATCCGCTGCCAGATCCACTCCCAGATATCTAAAACACTTCACTTCCTCCAGTTTTTCTCCATTCAAACTCACCTCCCAATTGACTTGACCCTCAACCCTACTGTACCTAATAACCTTGCTCTTATTCACATTTACTCTTAACTTTCTTCTTCCACACACTTTACCAAACTCAGTCACCAGCTTCTGCAGTTTCTCACATGAATCAGCCACCAGCGCTGTATCATCAGCGAACAACAACTGACTCACTTCCCAAGCTCTCTCATCCCCAACAGACTTCATACTTGCCCCTCTTTCCAAAACTCTTGCATTTACCTCCCTAACAACCCCATCCATAAACAAATTAAACAACCATGGAGACATCACACACCCCTGCCGCAAACCTACATTCACTGAGAACCAATCACTTTCCTCTCTTCCTACACGTACACATGCCTTACATCCTCGATAAAAACTTTTCACTGCTTCTAACAACTTTCCTCCCACACCATATATTCTTAATACCTTCCACAGAGCATCTCTATCAACTCTATCATATGCCTTCTCCAGATCCATAAATGCTACATACAAATCCATTTGCTTTTCTAAGTATTTCTCACATACATTCTTCAAAGCAAACACCTGATCCACACATCCTCTACCACTTCTGAAACCACACTGCTCTTCCCCAATCTGATGCTCTGTACATGCCTTCACCCTCTCAATCAATACCCTCCCATATAATTTACCAGGAATACTCAACAAACTTATACCTCTGTAATTTGAGCACTCACTCTTATCCCCTTTGCCTTTGTACAATGGCACTATGCACGCATTCCGCCAATCCTCAGGCACCTCACCATGAGTCATACATACATTAAATAACCTTACCAACCAGTCAACAATAGAGTCACCCCCTTTTTTAATAAATTCCACTGCAATACCATCCAAACCTGCTGCCTTGCCGGCTTTCATCTTCCGCAAAGCTTTCACTACCTCTTCTCTGTTTACCAAATCATTTTCCCTAACCCTCTCACTTTGCACACCACCTCGACCAAAACACCCTATATCTGCCACTCTATCATCAAACACATTCAACAAACCTTCAAAATACTCACTCCATCTCCTTCTCACATCACCACTACTTGTTATCACCTCCCCATTTGCGTGGGAGCAGGGGGCCAGAAATCCTCCCCTCCTTGTATTAACTTTCTAAAATGGGAAACAGAAGGAGTCACACGGGGAGTGCTCATCCTCCTCGAAGGCTCAGAGTGGGGTGCCTAAATGTGTGTGGATGTAACCAAGATGTGAAAAAAGGAGAGATAGGTAGTATGTTTGAGGAAAGGAACCTGGATGTTTTGGCGCTGAGTGAAACGAAGCTCAAGGGTAAAGGGGAAGAGTGGTTTGGGAATGTCTGGGGAGTAAAGTCAGGGGTTAGTGAGAGGACAAGAGCAAGGGAAGGAGTAGCAATACTCCTGAAACAGGAGTTGTGGGAGTATGTGATAGAGTGTAAGAAAGTAAATTCTCGATTAATATGGGTAAAACTGAAAGCTGAGGGAGAGAGGTGGGTGATTATTGGTGCATATGCACCTGGGCATGAGAAGAAAGATCAAGAGAGGCAAGTGTTTTGGGAGCAGCTGAATGAGTGTGTTAGTGGTTTTCATGCACGAGACCGGGTTATAGTGTTGGGTGATTTGAATGCAAAGGTGAGTAATGTGGCAGTTGAGGGAATAATTGGTATACATGGTGTGTTCAGTGCTGTAAATGGAAATGGTGAAGAGCTTGTAGATTTATGTGCTGAAAAAGGACTGATGATTGGGAATACCTGGTTTAAAAAGCGAGATATACATAAGTATACTTATGTAAGTAGGAGAGATGGCCAGAGAGCGTTATTGGATTACGTGTTAATTGACAGGCGTGCGAAAGAGAGACTTTTGGATGTTAATGTGCTGAGAGGTGCAACTGGAGGGATGTCTGATCATTATCTTGTGGAGGCTAAGGTGAAGATTTGTATGGGTTTTCAGAAAAGAAGAGTGAATGTTGGGGTGAAGAGGGTGGTGAGAGTAAGTGAGCTTGAGAAGGAGACCTGTGTGAGGAAGTACCAGGAGAGACTGAGTACAGAATGGAAAAAGGTGAGAACAATGGAAGCAAGGGGAGTGGGGGAGGAATGGGATGTATTTAGGGAATCAGTGATGGATTGCGCAAAAGATGCTTGTGGCATGAGAAGAGTGGGAGGTGGGTTGATTAGAAAGGGTAGTGAGTGGTGGGATGAAGAAGGAAGAGTATTAGTGAAAGAGAAGAGAGAGGCATTTGGATGATTTTTGCAGGGAAAAAATGCAAGTGAGTGGGAGATGTATAAAAGAAAGAGACAGGAGGTCAAGAGAAAGGTGCAAGAGGTGAAAAAAAGGGCAAATGAGAGTTGGGGTGAGAGAGTATCATTAAATTTTAGGGAGAATAAAAAGATGTTCTGGAAGGAGGTAAATATATATATATATATATATATATATATATATATATATATATATATATATATATATATATTCGCTGATGACACAGCGCTGGTGGCTGATTCATGTGTGAAACTGCAGAAGCTGGTGACTGAGTTTGGTAAAGTGTGTGGAAGAAGAAAGTTAAGAGTAAATATGAATAAGAGCAAGGTTATTAGGTACAGTAGGGTTGAGGGTCAAGTCAATTGGGAGGTGAGTTTGAATGGAGAAAAACTGGAGGAAGTGAAGTGTTTTAGATATCTGGGAGTGGATCTGGCAGCGGATGGAACCATGGAAGCGGAAGTGGATCATAGGGTGGGGGTGGGGGCGAAAATTCTGGGGGCCTTGAAGAATGTGTGGAAGTCGAGAACATTATCTCGGAAAGCAAAAATGGGTATGTTTGAAGGAATAGTGGTTCCAACAATGTTGTATGGTTGCGAGGCGTGGGCTATGGATAGAGTTGTGCGCAGGAGGATGGATGTGCTGGAAATGAGATGTTTGAAGACAATGTGTGGTGTGAGGTGGTTTGATCGAGTGAGTAACGTAAGGGTAAGAGAGATGTGTGGAAATAAAAAGAGCGTGGTTGAGAGAGCAGAAGAGGGTGTTTTGAAGTGGTTTGGGCACATGGAGAGGATGAGTGAGGAAAGATTGACCAAGAGGATATATGTGTTGGAGGTGGAGGGAACAAGGAGAAGAGGGAGACCAAATTGGAGGTGGAAAGATGGAGTGAAAAAGATTTTGTGTGATCGGGGCCTGAACATGCAGGAGGGTGAAAGGAGGGCAAGGAACAGAGTGAATTGGAGCGATGTGGTATACCGGGGCTGACGTGCTGTCAGTGGATTGAATCAAGGCATGTGAAGCGTCTGGGGTAAACCATGGAAAGCTGTGTAGGTATGTATATTTGCGTGTGTGGACGTATGTATATACATGTGTATGGGGGGGGGGGTTGGGCCATTTCTTTCGTCTGTTTCCTTGCGCTACCTCGCAAACACGGGGGAGAGCGACAAAGTATAAAAAAAAAAAAATATATATAATATATATATATATATATATATATATATATATATATATATATATATATATATATATATATATTTGCTTTTCTAAGTATTTCTCACATACATTCTTCAAAGCAAATGGATTTGTATGTAGCATTTATGGATCTGGAGAAGGCATATGATAGAGTTGATAGAGATGCTCTGTGGAAGGTGTTAAGAATATATGGTGTGGATGGCAAGTTGTTAGAAGCAGTGAAAAGTTTTTATCGAGGATGTAAGGCATGTGTACGTGTAGGAAGAGAGGAAAGTGGTTTGTTCTCAGTGAATGTAGGTTTGCGGAGGGGGTGTGTGATGTCTCCATGGTTGTTTAATTTGTTTATGGATGGGGTTGTTAGGGAGGTGAATGCAAGAGTTTTGGAAAGAGGGGCAAGTATGAAGTCTGTTGGGGATGAGAGAGCTTGGGAAGTGAGTCAGTTGTTGTTCGCTGATGATACAGCGCTGGTGGCTGATTCATGTCAGAAACTGCAGAAGCTGGTGACTGAGTTTGGTAAAGTGTGTGAAAGAAGAAAGTTAAGAGTAAATGTGAATAACAGCAAGGTTATTAGGTACAGTAGGGTTGAGGGTCAAGTCAACTGGGAGGTAAATTTGAATGGAGAAAAACTGGAGGAAGTAAAGTGTTTTAGATATCTGGGAGTGGATCTGGCAGCAGATGGAACCATGGAGGCGGAAGTGGATCATAGGGTGGTGGAGGGGGCGAAAATCCTGGGAGCCTTGAAGAATGTGTGGAAGTCGAGAACATTATCTCGGAAAG
Source organism: Panulirus ornatus (assembly GCF_036320965.1). Lineage (NCBI taxonomy): Eukaryota > Metazoa > Arthropoda > Malacostraca > Decapoda > Palinuridae > Panulirus > Panulirus ornatus. The sequence goes on along the minus strand of NC_092234.1, from coordinate 40,681,808 downwards.
CAAAAATGGGTATGTTTGAAGGAATAGTGGTTCCAACAATGTTGTATGGTTGTGAGGCGTGGGCTATGGATAGAGTTATGCGCAGGAGGATGGATGTGCTGGAAATGAGATGTTTGAGGACAATGTATGGTGTGAGGTGGTTTGATCGAGTAAGTAACGTAAGGGTAAGAGAGATGTGTGGAAATAAAAAGAGCGTGGTTGAGAGAGCAGAAGAGGGTGTTTTGAAATGGTTTGGGCACATGGAGAGAATGAGTGAGGAAAGATTGACCAAGAGGATATATGTGTCGGAGGTGGGGGGAACGAGGAGAAATGGGAGACCAAATTGGAGGTGGAAAGATGGAGTGAAAAAAATTTTGTGTGATCGGGGCCTGAACATGCAGGAGGGTGAAAGGAGGGTAAGGAATAGAGTGAATTGGATCGATGTGGTATACCGGGGTTGACGTGCTGTCAGTGGATTGAATCAGGGCATGTGATGTGTCTGGGGTAAACCATGGAAAGCTGTGTAGGTATGTATATTTGCGTGTGTGGACGTATGTATATACATGTGTATTGGGGTGGGTTGGGCCATTTCTTTCGTCTGTTTCCTTGCGCTACCTCGCAAACGCGGGAGACAGCGACAAAGCAAAAAAAGAAAAAAAAAAATATATATTCTTCCTTCTTTTAAACTATTCGCCATTTCCCACGTTAGCGAGGTAGCATTAAGAACAGAGGACTGGGCCTTTTTTGGAATATCCTCACCTGGCCCCCTTTTTTCCTTCTTTTGGAAAATTAAAAAAAAAAGAAAATGAGAGGGGAGGATTTCCAGCCCCCCGCTCCCTCCCCTTTTAGTCGCCTTCTACGACACGCAGGGAATATGTGGGAAGTATTCTTAATCCCCTATCCCCCTGTCTCTCAACCACGCTCTTTTTATTTCCACACATCTCTCTTACCCTTACGTTACTTACTCGATCAAACCACCTCACACCACTCATTGTCCTCAAACATCTCATTTCCAGCACATCCATCCTCCTGCGCACAACTCTATCCATAGCCCACGCCTCACAACCATACAACATTGTTGGAACCACTATTCCTTCAAACATACCCATTTTTGCTTTCCGAGATAATGTTCTAGACTTCCACACATTCTTCAAGGCTCCCAGGATTTTCGCCCCCTCCCCCACCCTATGATCCACTTCCGCTTCCATGGTTCCATCCGCTGCCAGATCCACTCCTAGATATCTAAAACACTTTACTTCCTCCAGTTTTTCTCCATTCAAACTTACCTCCCAATTGACTTGACCCTCAACCTTACTGTACCTAATTACCTTGCTCTTATTCACATTTACTCTTAACTTTCTTCTTTCACACACTTTACCAAACTCAGTCACCAGCTTCTGCAGTTTCTCACATGAATCAGCCACCAGTGCTGTATCAGCAGCGAACAACAACTGACTCACTTCCCAAGCTCTCTCATCCCCAACAGACTTCATACTTGCCCCTCTTTCCAAAACTCTTGCATTCACATCCCTAACAACCCCATCCATAAACAAATTAAACAACCATGGAGACATCACACACCCCTGCCGCAAACCTACATTCACTGAGAACCAATCACTTTCCTCTCTTCCTACACGTACACATGCCTTACATCCTCGATAAAAACTTTTCACTGCTTCTAACAACTTGCCTCCCACACCATATATTCTTAATACCTTCCACAGAGCATCTCTATCAACTCTATCATATGCCTTCTCCAGATCCATAAATGCTACATATAAATCCATTTGCTTTTCTAAGTATTTCTCACATACATTCTTCAAAGCAAACACCTGATCCACACATCCTCTACCACTTCTGAAACCACACTGCTCTTCCCCAATCTGATGCTCTGTACATCTACACATGGTAGAGGATGTGTGGATCAGGTGTTTGCTTTGAAGAATGTATGTGAGAAATACTTAGAAAAGCAAATGGATTTGTATGTAGCATTTATGGATTTGGAGAAGGCATATGATAGAGTTGATAGAGATGCTCTGTGGAAGGTATTAAGAATATATGGTGTGGGAGGCAAGTTGTTAGAAGCAGTGAAAAGTTTTTATCGAGGATGTAAGGCATGTGTATATGGTGTGGGAGGCAAGTTGTTAGAAGCAGTGAAAAGTTTTTATCGAGGATGTAAGGCATGTGTACGTGTAGGAAGAGAGGAAAGTGATTGATTCTCAGTGAATGTAGGTTTGCGGCAGGGGTGTGTGATGTCTCCATGGTAGTTTAATTCTTTTATGGATGGGGTTGTTAGGGAGGTGAATGCAAGAGTTTTGGAAAGAGGGGCAAGTATGAAGTCTGTTGGGGATGAGAGAGCTTGGGAAGTGAGTCAGTTGTTGTTCGCTGATGATACAGCGCTGGTGGCTGATTCATGTGAGAAACTGCAGAAGCTGGTGACTGAGTTTGGTAAAGTGTGTGAAAGAAGAAAGTTAAGAGTAAATGTGAATAAGAGCAAGGTTATTTTATTAGGTACAGTAGGGTTGAGGGTCAAGTCAATTGGGGGGTGAGTTTGAATGGAGAAAAACTGGAGGAAGTAAAGTGTTTTAGATATCTGGGAGTGGATCTGGCAGCGGATGGAACCATGAAAGCGGAAGTGGATCATAGGATGGGGGAGGGGGCGAAAATTCTGGGAGCCTTGAAGAATGTGTGGAAGTCGAGAACATTATCTAGGAAAGCAAAAATGAGTATGTTTGAAGGAATAGTGGTTCCAACAATGTTGTATGGTTGCGAGGCGTGGGCTATGGATAGAGTTGTGCGCAGGAGGATGGATGTGCTGGAAATGAGATGTTTGAGGACAATGTGTGGTGTGAGGTGGTTTGATCGAGTAAGTAACGTAAGGGTAAGAGAGATGTGTGGAAATAAAAAGAGCGTGGTTGAGAGAGCAGAAGAGGGTGTTTTGAAATGGTTTGGGCACATGGAGAGAATGAGTGAGGAAAGATTGACCAAGAGGATATATGTGTCGGAGGTGGAGGGAACGAGGAGAAGAGGGAGACGAAATTGGAGGTGGAAAGATGGAGTGAAAAAGATTTTGTGTGATCGGGGCCTGAACATGCAGGAGGGTGAAAGGACGGCAAGGAATAGAGTGAATTGGAGCGATGTGGTATACCGGGGTTGACGTGCTGTCAGTGGATTGAATCAGGGCGTGTGAAGCTTCTGGGGTAAATCATGGAAAGCTGTGTAGGTATGTATATTTGCGTGTGTGGACGTATGTATATACATGTGTATGGGGGTGGGTTGGGCCATTTCTTTCGTCTGTTTCCTTGCACTACCTCGCAAACGCGGGAGACAGCGACAAAGCAAAAAAAAAAAAAGAAATATATATATATATATATATATATATATATATATATATTTTTTTTTTTTTTTATACTTTCTCGCTGTCTCCCGCGTTTGCGAGGTAGCGCAAGGAAACAGACGAAAGAAATGGCCCAACCCCCCCATACACATGTACATACACACGTCCACACACGCAAATATACATACCTACACAGCTTTCCTTGGTTTACCCCGGACGCTTCACATGCCTTGATTCAATCCACTGACAGCACGTCAACCCCTGTATACCACATCGCTCCAATTCACTCTATTCCTTGCCCTCCTTTCACCCTCCTGCATGTTCAGGCCCCGATCACACAAAATCCTTTTCACTCCATCTTTCCACCTCCAATTTGGTCTCCCTCTTCTCCTCGTTCCCTCCACCTCCGACACATATATCCTCTTGGTCAATCTTTCCTCACTCATTCTCTCCATGTGCCCAAACCATTTCAAAACACCCTCTTCTGCTCTCTCAACCATGCTCTTTTTATTTCCACACATCTCTCTTACCCTTACGTTACTTACTCGATCAAACCACCTCACACCACACATTGTCCTCAAACATCTCATTTCCAGCACATCCATCCTCCTGCGCACAACTCTATCCATAGCCCACGCCTCGCAACCATACAACATTGTTGGAACTACTATTCCTTCAAACATACCCATTTTTGCTTTCCGGGATAATGTTCTCGACTTCCACACATTTTTCAAGGCTCCCAAAATTTTCGCCCCCTCCCCCACCCTATGATCCACTTCCGCTTCCATGGTTCCATCGCTGACAGATCCACTCCCAGATATCTAAAACACTTCACTTCCTCCAGTTTTTCTCCATTCAAACTCACCTCCCAATTGACTTGACCCTCGACCCTACTGTACCTAATAACCTTGCTCTTATTCACATTTACTCTTAACTTTCTTCTTCCACACACTTTACCAAACTCCGTCACCAGCTTCTGCAGTTTCTCACATGAATCCGCCACCAGCGCTGTATCATCAGCGAACAACAACTGACTCACTTCCCAAGCTCTCTCATCCCCAACAGACTTCATACTTGCCCCTCTTTCCAAGACTCTTGCATGTACCTCCCTAACAACCCCATCCATAAACAAATTAAACAACCATGGAGACATCACACACCCCTGCCGCAAACCTACATTCACTGAGAACCAATCACTTTCCTCTCTTCCTACACGTACACATGCCTTACATCCTCTATAAAAACTTTTCACTGCTTCTAACAACTTGCCTCCCACACCATATATTCTTAATACCTTCCACAGAGCATCTCTATCAACTCTATCATATGCCTTCTCCAGATCCATAAATGCTACATACAAATCCATTTGCTTTTCTAAGTATTTCTCACATACATTCTTCAAAGCAAACACCTGATCCACACATCCTCTACCACTTCTGAAACCACACTGCTCTTCCCCAATCTGATGCTCTGTACATGCCTTCACCCTCTCAATCAATACCCTCCCATATAATTTACCAGGAATACTCAACAAACTTATACCTCTGTAATTTGAGCACTCACTCTTATCCCCTTTGCCTTTGTACAATGGCACTATGCACGCATTCCGCCAATCCTCAGGCACCTCACCATGAGTCATACATACATTAAATAACCTTACCAACCAGTCAACAATACAGTCACCCCCTTTTTTAATAAATTCCACTGCAATACCATCCAAACCTGCTGCCTTGCCGGCTTTCATCTTCCGCAAAGCTTTTACTACCTCTTCTCTGTTTACCAAATCATTTTCCCTAACCCTCCTTCCAAAACATCTTTTTATTCTCCCTAAAATTTAATGATACTCTCTCACCCCAACTCTCATTTGCCCTTTTTTTCACCTCTTGCACCTTTCTCTTGACCTCCTGTCTCTTTCTGTTATACGTCTCCCACTCAATTGCATTTTTTCCCTGCAAAAATCGTCCAAATGCCTCTCTCTTCTCTTTCACTAATACTCTTACTTCTTCATCCAACCACTCACTACCCTTTCTAATCAACCCACCTCCCACTCTTCTCATGCCACAAGCATCTTTTGTGCAACCCATCCCTGATCCCCTAAATACATCCCATTCCTCCCCCACTCCCCTTACTTTCATTGTTCTCACCTTTTTCCATTCTGTACTCAGTCTCTCCTGGTACTTCCTCACACAAGTCTCCTTCCCAAGCTCACTTACTCTCACCACCCTCTTCACCCCAACATTCACTCTTCTTTTCTGAAAACCCATACAAATCTTCACCTTAGCCTCCACAAGATAATGATCAGACATCCCTCCAGTTGCACCTCCCTTGCGTAAGACAAGGGAGCAAATGGGAACTTCAGTGAAGGGCGCAAATGGGGAGGTGATAACAAGTAGTGGTGATGTGAGGAGATGGAGTGAGTATTTTGAAGGTTTGTTGAATGTGTTTGATGATAGAGTGGCAGATATAGGGTGTTTTGGTTGAGGTGGTGTGCAAAGTGAGAGGGTTAGGGAAAATGATTTGGTAAACAGAGAAGAGGTAGTAAAAGCTTTGCGGAAGATGAAAGCCGGCAAGGCAGCGGGTTTGGATGGTATTGCAGTGGAATTTATTAAAAAAGGGGGTGACTGTATTGTTGACTGGTTGGTAAGGTTATTTAATGTATGTATGACTCATGGTGAGGTGCCTGAGGATTGGCGGAATGCGTGCATAGTGCCATTGTACAAAGGCAAAGGGGATAAGGGTGAGTGCTCAAATTACAGAGGTATAAGTTTGTTGACAGGCGTGCGAAAGAGAGACTTTTGGATGTTAATGTGCTGAGAGGTGCAACTGGAGGGATGTCTGATCATTATCTTGTGGAGGCTAAGGTGAAGATCTGTATGGGTTTTCAGAAAAGAAGAGTGAATGTTGGGGTGAAGAGGGTGGTGAGAGTAAGTGAGCTTGAGAAGGAGACCTGTGTGAGGAAGTACCAGGAGAGACTGAGTACAGAATGGAAAAAGGTGAGAACAATGGAAGCAAGGGGAGTGGGGGAGGAATGGGATGTATTTAGGGAATCAGTGATGGATTGTGCAAAAGATGCTTGTGGCATGAGAAGAGTGGGAGGTGGGTTGATTAGAAAGGGTAGTGAGTGGTGGGATGAAGAAGTAAGAGTATTAGTGAAAGAGAAGAGAGAGGCATTTGGACGATTTTTGCAGGGAAAAAATGCAATTGAGTGGGAGATGTATAAAAGAAAGAGGCAGGAGGTCAAGAGAAAGGTGCAAGAGGTGAAAAAAAGGGCAAATGAGAGTTGGGGTGAGAGACTATCAGTAAATTTTAGGGAGAATAAAAAGATGTTCTGGAAGGAGGTAAATAAAGTGCGTAAGACAAGGGAGCAAATGGGAACTTCAGTGAAGGGCGCAAATGGGGAGGTGATAACAAGTAGTGGTGATGTGAGAAGGAGATGGAGTGAGTACTTTGAAGGTTTGCTGAATGTGTTTGATGATAGAGTGGCAGATATAGGGTGTTTTGGTCGAGGTGGTGTGCAAAGTGAGAGGGTTAGGGAAAATGATTTGGTAAACAGAGAAGAGGTAGTGAAAGCTTTGCGGAAGATGAAAGCCGGCAAGGCAGCAGGTTTGGATGGTATTGCAGTGGAATTTATTAAAAAAGGGGGTGACTGTATTGTTGACTGGTTAGTAAGGTTATTTAATGTATGTATGACTCATGGTGAGGTGCCTGAGGATTGGCGGAATGCGTGCATAGTGCCATTGTACAAAGGCAAAGGGGATAAGAGTGAGTGCTCAAATTACAGAGGTATAAGTTTGTTGAGTATTCCTGGTAAATTATATGGGAGGGTATTGATTGAGAGGGTGAAGGCATGTACAGAGCATCAGATTGGGGAAGAGCAGTGTGGTTTCAGAAGTGGTAGAGGATGTGTGGATCAGGTGTTTGCTTTGAAGAATGTATGTGAGAAATACTTAGAAAAGCAAATGTATTTGTATGTAGCATTTATGGATCTGGAGAAGGCATATGATAGAGTTGATAGAGATGCTCTGTGGAAGGTATTAAGAATATATGGTGTGGGAGGAAAAGTGTTAGAAGCAGTGAAAAGTTTTTATCGAGGATGTAAGGCATGTGTACGTGTAGGAAGAGAGGAAAGTGATTGGTTCTCAGTGAATGTAGGTTTGCGGCAGGGGTGTGTGATGTCTCCATGGTTGTTTAATTTGTTTATGGATGGGGTTGTTAGGGAGGTAAATGCAAGAGTTTTGGAAAGAGGGGCAAGTATGAAGTCTGTTGGGGATGAGAGAGCTTGGGAAGTGAGTCAGTTGTTGTTCGCTGATGATACAGCGCTGGTGGCTGATTCATGTGAGAAACTGCAGAAGCTGGTGACTGAGTTTGGTAAAGTGTGTGGAAGAAGAAAGTTAAGAGTAAATGTGAATAAGAGCAAGGTTATTAGGTACAGTAGGGTGGAGGGTCAAGTCAATTGGGAGGTGAGTTTGAATGGAGAAAAACTGGAGGAAGTGAAGTGTTTTAGATATCTGGGAGTGGATCTGGCAGCGGATGGAACCATGGAAGCGGAAGTGGATCATAGGGTGGGGGAGGGGGCGAAAATTCTGGGGGCCTTGAAGAATGTGTGGAAGTCAAGAACATTATCTCGGAAAGCAAAAATGGGTATGTTTGAAGGAATAGTGGTTCCAACAATGTTGTATGGTTGCGAGGCGTGGGCTATGGATAGAGTTGTGCGCAGGAGGATGGATGTGCTGGAAATGAGATGTTTGAGGACAATGTGTGGTGTGAGGTGGTTTGATCGAGTGAGTAACGTAAGGGTAAGAGAGATGTGTGGAAATAAAAAGAGCGTGGTTGAGAGAGCAGAAGAGGGTGTTTTGAAGTGGTTTGGGCACATGGAGAGAATGAGTGAGGAAAGATTGACCAAGAGGATATATGTGTCGGAGGTGGAGGGAACGAGGAGAAGAGGGAGACCAAATTGGAGGTGGAAAGATGGAGTGAAAAAGATTTTGTGTGATCGGGGCCTGAACATGCAGGAGGGTGAAAGGAGGGCAAGGAATAGAGTGAATTGGAGCGATGTGGTATACCGGGGTTGACGTGCTGTCAGTGGATTGAATCAAGGCATGTGAAGCGTCTGGGGTAAACCATGGAAAGCTGTGTAGGTATGTATATTTGCGTGTGTGGATGTATGTATATACATGTGTATGGGGGGGGTTGGGCCATTTCTTTCGTCTGTTTCCTTGCGCTACCTCGCAAACGCGGGAGACAGCGACAAAGTATAAAAAAAAAAAAAAAAAAAAAAAAAGTTTGTTGAGTATTCCTGGTAAATTATATGGGAGGGTATTGATTGAGAGGGTGAAGGCATGTACAGAGCATCAGATTGGGGAAGAGCAGTGTGGTTTCAGAAGTGGTAGAAGATGTGTGGATCAGGTGTTTGCTTTGAAGAATGTATGTGAGAAATACTTAGAAAAGCAAATGGATTTGTATGTAGCATTTATGGATCTGGAGAAGGCATATGATAGAGTTGTTAGAGATGCTCTGTGGAAGGTATTAAGAATATATGGTGTGGGAGGCAAGTTGTTAGAAGCAGTGAAAAGTTTTTATCGAGGATGTAAGGCATGTGTACGTGTAGGAAGAGAGGAGAGTGATTGGTTCTCAGTGAATGTAGGTTTGCGGCAGGGGTGTGTGATGTCTCCATGGTAGTTTAATTCTTTTATGGATGGGGTTGTTAGGGATGTGAATGCAAGAGTTTTGGAAAGAGGGGCAAGTATGATGTCTGTTGGGGATGAGAGAGCTTGGGAAGTGAGTCAGTTGTTGTTCGCTGATGATACAGCTCTGGTGGCTGATTCATGTGAGAAACTGCAGAAGCTGGTGACTGAGTTTGGTAAAGTGTGTGAAAGAAGAAAGTTAAGAGTAAATGTAAATAAGAGCAAGGTTATTAGGTACAGTAGGGTTGAGGGTCAAGTCAATTGGGAGGTGAGTTTGAATGGAGAAAAACTGGAGGAAGTGAAGTGTTTTAGATATCTGGGAGTGGATCTGGCAGCGGATGGAACCATGGAGGCGGAAGTGGATCATAGGGTGGGGGAGGGGGCGAAAATTCTGGGAGCCTTGAAGAATGTGTGGAAGTCGAGAACATTATCTCGGAAAGCAAAAATGGGTATGTTTGAAGGTATAGTGGTTCCAACAATGTTGTATGGTTGCGAGGCGTGGGCTATGGATAGAGTTGTGCGCAGGAGGATGGATGTGCTGGAAATGAGATGTTTGAGGACAATGTGTGGTGTGAGGTGGTTTGATCGAGTAAGTAACGTAAGGGTAAGAGAGATGTGTGGAAATAAAAAGAGCGTGGTTGAGAGAGCAGAAGAGGGTGTTTTGAAATGGTTTGGGCACATGGAGAGAATGAGTGAGGAAAGATTGACCAAGAGGATATATGTATCGGAGGTGGAGGGAACGAGGAGAAGAGGGAGACGAAATTGGAGGTGGAAAGATGGAGTGAAAAAGATTTTGTGTGATCGGGGCCTGAACATGCAGGAGGGTGAAAGGAGGGCAAGGAATAGAGTGAATTGGAGCGATGTGGTATACCGGGGTTGACGTGCTGTCAGTGGATTGAATCAAGGCATGTGAAGCGTCTGGGGTAAACCATGGGAAGCTGTGTAGGTATGTATATTTGCGTGTGTGGACGTATGTATATACATGTGTATGGGGGTGGGTTGGGCCATTTCTTTCGTCTGTTTCCTTGCGCTACTTCGCAAACGTGGGAGACAGCGACAAAGCAAAAAAAAAAAATATATATATATATATATATATATATATATATATAAATATATATATATATATATATATATATATATATATATATATATATATATATATATATATATATATATATATATATATGATAGATTTGATAGAGATGCTCTGTGGAAGGTATTAAGAATATATGGTGTGGGAGGCAAGTTATTAGAAGCAGTGAAAAGTTTTTATCGAGGATGTAAGGCATGTGTACGTGTAGGAAGAGAGGAAAGTGATTGGTTCTCAGTGAATATAGGTTTGCGGCAGGGGTGTATGATGTCTCCATGGTTGTTTAATTTGTTTATGGATGGGGTTGTTAGGGAGGTGAATGCAAGAGTTTTGGAAAGAGGGGCAAGTATGAAGTCTGTTGTGGATGAGAGAGCTTGGGAAGTGAGTCAGTTGTTGTTCGCTGATGATACAACGCTGGTGGCTGATTCATGTGAGAAACTGCAGAAGCTGGTGACTGAGTTTGGTAAAGTGTGTGAAAGAAGAAAGTTAAGAGTAAATGTGTATAAGAGCAAGGTTATTAGGTACAGTAGGGTTGAGGGTCAAGTCAATTGGGAGGTAAGTTTGAATTGAGAAAAACTGGAGGAAGTAAAGTGTTTTAGATATCTGGGAGTGGATCTGGCAGCGGATGGAAGCGGAAGTGAATCATAGGGTGGGGCAGGGGGTGAAAATCCTGGGAGCCTTGAAGAATGTTTGGAAGTCGATAACATTATCTCGCAAGGCAAAAATGGGTATGTTTGAAGGAATAGCAGTTCCCACAATGTTGTATGGTTGCGAAGTGTGGGCTATGGATAGAGTTGTGCGCAGGAGGGTGGATGTGCTGGAAATGCAATGTTTAAGGACAATGTGTGGTGTGAGGTGGTTTGATCGAGTAAGTAATGTAAGGGTAAGAGAGATGTGTGGAAATAAAAAGAGCGTGGTTGAGAGAGCAGAAGAGGGTGTTTTGAAATGGTTTGGGCACATGGAGAGAATGAGTGAGGAAAGATTGACCAAGAGGATATGTGTCGGAGGTGGAGGGAATGAGGAGAAGTGGGAGACCAAATTGGAGGTGGAAAGATGGAGTGAAAAAGATTTTGAGTGATCGGGGCCTGAACATGCAGGAGGGTGAAAGGAGGGCAAGGAATAGAGTGAATTGGATCGATGTGGTATACCGGGGTTGACGTGCTGTCAGTGGATTGAATCAGGGCATGTGAAGCGTCTGGGGTAAACCATGGACAGTTGTGTGGGGCCTGGATGTGGAAAGGGAGCTGTGGTTTCGGGCATTATTGCATGACAGCTAGAGACTGAGTGTGAACAAATGGGGCCTTTGTTGTCTTTTCCTAGCGCTACCTCACACACATGAGGGGGGAGGGGGATGGTATTCCATATGTGGCGAGGTGGCGATAGGAATGAATAAAGGCAGACAGTGTGAATTGTGTGCATGGGTATATATGTATGTGTCTGTGTGTGTATATATATGTGTACATTGAGATGTATAGGTATGTATATTTGCGTTTGTGGACGAGTATGTATATACATGTGTATGGGGGTGGGTTGGGCCATTTCTTTCGTCTGTTTCCTTGCGCTACCTCGCAAACGCGGGAGACAGCGACAAAGGAAAATAAATATAAAATATATATATATATATATATATATATATATATATATATATATATATATATATATATATATATATATATCCCTGGGGATAGGGGAGAAAGAATACTTCCCACGTATTCCCTGCGTGTCGTAGAAGGCGACTAAAAGGGAAGGGAGCGGGGGGCTGGAAATCCTCCCCTCTCATTTTTCTTTTTTTTTTTTCCAAAAGAAGTAACAGAGAAGTGGGTCAGGTGAGAATATTCCCTCAAAGGCCCAGTCCTCTGTTCTAAACGCTACCTCGCTATCGCGGGAAATGGCGAATAGTATGAAAGAAAGAAAGAATATATATATATATATATATATATATATATATATATATTTTTTTTTTTCATACTTTGTCGCTGTCTCCCACGTTTGCGAGGTAGCGCAAGGAAACAGACGAAAGAAATGGCCCCCCCCCATACACATGTATATACATACGTCCACACACACAAATATACATACCTACACAGCTTTCCATGGTTTACCCCAGACGCTTCACATGCCTTGATTCAATCCACTGACAGCACGTCAATCCCGGTATACCACATCGCTCCAATTCACTCTATTCCTTACCCTCATTTCACCCTCCTGCATGTTCAGGCCCCGATCACACAAAATCTTTTTCACTCCATCTTTCCACCTCCAATTTGGTCTCCCTCTTCTCCTTGCTCCCTCCACCTCCGACACATATATCCTCTTGGTCAATCTTTCCTCACTCATCCTCTCCATGTGCCCAAACCACTTCAAAACACCCTCTTCTGCTCTCTCAACCACGCTCTTTTTATTTCCACACATCTCTCTTACCCTTACGCTACTCACTCGATCAAACCACCTCACACCACACATTGTCCTCAAACATCTCATTTCCAGCACATCCATCCTCCTGCGCACAACTCTATCCATAGCCCACGCCTCGCAACCATACAACATTGTTGGAACCACTATTCCTTCAAACATACCCATTTTTGCTTTCCGAGATAATGTTCTCGACTTCCACACATTCTTCAAGGCCCCCAGAATTTTCGCCCCCTCCCCCACCCTATGATCCACTTCAGCTTCCATGGTTCCATCCGCTGCCAGATCCACTCCCAGATATCTAAAACACTTCACTTCCTCCAGTTTTTCTCCATTCAAACTCACCACCCAATTGACTTGACCCTCAACCCTACTGTACCTAATAACCTTGCTCTTATTCACATTTACTCTTAACTTATATATATATATATATATATATATATATATATATATATTCTTTTTTCCTTTCGTACTATTCGCCATTTCCCGCATTAGCGAGGTAGCGTTATCAACAGAGGACTGGGCCTTAGAGGGAATATCCTCACCTGGCCCCCCTCTCTGTTCCTTCCTTTGGAAAAAAAAAAAAAAAAAAAAACGAGAGGGGAGGATTTCCAGCCACCCGCTCCCTCCCCTTTTAGTCGCCTTCTACGACACGCAGGGAATACGTGGGAAGTATTCTTTCTCCCCTATCCCCAGGAATAATATATATATATATATATATATATATATATATATATATATATATATATATATATATATATATATATATATATATATATATTATTCCTGGGGATAGGGGAGAAAGAATACTTCCCATGTATTCCCTGCATGTCATGGAAGGCGACTAAAAGGGGAGGGAGCAGAGGGCTGGAAATCCTCCTTTCTCATTATTTTTTTAATTTTCCAAAAGAAGGAACAGAGAAGGGGGCCAGGTGAGGATATTCCCTCAAAGGCCCAGTCCTCTGTTCTTAACGCTACCTTGCTAACGCGGGAAATGGTGAATAGTTTGAAAGAAAAGATATATATATATATTCTATTTGATTATTATACTTTGTCACTGTCTCCCGCGTTAGTGAGGTAGCGTAAGGAAACAGACGAAAGAATGGCCCAACCCATCCACATATACATGTATATACATACACGTCCACACACGAAAATATACATACCTATACATATATATATACACACACAGACATACATATATACACATGTACATAATTCATACTGTCTGCCCTTATTCATTCCCTTCGCCATCCTGCCATACATGAAATACTAACCCCCTCTCCTCACATGTGCATGAGGTAGCGCTAGGAAAAGACAAAAAAGGCCCCATTCGTTCACACTCAGTCTCTAACTGTCATGTATATTGCACCAAAACCACAGCTCCTTTTCCACATCCAGGCCCCACAGAACTTTCCATGGTTTACCCCAAACGCTTCACATGCCCTGGTTCAATCCATTGACAGCACGTCGACCCCGGTATACCACATCATTCCAATTCACTCTCTTCATTGCACGCCTTTCACCCACCTGCATGTTCAGGCCCCGATCACTCAAAATCTTTTTCACTCCATCTTTCCACCTCCAATTCGGTCTCCCATTTCTCCTTGTTCCCTCCATCTATGACACATATATCCTCTTGGTCAATCTTTCCTCACTCATTCTCTCCATGTGACCAAACCATTTCAAGTCACCCTCTTCTGCTCTCTCAACCTCACTTTTTATTACCACACATCTCTCTTACCCTAATATTACTTACTCGATCAAACCACCTCACACCACATATTGTCCTCAAACATCTCATTTCCAGCACATCCACCCTCCTCTGCACAACTCTATCTATAGCCCATGCCTCGCAACCATATAACATTGTTGGAACCACTATTCCTTCAATCATACCCATTTTTGCTTTCCGAGATAATGTTCTTGACTTCCACACATTCTTCAACGCTTCCAGAACTTTCGCCCCCTCCCCCACCCTATGATTCACTTCCATTTCCATGGTTCCATCCGTTGCCAAATCCACTCCCAGATATCTAAAACACTTCACTTCCTCCAGTTTTTCTCCATTCAAACTTACCTCCAAATTGACGTGTCCCTCAACCCTATTGTACCCAATAACCCTGCTCTTATTCACATTTACTCTCAGCTTTCTTCTTTCACATACTTTACCAAACTCAGTCACCAGCTTCTGCACTTTCTCACACGAATCAGCCACCAGTGCTGTATCATCAGTGAACAACAACTGACTCACTTCCCAAGCTCTCTCATCCAGAACAGAATGCATACTTGCCCCTCTTTCCAAAACTCTTGCATTCACCTCCCAAACAACCCCATCAATAAACAAATTAAACAACCATGCAGACATCACACACCCCTGCTGTACACCTACATTCACTGAGAACCAATCACTTTCCTCTCTTCCTACACGTACACATGCCTTACATCCTCGATAAAAACTTTTCACTGCTTCTAACAACTTGCCTCCCACACTATATATTCTTAATACCTTCCACAGAGCATCTCTATCAACTCTATCATATGCCTTCTCCAGATTCATAAATGCTACATACAAATCCATTTGCTTTTCTAAGTATTTCTCACATACATTCTTCAAAGCAAACACCTGATCCACACATCCTCTACCATTTCTGAAACCACACTGCTCTTCCCCAATCTGATGCTCTGTACAAGCCTTCACCCCCTCAATCAATACCCTCCCATATAATTTCCCAGGAATACTCAACAAACTTATACCTCTGTAATTTAAGCACTCACTTTTGTCCCCTTTGCCTTTGTACAATGGCACTATGCAAGGATTCCGCCAATCCTCAGGCACCTCACCATGAGTCATACATATATTACATAACCTTACCAGCCAGTCAACAATACAGTCACCCCCTTTTTTAATAAATCCCACTGCAATACCACATATTTTTCTCACATATTTGCCATTGCCCACGTTAGTGAGGTAGCGTTGAGAATAGAGGACTAAGTCTTAGAGAGAAAGTTCTCACATGGCCCCCTTCTCTGTTTTTCCTTCTGGAAAACTAAAAACTGGAGGGGAGGATTATATATATATTATTTTATTATTATACTTAATGGCTGTTTGCTGCATCAGCGAGGTAGCACCAAGAAATATGAAGAATGGCCCATCCACTCATATACACATATATATACCTAAACTCCCATACACACATATATGCATACATAGACATACATATATATATATATACACATGTACATACTCATACTTGCTTGCCTTCATCCATTCCTGTTGCTACCTTGCTACACAGGAAATAGCATCCCCCCCTTCAGTAAGGTAGCACTAGGAAAAGACAAAAAAAGGACACATTCGTTCACACTCAGTCTCTAGCTATCATGTGTAATGCACCAAAACCACAGCTCCCTATCTACATCCAGGTCCCACAGACCTTTCCATGGTTTACCCCAGACATTTCACATGCCCTGGATCAGTCCATTGACAGCACGTCGACCATGGTATACTACATTGTTCCAAGGATGTAAGGCATGTGTACAAGTAGGAAGAGAGGAGAGTGATTGGTTCCTAGTGAATGTCACTGTGTGGCAGGGATGTGTGATGTCCCCATGGTTGTTTAATTTGTTTATGGATGGGGTAGTTAGGGAGATAAATGCAAGAGTTTGGGAGAGAGGGATGAGTATGCAGTCTGTTGTGGATGAGAGGGCCTGGGAAGTGAGTCAGTTCTTGTTTGCCAGTGATACAGCTCTAATGGCTGATTTGTGAGAAAATGCAAAGGTTGGTGACTGATTTTGAAAAAGTGTGTGAACAGACAAAGTTGAGAGTAAATGTGAATGAGAGCAAGGTTATTAGGTTCGGTAGGATGGAGGGACAAGTTAATTGGGATGTAAGTTTGAATGGAGAAAAATTGGAGGAAGTGAAGTGTCTTAGATGTCTGGGAGTGGACTTAGCAGCAGATAGAACCATAAAAGTGGAATTGAGTCACAGGGTGGGGGAGGGGGCGAAGGTTCTGGGAGTGATGAAGAATGTGTGGAAGGAGAGAACATTATCTTGGACAGCAAAAATGGGTATGTTTGAAAGACAAGTAGTTCCAATAATGTTATATGATTGCGAGGCATAGGCTATAGATAGGGTTGTACGGAGGAGGATGGATGTGTTGGAAATGAAATGTTTGAGGACAGTTTGTGGTGTAAGGTGGTTTGATCGAGTAAGTAATGTAAGGGTAAGAGAGATGTGTAGAAATGAAAAAGGTATGATTGAGAGAGCAGAAGAGGGTGTGTTGAAGTGGTTTGGACATATGTAGAGAACGAGTGAGGAAAGATTGATGACGTGGAGATATGTGTCAGAAGTAGAGGGAACAAGAAGTGGGAGACCCTTGGATGTGGAAGGATGGAGTGAAAAGGATTTTGAGTGATTGGGGCCTGAGCACACAGGAAGGTGAGGCTTGCTAGGAATAGAGTCATGAGTGAATGGGCCATTCTTTGTCTGTTTCCTGGCACTAGCTTGCTGACATAGTAAATGGCGATCAAGTAAAACAAATAAATATACATGTATATTTTTTATTTCTATTATTATTTATTATTATACTCAAATGCTGTTTCCTGTATCAGCGAGGAAGCACTAGGAAACAGACAAAGAACGGCTCTTCCACTCACATACGTGCACATATACATACATATACATATCAACATATACATACACATATACATATATATATATATATTCTTTTCTTTCTTTCAAACTATTCGCCATTTCCCGCGTTAGCAAGGTAGCGTTAAGAACAGAGGACTGGGCCTCGGAGGGAATATCCTCACCCGGCCTCGTTCTCTGTTCCCTCTTTTGGAAAATTAAAAAAAAAAAAGAGAGGGGAGGATTTCCATACATAGACATATACACATATGTACATATTCATGCTTGCCTTCATCTATCCTTGTGCTACCCCGCCCCACAGGAAACAGCATTGCTACCCCCTGCTTCAGCAAGGTAGTGCCAGGAAAACAGACAAAAAAGGCCACATTTGTTCACACTTAGTCTCCAGCTATCATGTGCAATCCAGGCCTCTTTGTATATATATACAGTACTGTCAGAAAATACTGGTGGGCCCTTTTTACAGTGTGACGCAACATATGAAAGTACCAGTAAACAAGATAAAACAGGTACCCCCCAGTGCTTTGTATGACATCTCTTGGTCAAAATACAATCCTGAAGGCACTTGGGAACAGATGCTGCAAGATGATGAAGGTATGTATGTTGGGTAAACGTTATCCCAAATATCCTGGATGGCAGCCTGGAACATAGGAGTGCTAGATGTATCCTGCCCACACAACTGTGGCTTTATAATAGACCAAATGTTCTCAATGGGGTTAAAGTCCAGTGAATTACCTGGCCAGTCCTGACTGTATGTCATATCACAAAATGCAAACCAGTCACTTATTAACTTAGCAGTGTGGCACAGTACAACGTCTTGCATAAAAATATCATGGTACACCATCTTGCATATAGATATTACAACCAGTATTCTCACACAACAGCTCCAGGTATTGAATATGATTCATAGTCACATTTCAAGGTAAAGACACAAGACTTCCAACACCATTATAGCCAAAAGCCCCCCAAACCATTAGTGAGTCTGGAAATTTTACAGTTGCTTGAATGTATTTAGGGTTGTATGGGTCACAACCTGACCTCTGGTACACTTCGCCCCAATGGCTGCCAATAACATCAAATGTAGCCTCACCAGACCACAACACTTTCTTCCACTTTTCGTCATTCCACTGCAAGTATTATTGGCAAATGTGAGTCTATTCTTGCACTGGCAGTCTCTAATAAGCAGTTTCTTGCGAGGCATACACTTTTTGAATTTCAAGAACGTACAGCCACATGACCAAGTAGCCTAGGATTGTCGTCCTTCAACTGTCGTGCTGTAATATGTGGATTCTTGTCTACTAGTACCTTCACAGTGCATTAGGAAGTGATACAAGGTAGTCCAAGTCATTTCTTTCAAGTAGGAATGTCAATGCCACACGATCAATGAAGCGCTTCATCCATCTTTACACTGTTCGTAGTTTCAGCAATTTCTTTATTGTACTTCCCTGCCTTGTACAAGGATACAACAGCAGCAATATCCTCTTTAGACAAGTCATTAGGGCCAGGCATTGCAGCATAAACCAACTACAAAGCACAAGTGGGTAGCATAAAAAAGCGGATGTCAGAAAAAAAACTTTGACCCACCACGATAGCTCCAGGCACCCATTGCTACCCTAGGGCTCCCTCCCCTCCCCACCAACGTCCATGAGCTGACCCAGTATTTTTCGTTGTTTCAGAGTCATGTTTTGGGGGTATGTTACAAACTGGCGAAAAATACTGGCACAGGCCCTATCTGCCAATTGTTTCTGGGGTAGGAGCAAAAAAATTCTACCTCTGTATTTCCTGTGTCATAGAAGGCAACTAAGGGGACTGGAGCTGGGAGTTGGAACTTCCCCTTTTCTTATTTCAATTTCTAAAAGAAGGAACGGAAGAAGGAGTCAAACAGGGATTGCTCATCCCCTTTGAAGGTTCATGCTTGGATGTCTAAATGTGTGTGGATGTAACCAAGATCTGGCTTTGGGTGAAACAAAGCTCAAAGGCAAAGAGGTTGAATGGTTTGGAAACATCATAGGAGTAAAGCCAAGGGATGATGAGAGGATAAAACCTTAGAAGGGAGTAGCACTACTCCTGAAGCAGGAGTTGTGGGAGTGAAACAAAGCTCAAAGGCAAAGAGGTTGAATGGTTTGGAAACATCATAGGAGTAAAGCCAAGGGATGATGAGAGGATAAAACCTTAGAAGGGAGTAACACTACTCCTGAAGCAGGAGTTGTGGGAGTGTGTGATAGAGTGTAATAAAGTAAATTCTAAATTGATGTGGATAGAAATAAAAGTGGATTGTAAAGATGGGAGATTATTAGTGCTTATGCATCTGGTCCCTCACCACTTTGCCCATAAACAGAATATCAAAAAACACATTCCTAGATGCAGACTTACCTTTGCCAGAAACCTTACATCCTCTTCTCTTCCTAATTGCACATGTTCCTTACTCCCCTATTAAAAAACTTCACTGCATTTAGTAATACCATTCAGTCCACTTTCTCCAGATGCTTAAATTGCCTATAAAGATCACTTTCTTCCTCCAAATACTTTAGCAAATTTTCAGAGCACACACTTCGTCCACTCTGCCCTATATTTATATATGCATAAATAATTAAGAACCACTCAGGTCATACACCAGATCCTGAACTTATCATGCTAATTTAATCAAGTAGTGAAAACTTCCTGAATTTACTTGGGACATACCCTATCACATGAAATATACTAGCTAAATCCCAGTGACCTTCTCTTTGATCTAAAGGATAACACCACCTACAGTATTTTCTTGAGACATATTTTGCTGTACATTGCATCTTTAATGCTAATTGGCTAAAAAGGTTAATTTATTTGGTGTGGAAGATTCACCTGGTATCATCATAGATAATTCATTTTTGGTATTCACCATTATTTTGAAATGGTATTTTTGTTGTCAACTATGCTAAACAGCTTAGGTTACTTAAGGTCTACACATGAAATACATCTTAAGAGCATCTAACAATTAACTAGATCAGCTGATTAAACTGGAGTAAGTTTATACATTCTATTTCTCAATAAATATACATGTATTTGGTACAGTATGTTTATTCTTACAAAACACAGGTATTATATTCAGTACTGTATTGTGAAACCAAGGATGTTAGTCAATTCTGCAACCCAATTTTAGGTAGGTATTTTCCAAATCTGCATGCTAACATTTTGGTATTTTTTTATAAAATGCATTTAGTACAGGCTTTAAATTGTATTGCAAGGGACTTTTGCATATAAGATATATAAAATAAATTTACTAAGAATTTTATCAAAATTTTTTGAGTATTATACAGCGTAACATCTTGTTTACTGTAACCTATGATAAAGCAAGTGAATATATCCTGCAGATCTTTTGAATATATCTGACAAATGAATGAGCATTTGAAAATCCAAAACTGTAATACTGTTTCTACAAAATGCTGATGTAAGTAATATAAAGCAACCTTTTAAATCTTTCACATTCCAGTGATATATTTGATAGAGATTGACTTTCATTTGCTTTCTTAGAGATAGTCAAGTATATAAATTGTTTGTCAGGATATATTTCACCAGATTCTCTACTGCTATAGGAATTTCAAAGGAATCATTACTGTACTTCACTATACTTGGTTTAAATCACATGTACATAGCATGTCGAATGCACCTTGGCTGTTACTGTTCTATTTGTTTCTTTCACTGTTTTCATTGTTGAGAATAGCACTTATTCCTGAGGTGCTCTGGTGTTATAAGATCAATGAGAATGTCTAATTTCTTTTACATTTTTAAGCAGTAAAACTCATGAAGAAAATGTGTGAAATTCAGGTAGAATATAGTAATCTTTTGTTTTGCTTACCTTTCCATTAAGTCTAAAGAATTTTTACCATTTACTTTAATTAATAAAGGTTATTTTTAAAACAAACATTTCTTAAAGAGAGAGAAGAATTATATGACATGCATTTTATATATTCATTGATTTATATTATTATACTTTGTCGCTGTCTCCCGCGTTAGCGAGGTAGCACAAGGAAACAGATGAAAGAATGGCCCAACCCACCCACATACACATGTATATACATATACGTCCACACATATACATACCTATGCATCTCAATGTATACATATATATATACACACACCGACACATACATATATACACATGTGCATAATTCATACTGTCTGCCCTTATTCATTCCTGTTGCCACCCCGCCACACATGAAATAATAACCCCCTCCCCCTGCATATGCACGAGGTAGTGCTAGGAAAAGACAACAAAGGCCACATTCGTTCACACTCAGTCTCTAGCTGTCATATGTAATGCACCGAAACCACAGCTCCCTTTCCACATCCAGGCCCACAGAACTTTCCATGGTTTACCCCAGACGCTTCACATGCCCTGGTTCAATCCACTGACAGCACGTCAACCCCAGTATACCATATCGTTCCAATTCACTCTATTCCTTGCACGCCTTTCACCCTCCTGCATGTTCAGGCCTCGATCTCTCAAAATCTTTTTCACTCCATCTTTCCAACTCCAATTTGGTCTCCCACTTCTCCTTGTTCCCTCCACCTCTGACACATATATCCTCTTTGTCAATCTTTCCTCACTCATTCCCTCCATGTGACCAAACCATTTCAAAACACCCTGTTCTGCTCTCTCAACCACACTCTTTTTATTACCACACATCTCTCTTACCCTTTCATTACTTACTCGATCAAAACACCCACACCCAGGGTTCCCAGGCCACTGGGAAAATGAGAAAAACCCGGGAATTTTTATTTGAGGTGCTCCCGGCCAGGAAAAGGCCTGGAAAACGTGTAAAATTGAAAATGTCCAGGAAAAACCCTTGAAACGGAAGTTAGGAAAAGGTTACTTCCCTTGGGCCTCATTTGTCCCTCGTTTTCGTACCCTGAATATACTTTATTGCTACATTGTGGCTTTTTTGTAGGGCAAGTTGTATGGTACAAATCGAACTGAAATCGCGGTCTCGATAGCAGTTGCTCACATCTGTTATGGAGTAATGAAAGCAATGGTTAATAATAATTGTGATGGCCAATTTTTTGAAAAAACGTGCTTCGCATTTGCCAAGTCAACTCTTATTGACTCAGATTGGGTTAAAGTCTTTTTTTCCCAATGCAGTATTGTTAAATACAAATACGTTCAGAGATTGCAAAATTTTTATAAATAGCGCATGTTTACTTTCAAAGCGTTTAGTTAGCATTGAATTGGAACCAAGAACTTTAACAAGAGAGAAACATCAAGAATTAAGAGTATGGGTGATGAAAATGAATTTTTACCAAACTTAGGATAACAGTGATCTTTCTGGAAATCCTTTGAATGCTATAGATTTCAAATATTTTAGGTAAACGGCCTTAGTCACAGTGCTGAGTCAGAAAATTTCTGTATCATGCAAATTGGTCATCTTGTAGCTTATAAAGCATTGAAAGCCAGCCTCATACAAAAAGCTCTTGATAGTCCTGTCAATACAAGTCCAATCCTAAATCATTAGAACTAACATGGTAACTAAGTTATAACTGTGTTCAATAGAACAAACACAAACCAATGATCACTGTTATCCACATGGTTTGTCCATTGAAGTCCATTTAAGATTAAGTGGGCTGAAAATCCTGTAGAAAATATCCTGGAAAAAGCCTTGAATTTTATGCCAGTAAAAGAGTGGGAACCCTGCACACCACATATTTTCCTCAAACATCTCATTTCCAGCACATCCACCCTCCTCCACACAACTCTATCTATAGCCCACGCCTCAGAGCCACATATCGTTGTTGGAACCACTATTCCTTCAAACATACCCATTTTTGCTTACCAAGATAACGTTCTTGACTTCCACACATTCTTCAGTGCTCCCAGAACTTTCGCCCCCTTCCCCACCCTTTCATTCACTTCTGCTTCCATGGTTCCATCCGCTGCCAAATCCACTCCCAGATATCTAAAACACTTCACCAAAACCCTTCATACATATGCATTTTTTTTTTTTTTTTTTTATACTTTGTCGCTGTCTCCCGTGTTTGCGAGGTAGCGCAAGGAAACAGACGAAAGAAATGGCCCCCCCCCCCATACACATGTACATACACACGTCCACACACGCAAATATATATACCTACACAGCTTTCCATGGTTTACCCCAGACGCTTCACATGCCTTGATTCAATCCACTGACAGCACGTCAACCCCTGTATACCACATCGCTCCAATTCACTCTATTCCTTGCCCTCCTTTCACCCTCCTGCATGTTCAGGCCCCGATCACACAAAATCTTTTTCACTCCATCTTTCCACCTCCAATTTGGTCTCCCTCTTCTCCTCGTTCCCTCCACTTCCGACACATATATCCTCTTGGTCAATCTTTCCTCACTCATTCTCTCCATGTGCCCATACCATTTCAAAACACCCTCTTCTGCTCTCTCAACCACGCTCTTTTTATTTCCACACATCTCTCTTACCCTTACGTTACTTACTCGATCAAACCACCTCACACCACACATTTTCCTCAAACATCTCATTTCCAGCACATCCATCCTCCTGCGCACATCTCTATCCATAGCCCACGCCTCGCAACCATACAACATTGCTGGAACCACTATTCCTTCAAACATACCCATTTTTGCTTTCCGAGATAATGTTCTCGACTTCCACACATTTTTCAAGGCTCCCAAAATTTTCGCCCCCTCCCCCACCCTATGATCCACTTCCGCTTCCATGGTTCCATCCGCTGACAGATCCACTCCCAGATATCTAAAACACTTCACTTCCTCCAGTTTTTCTCCATTCAAACTCACCTCCCAACCGACTTGACCCTCACCCCTACTGTACCTAATAACCTTGCTCTTATTCACATTTACTCTTAACTTTCTTCTTCCACACACTTTACCAAACTCAGTCACCAGCTTCTGCAGTTTCTCACATGAATCAGCCACCAGCGCTGTATCATCAGCGAACAACAACTGACTCACTTCCCAAGCTCTCTCATCCCCAACAGACTTCATACTTGCCCCTCTTTCCAGGACTCTTGCATTTACCTCCCTAACAACCCCATCCATAAACAAATTAAACAACCATGGAGACATCACACACCCCTGCCGCAAACCTACATTCACTGAGAACCAATCACTTTCCTCTCTTCCTACACGTACACATGCCTTACATCCTCATATACAGACATATACATATATACACATGTACATATTCATACATGCTGCCTTCATCCATTGCTTCTGCCACCCCACCACACATGAAATGGCACCCCCCTTCACATGCATGCCCGCAAGGAAGTGCTAGGAAAAGACAACAAATGCCACATTTGGTCACACAGCTCCCTTTCCACATCCAGGCCCCACAAAACTTTCCATGGTTTACCCCAAAAGCTTCACATGCCCTGTTTCACATGTCCTGGTTTAATCCATTGACAGCATGTCGACCCTGGTATACCACATCGATCCAATGCACTCTATTTCTTGCACGCCTTTCACTCCTGTATGTTCAGGCCCCGGTCACTCAAAATCTTTTTCACTCCATCCTTCCACCTCCAGTTTGGTCTCCCATTTCTCCTCATTCCCTCCACCTCTGATACATATATCCTCTTTGTCAATCTATCCTCACTTATTCTCTCAATGTGACCAAACCATCTCAATACACCCTCTTCTGCTCTCTCAACCACACTCTTTTTATTACCACACATCTCTCTTACCCTTACATTACTTACTCGATCAAACCACCTCACATCACACATTGTCCTCAAACATCTCATTTCCAACACATCAACCCTCCTCCACACAACCCTATCTATAGCCCATGCCTCACAACCATATAACATTGTTGGAACCACTATTCCTTCAAACATACCCATTTTTGCTTTCCGAGATAACGTTCTCGCCTTCCACACATCGTTCAACACTCCCAGAACCTTCACCCCCTCCCCACCCTGTGACTCATTTCCACTTCCATGGTTCCATCCGCTACCAAATCCACTCCCAGATATCGAAAACACTTCACTTCCTCCAGTTTTTCTCCATTCAAACTTACCTCCCAATTTACTTGTCCCTCAACCCTACTGAACCTAATAACCTTGTTCTTATTCACATTTACTCTCAGCTTTCTTCGTTCAAACAATTTACCAAACTCAGTCACCAGCTTCTGCAGTTTCTCACACGAATCAGCCACCAGCGCTGTATCATCAGCGAACAACTCCTGCCTCACTTCCTAAGCCCTCCTATCCACAACAGACTGCATACTTGCTCCTCTCTCCAAAACTCTTGCATTCACCTCCTTAACAACCCAATCCATAAACAGATTTAACAACCATGGATACATCACTCACCCCCGCCACAAACTGACATTCACTGGGAACCAGTCACTTTCCTCTCTTCCTACACGTACAAATGCCATACATCCTCGATAAAAACTTTTCACTGCTTCTAGCAACTTACCTCCCACACCATATACTCTTAATACCTTCTACAGAGCATCTCTATCAACTCTATCATATGCCTTCTCCAGATCCATAAATGTTACATACAAATCCATTTGCTTTTCTAAGTATTTCTCACATACATTCTTCAAAGCAAACACCTGATCCACACATCCTCTACCACTTCTGAAACCACACTGCTCTTCACCAATCTGATGATCCATACATGCCTTCACCCTCTCAATCAATACTCTCTTATATAATTTCCCAGGAATACTCAACAAACTTATACCTCTGTAATTTGAACACCCACCTGTATCCTCTTTGCCTTTGTACATTGGCACTATGCATGCATTCTACCAATCCTCGGGCTTTCCACCATGAACCATACATACATTGAATATCCTTACCAACCAGTCAGTAACACAGTCACCCCCTTTTTTTAATAAATTCCACAGCAACAGCAATACCATCCAAATCTGCCCCCTTGCCGGCTTTCATCTTCCGCAAAGCATTCTCTACCTCTTCTCTGTTTACCAAATCATTCTCCCTAACCCGTTCACGTTGCACACCACCTCAATCAAAACACTCTATATGTGCCAGTCTATCAACGAACACATTCAACAAACCTTGAAAATACTCACTCCATCTCTTTCTCGCTTCACCACTACTTGTTATTACCTCCCCATTAGCCTCCATCACCGATGTTCCCATTTGTTCTCTTGTCTTATGCACTTTATTTACCTCCTTCCAAAACATCATTTTATTTTACCTAAAGTTTAATGATACTCTCTCACCCCAACCCTCATTTACCCTCTTTTTCACCTCTTGCACCTTTCTCTTGACCTCCTGCCTCTTTCTTTTATACATCTCCCAGCCATTCAAACTACTTCCCTGTAAAAATTGTCCAAACACCTCTCTCTTCTCTTTCACTAACAATCTTACTTCTTCATCCCACCAATGACACCCTTTCTAATCTGCCCACCTCCCACCTTTCTCATACCACAAGCATCATTTGCACAAGCCATCACTGCTTCCCTAAATACAACCTATTCCTCCCCCACTCCCCTTATGTCATTTGCTCTTACCTTTTTCCATTCTGCACTCAATTCTCACAAGTCTCCTTTCCAAGCTCACTTACTCTCACCACTCTCTTCATCCCAACATTCTGTCGTCTTTTCTGAAAACCTCTACAAATGGGCATAGGCTGTAGATGGGGTTGTGCAGACGAGGGTGGATGTGTTGGAAATGAAATGTTTGAGGACAATATGTAGTGTAAGGTGGTTTGATCGAGTAAGTAATGATAGGGTAAGAGAAATGTGTGGCAATAAAAGGAATGTGGTTGAGAGAGCAGAAGGGGGTGTATTTAAATAGTTTGGTCATACGGAGAGAATAAGTGAGGAAAGATTGACAAAGAGGATATATGTGTCCGAGGTGGAGGGAATGAGAAGTGGGAGACCATATTGGAGGTGCAAGGATGGAATGAAAAAGATTTTGAGTGATCAGGGCCGGAACATACAGGAGGGTTAAAGGCGTGCAAGGAATAGAGTGAATTGGAATGATGTGGTATACCGGGGTCGGCGTGCTGTCAATGGAAATGGCAAATAGTATGAAAGAAAAAGAAAAGATATATATTTTTTTTTTTTTTTTTTTTCAAACTATTCGCCATTTCCCGTGTTAGCGAGGTAGCATTAAGAACAGAGGACTGGGCCGTTGAGGGAATATCCTCACCTGGCCCCCTTCTCTGTTCCTTCTTTTGGGGGAAAAGAAAAAAAACGAGAGGGGAGGATTTCCAGCCCCCCGCTCCCTCCCCTTTTAGTCGCCTTCTATGACACGCAGGGAATACGTGGGAAGTATTGTTTCTCCCCCATCCCTGGGGATAGGGGAGAAAGAATACTTCCCCCGCATTGCTCACGTGTCGTAGAAGGTGACTAAAGGGAATGAGAGCGGGGGGCTGGAAACCCACTGCTCCTTGTATTTTAACTTTCTAAAAGGGGAAACAGAAGAAGGAGTCACGCGGGGAGTGCTCATCCTCCTCGAAGGCTCAGATTGGGGTGTCTAAATGTGTGTGAATGTAACCAAGATGAGAAAAAAGGAGAGATAGGTAGTATGTTTGAGGAAAGGAACCTGAATGTTTTGGCTCTGGGTGAAACGATGCTCAAGGGTAAAGGGGAAGAGTGGTTTGGGCGTAAAGTCAGGGGTTAGTGAAAGGACAAGAGCAAGAATAGCACTACTCCTGAAACAGGAGTGATGGGAGTATGTGACAGAGTGTAAGAAAGTAAACTCTAGATTGATAAGGGTAAAACAGAAAGTGGATGGAGAGAGAGATGGGTGATTATTGGTGCATATGCACCTGGGCATGAGAAGAATGATCATGAGAGGCAAGTGTTTTGGGAGCAGCTGAGTGAGTGTGTTAGTAGTTTTGATGCACGAGACCGGGTTATAGTGATGGGTGATTTGAATGCAAAGTGAGTAATGTGGCAGTTGAGGGAATAATTGGTGTACATGGGTGTTCAGTTTTGTAAACGGAAATGGTGAAGAGCTTGTAGATTTATGTGCTGAAAAAGGACTGGTGATTGGAAATACCTGGTTTAAAAAGAGAGATATACATAAGTATACATATGTAAGTAGGAGAGATGGCCAGAGAGTGCTATGGGATTACGTGTTAATTGATAGGCGTGCGAAAGAGAGACTTTTGGATGTTGATGTGCTGAGAGGTGCAACTGGAGGGAAGTCTGATCATTATCTTGTGGAGGCAAAGGTGAAGATTTGTAGAGGTTTTCAGAAAAGAAAAGAGAATGTTGAGGTGAAGAGAATGATGAGAGTAAGTGAGCTTGGGAAGGAGACTTGTGTAAGGAAGTACCAGGAGAGACTGAGTACAGAATGGAAAAAGGTGAGAACAAAGGACATAAGGGGAGTGGGGAGGAATAGGATGTATTTAGGGAAGCAGTGATGGCTTGCAGAAAAGATGCTTGTGGCATGAGAAGCGTGGGAGGTGGGCAGATTAGAAAGGGTCGTGAGTGGTGGGATGAAGAAGTAAGATTATTAGTGAAAAAGAGGCAGGAGGTCAAAAGAAAGGTGCAAGAGGTAAAAAAGAGGGCAAATGAGAGTTGGGGTGAGATAGTATCATTAGATTTTAGGGAGAATAAAAAGATGTTTTGGAAAGAGGTAAATAAAGTGCGTAAGACAAGGGAACAAATGGGAACTTCAGTGAAGGGGGCTAATGTGGAGGTGATAACAAGTAGTGGTGATGTGAGAAGGAGATGGAGTGAGTATTTTAAAGGTTTATTGAATGTGTTTGATGACAGAGTGGCAGATATAGGGTGTTTTGGTCGAGGTGGTGTGCAAAGTGAGAGGGTTAGGGAGAATGATTTGGTAAACAGAGAAGAGGTAGTAAAAGCTTTGCGAAAGATCAAAGCTGGCAAGGCAGCAGGTCTGGATGGTATTGCAGTGGAATTTATTAAAAAAGGGGGTGACTGTATTGTTGACTGGTTGGTAAGGTTATTTAATGTGTGTATGACTCATGGTGAGGTGCCTGAGGATTGGTGGAATGCTTGCATAGTGGCCATTGTACAAAGGCAAAGGGGATAAAAGTGAGTGCTCAAATTACAGAGGTATAAGTTTGTTGAGTATTCCTGGTAAATTATATGGGAGGGTATTGGTTGAGAGGGTGAAGGCATGTACAGAGCATTAGATTGGGAAAGAGCAGTGTGGTTTCAGAAGTGGTAGAGGATGTGTGGATCAGGTGTTTACTTTGAAGAATGTATGTGAAAAATACTTAGAAAAGCAAATGGATTTGTATGTAGCATTTATGGATCTGGAGAAGGCATATGACAGAGTTGATAGAGATGCTCTGTGGAAGGTATTAAGAATATATGGTGTGGGAGGCAAGTTGTTAGAAGCAGTGAAAAGTTTTTATCGAGGATGTAAGGCATGTGTACGTGTAGAAAGAGAGGAAAGTGATCGGTTCCCAGTAAATGTTGGTTTGCGGCAGGGGTGTGTGAAGTCTCCATGGATGTTTAATTTGTTTATGGATGGGGTTGTTAGGGAGGTGAATGCAAGAGTTTTGGAAAGAGGTGCAAGTATGCAGTCTGTTGTGGATGAGAGAGCTTGGGAAGTGAGTCAGTTGTTGTTCGCTGATGATGCAACGCTGGTGGCTGATTCAGGTGAGAAACTGCAGAAGCTGGTGACTGAGTTTGGTAAAGTGTGTGAAAGAAGAAAGCTGAGAGTAAATGTGAATAAGAGCAAAGTTATTAGGTACAGTAGGGTTGAGGGACTGGGAGGTAAGTTTGAATGGAGAAAAACTGGAGGAAGTGAAGTGTTTTAGATATCTGGGAGTGGATCTGGCAGCAGATGGAACCATGGAAGCGGAAGTGAATCATAGGATGGGGGAGGGGGCAAAAGTTCTGGGAGCGTTGAAGAATGTGTGGAAGTTGAGAACATTATCCCGGAAAGCAAAAATGGGTATGTTTGAAGGAATAGTGGTTCCAACAATGTTCTATGGTTGCGAGGCTTGGCCTATAGATAGAGTTGTGCAGAGGAGGGTGGATGTGCTGGAAATGAGATGTTTGAGGACAATATGTGGTGTGAGGTGGTTTGATCGAGTAAGTAATAATAGGGTAAGAGAGATGTGTGGCAATAAAAAGAGTGTGGTTGAGAGAGCAGAAGAGGATGTTTTGAAATAGTTTGGTCACATGGAGAGGATGAATGAGGAAAGATTGACCAAAAGGATATATGTGTCAGAGGTGGAGGGAACGAGGAGAAATGGGAGACCAAATTGGAGGACGGAAGATGGAGTGAAAAACCTTTTGAGTGAACAGGGCCTGAACATGCAGGAGGGTGAAAGGAGTGCAAGGAATAGAGTGAATTAGAACGATGTGGTATACCACGGTCGACGTGCTGTCAATGTATTGAACCAGGGGCATGTGAAGCATCTTGGGTAAACCATGGAAAGTTCTGTGGGGCCTGGATGTGGAAAGGGAGCTGTGGTTTTGGTGCATTATTACATGACAGCTAGAGACTGAGTGTGAACGAATGTGGCCTTTTTTGACTTTTCGTAGCGCTACCTCACACACATGAGGGGGGAGGGGGTAGTTATTTCATGTGTGGCGGGGTGGTGATGGGAATGAATAAAGGCAGACAGTATGAATTACGTACATGTGTATATATGTATATGTCTGTGTGTATATATATATGTATACATAGAAATGTGTAGGTATGTATATTTGCGTGTGTGGACGTGTATGTATATACATGTGTATGTGGGTGGGTTGGGCCATTCTTTCATCTGTTTCCTTGCGCTACCTCACTAACGCAGGAGACAGCGACAAAGTGAAATAAATAAAATAAAATTATATATATTTTTCTCTTTTTTCTTTTCCACCTAATTTCCTTTCCCAGATTAGCAAGGTAGTATCAGAAACAAACAATCAGTGGCCTTATTTGCACACATCCTATCTCTAGCTCTAATGTATGATATACCAAAACTAGAGTCCCATCCACAGCTGAGACCCACAGACTAATGTATAGTTTATCTTGACCTTTTCCCATACCCTGGTTAAGCCCATTAACAGCATGTCATCTCCTATATATCGTATCACTCATCTTTTATGAAACATGTGTCTCTTGCAGTCCTGAATGTTTAAGCCCCGATATTCCAGAACCCCCCTTTACTTCATTGTTCCATCTCCTAGTAGGTCTCTCCCTCCCCCTTTTTTCTTTCTTTTCTCACACATAGAAAGTCTTGGTCAGTCTCTATTCACATATCCTTGTATTTCAGTACACCTGCTCAGCTTACTACCACACCTCTTTCTGACAAAATCATTTCTTATATAATCAACCCACCTTGTGGCATAAGGCCTTAGCCATTTCACTTCCATCACATCAAACCTATTCCTTTCATTTGTTATCAATGCCTATGACTTAATACGACAGTAGTGGGGGTTACTAAACATTCAAACATTCCCATCTTTGGCCTTACAGACAAAGACTTCTTCCACTTGCTCCTCACACACTTAGGATCTTAATCTGCTTTTCCATCCTGTGGCTTAATTCAGCTCCATTTGCTGTTATTTCCACTCCCATACACCTAAAGCTCTCCATTTTTTTCTCATTCTCCTTTTGTTTTTTTTTGCCGTTGTCTCCCATGTTTGCGAGGTAGCGCAAGGAAACAGACAAAAGAAATGGCCCAACCCACCCCCCTACACATGTATATACATACACGTCCACACACGCAAATATACATACCCATACATCTCAATGTACACATATATATACACACACAGACACATACATATATACACATGCACACAGTTCACACTGTCTGTCTTTATTCATTCCCATCGCCACCTCGCCACACATGGAATAACATCCCCCTCCCCCCTCATGTGTGCGAGGTAGCGCTAGGAAATGACAACAAAGGCCCCAGTTCATTCACACTCAGTCTCTAGCTGTCATGCAATAATTCCCGAAACCACAGCTCCCTTTCCACATCCAGGCCCCACAGAACTTTCCATGGTTTACCCCAGACGCTTCACATGCCCCAGTTCAATCCACTGACAGCACGTCGACCCCTGTATACCACATCGATCCAATTTACTCTATTCCTTGCCCGCCTTTCACCCTCCTGCATGTTCAGGCCCCGATCACTCAAAATCTTTTTCACTCCATCTTTCCACCTCCAATTTGGTCTCCCACTTCTCCTCGTTCCCTCCACCTCTGACACATATATCCTCTTGGTCAATCTTTCCTCACTCATTCTCTCCATGTGCCCAAACCATTTCAAAACACCCTCTTCTGCTCTCTCAACCACGCTCTTTTTATTTCCACACATCTCTCTTACCCTTACATTACTTACTTGATCAAACCACCTCACACCACACATTGTCCTCAAACATCTCATTTCCAGCACATCCACCCTCCTGCACACAACTCTATCCATAGCCCACGCCTCGCAACCATACAACATTGTTGGAACCACTATTCCTTCAAACATACCCATTTCTGCTTTCGGAGATAATGTTCTCGACTTCCACACATTCTTCACGGCTCCCAGGATTTTCGCCCCCTCCCCCACCCTATGATTCACTTCCGCTTCCATGGTTCCATCCGCTGCCAGATCCACTCCCAGAAATTTAAAACACTTTACTTCCTCCAGTTTTTCTCCATTCAAACTTAACCTCCCAATTGACTTGACCCTCAACCCTACTGTACCTAATAACCTTGCTCTTATTCACATTTACTCTTAACTTTCTTCTTTCACACACTTTACCAAACTCAGTCACCAACTTCTGCAGTTTCTCACGTGAATCAGCCACCAGCCACCACACATCCTCTACCTCTTCTGAAACCACACTGCTCTTCCCCAATCTGATGCTCTGTACATGCCTTCACCCTCTCAATCAATACCCTCCCATATAATTTACCAGGTATACTCAACAAACTTATACCTCTGTAATTTGAGCACTCACTCTTATCCCCTTTGCCTTTGTACAATGGCACTATGCACGCATTCCGCCAATCCTCAGGCACCTCACCATCAATCATACATACATTAAATAACCTTACCAACCAGTCAACAATACAGTCACCCCTTTTTTAATAAATTCCACTGCAATACCATCCAAACCTACTGCCTTGCCGGCTTTCATCTTGCACAAAGCTTTTACTACCTCTTCTCTGTTTACCAAATCATTTTCCCTAACCCTCTCACTTTGCATACCACCTCAACCAAAACACCCTATATCTGCCACTCTATCATCACACACATTCAACAAACCTTCAAAATACTCACTCCATCTCCTTCTCACATCACCACTACTTGTTTCCATTTTAGACACATTTAAACCATCCTAATTCATCCTTGCTGCACCTCTTTACCTTACTTTCATTCATTTTTACTTTCAGCTTTCTTCTTACACACACTTGCAAACTCTGCCACCACATTTTATTGTTTCTTTTTGGAGTCTGCCATCAGAGCTGTGATGTCTGCAAACAGCACACACACACACACATATACACACACACACACACACACACACACACACACACACACACACACACACACACACCCATCACAAGGTTACTGCTGACCTACCTCTTGCTCAAAGATCCTTCCATAAACATATTAAACAGCCATGATGGCATCACACATCCTTGATGCAGACCTACCTTCACTTGGAACAACTCACCCTCATCTCTTCCTCACTGCACAAATACTGTACTTCCCTGGTAAAAACTCCTTACTGCATGTAGTAACCATCCATTTACCCCATATATCTGTATCATTTTCCATAATGTCGATCTCTCAATCATATCAAATGCTTTTTTCAAGATCCACGTGTCATGTGATGTATTACTCACAAGCAAACACCTTGTCCACACACCCTCTACCTCTCTTGAAGCCACATTGCTTCTCCCCAATTAAGTGCTCATACATAACAACCAACTCTCAGTCTGTACGTTGCCATACTCCTTATCAGGTATACTAAATAGGCTAAGTATGATCTGAACATTCTTTTTTCTCTCCTTTTCTTTATAGAAGGACATTTATACATGCACTTCACCATTCCTCAGGCACCTCACCTTGGGCCATATGTATATCAAACATGAATAAGCAGTCAGCAATGCTGCCATTCCCTCCCTTAAGAAACTTAACTGCAGTTGCACCATTTATTGATACACCTCATTTTGTCCTGTAATTCTCTATTTGTATTGGCATATGGGGAGTTTAATGCTCGTCAGACCCCATCTCTTGAAAGTTTTCTGCTGTCATACAACTTAAAATTTATGTATGTTTGTATTGACCCTGTCCTCACGTCATATACTATTCATCCATCACTTTTATACAGTAAAAGTACATCTATATATCTTTTTAAATGTTTCTTATTTGATTTCAAGTTATGGCCTCTAGTTGCTTTATCCCTACATATATTGAAGACCTATTCACTAGCAATATCATCATTCTTAAAAACTTAAGGTTGTGAGGCAATATCATCACTCTTAAAAACTTAAGGTTGTGACCAGGTCACCCATCACTCTTTTCTCTTCCAAGGTAGGCAGATTTAGAGCCTTTAGCCTTTCCTTATAATTCATCTCTCTCAGTTCTAGTACCATCTTTGTTACTCTCTTCTAGCCCTTCTCTCTTAACTCGTAATTTTGGCCTTGTATAGTATATGAAGAGCATGCTAAATATTTCCATATCTATATACTTGCAAGCTCTTTTAATATTTGTCAGTAGATAGTTGGTCTTCTTAAGTATTCTCCTGATGTGAGACACTAGCAATATTTTGATGCCCAAGCTCTCACTCATCCTTGTTTTTCATCTGCATACATAATTAAGTGGAACACCTTACCTTTCGGCAAGTCATTTACTTAGATCAAGAAGAATAATGGTCCTGGTACAAAACCCTGTTGTACTCTGATGTTCCTCTTAATCCATTAGAGGAAGTTCTTTGATGTTCCTTTCTTATGTTCCTTTCTACCGAGATAATCTTGTATCCACTGAAGGAGTTTACCCCTTATTCCTGACTGATGTTCTAGATTCTTAGTCAGCATCCCATTTGGTATACTGTCAAATGCCTTCTGGCAGTTCAGATGCAAACACTCCACTTAGCCTTCCTTTTTGTCTAAGACAGAGCTTGCTCACTCATTGAAATCTAAGAGGTGTGTTACACATGACATCTTTTTCTAAAACCATGCTGTCTCTCACTTAGGTAATTTCCATAACCTGACAGGCTATACTTATTGGTGAGGCTGATCTGTAGTTAGTTTCCTACTCCTAATCTCTTTTCTTATAAATAGTTATGATATTTGCCCCTTTTCTAATCCCAAAGCACTCTGCCTCTCACTAATGACATTTCAAATAGTATTTCAAGAGGTTTATATAGCATATCTCCATATATTTTCAGCACACGTAGTGAAATTTCATCAGGATCATGAGCCTTTTAATGTTCTATTAAGGTCCTTTCTAGATATCTCAATGTCATCATAACCATAATCTTACTGGTGTTATAGCTATAGTGTCTTCCACAGCAAAAGCATGAACTTGTTATTATGTTCTTTACATATCCTTGAATCAGCCTCAACAATTCTTTCCTCCGAATCTCTCATTAGCTACTGTTTAACTGAAGAGTGACTCCAGATGAATTTGTTAAAAAGTTTTGGATTTTCTCCTGCCTTGACCACAATACTCTTTTCAAAGTTTCTTTGTTCCTCCTTTCTTTTTTGGCCATACTCATTCCTTGCTAACTCACACTTTGCAAATGCTGACTGGATGCCATTTGTATCTCTGCCACTGTACGTCTTCAAGCTTCTTTACTCTAACAACTTTTGTTAAACCATTCTTTCCTCTTTCTTAATATTCTTTGTACAGTATATCAAATTTTCACAGAACTTCTCACCACACTGCTGTGATTCCTGACTACTGAACTCCATTTCCAGATCTGTTACTATAGATCTCCCTTTCTTGCACCCTTTGAAATAGGCTTACAATTCATTTTTTATCATTCCCAAACCACTTCATCCTCATACTTTTCAACTTTGGTTTGCTCAGAGCCAGAACATCCAGATTTTTTTCATTAGATGTAGCACTTTTCACACTCTTCATCATGGTTACAACTATTCATATTCCAACACCCCAGCCTGGGCTTTTTTTTGGAAAATCTTTGCTTGACTCCTGCAATTCCTGCTTCTGCCAATTGGTTAACCTCTGTGATGTACAAGAAATGCATGGGAAGTATTTTTTCTTCCCTTTTCCTAGGAATACCATACCCTACCTTCATTGGAAACACACAAAGCCTCTGATGTAAGAGGACATTAAATTTGTGCCAATGAGCTCAAGGGATATGCCCAAAGCATACAAATTATATCATTACACCATTATGTTAACTCAGATAGCACTGCAGACAGACAGCTAGAATCTCCATACCGTGGGTTTTACATTAAACCACAGTGTCAGATGAGTTACACGTACTAAAAGTGATATTATGAGTATTATTATCATCCCTCAGTGTTTGACAAGGGTGAGTCTTGCAAAAATAATGTTTTCTTTTTTTTAACATTAAAAGAAACTGGGTTTGTAATGTTTATATTTTGAAGCTGATTCAAATACTAGCTGAACAAAATCTTATTATAACCCAGAGTATGGAAGAACTGTAACTGTCAGAGATATTTTTGCATTTGTTATATATGCTCTCTCACATCAAAGTGGAGTATCATTTTTTAGTGAACAAGTGGCTTTCTTAGTCTGCAACTCAACTGAGATTTTAATTTCCAAGCACCATTTCTTATTCACATATTGGATGAAAATAGTTTCCCTAAGCAAAAGCAAAGGCATTAGAATTTTTGACACTTCCATGGATGCCACACTGTAGCAATGAGTAATGTAATCATGTTTTTTTGTGATGAATAAATTTCACTTCCACAGTTATACCCAGATTTAGCTCCAATAGCAAACAGAATTATATATCATATTCTCATCATTTGGGTTTTGACTTCTGGTAACTATCCCTTGATTTGAGACTAA
This sequence comes from Panulirus ornatus, assembly GCF_036320965.1. NCBI lineage: Eukaryota > Metazoa > Arthropoda > Malacostraca > Decapoda > Palinuridae > Panulirus > Panulirus ornatus. The sequence continues at coordinate 40,644,727 of NC_092234.1, read as the reverse complement.
TATGTTGAACTGATGCTGATTCTGGTATCCATGGCTTCAGACTAGCATATGTGCTTAAGGAAGTTTGCAAATTCAGTTACTTGGGGAACTTAGTAATGCCCAGGGCATTACTACCACATAAAAGTATGGTACTTTTGTATTACAGACCACAAACTGCGATGGATTTTTCTCTCTCAGTTAGTAAATGTTTGAGAATTATTAGTTGTAAAGTATGAGCACTTTGCTCTTGAGTTTGGGAAAAATCATTTGTAATATTCTTTCCGAGTTTATGCCATCATACCTAATTATTCTCAGATGGACACTTCCAAGTTTACTTCCCCTTCCTGTTTTAGCTTTCTTAATAAACACTTTATATTCTCAATAGTTCTATTATGGTTCATGATAACTCTTAGAAATTTCTGAATAAGTAATATAAGAGTGTAAAGATTTTCATTAACTTCTTGTGATCTCTTTGGTCTTGTTTGTATTCATGGTCATCTTGATTGCAGTAAGATTGTCAGTTCAGTGCCATGACATTAGCAACAGTGTTATGGAACTTATTTATGAGCTCCTAAGCTTAATTCAGTGCTAATGAATTTCTGTAAAACATCCATAGACTGCAAAACAGTGGATTACTTTATTCTCCAAAGATCACTGATTACTTTGCTTATGAAGCTGGTACTCAAAACAGCAACTTTCCTCTTGCAGTGAAGGCTACCAAGAGCACAGAGGAGATGCGCAAACTCCTGGACAAGTAAGTCCCTGAGAGTAGACTCAAAATGGGCTGCATTTTAGGCTAACAATGCTAAAGGCCTGTGCTCACTTTCTCTGCTTGCCCATTACACTATAGGTATTTAAAGGAATTTATAAAATAGGATCTTAATGGTTCATTAATATGGGAAAGGACAGTGCTGTATGTTATTGCCATTGTTAGTACTTTCAAAATTCTGCATTTACTTTTGTTGCTTGATTTGAAGTTATTTTGATCTATTTATGAAAGTATGTATGTAATGATGTATAGTTATGTTTCATATAGAGTTTCATACATATCATTGCCTATTTTTGAATTTCATGTTGAGAGGTGGACAGTAATGTTAGGGTCTTGTAGTTATCAAAATTTAAGATTCACATGATAAATATTTGAGAGTGAGCCAGTGCCCATATATATATATATATATATATATATATATATATATATATATATATATATATATATATATATATATATATGTATATATATATATATATATATAATACTGAAGTGGTAAACTTGATTGTTAATGTGCTTATTACATCCAATTTGTAAAGTTTTCAAAGTCCAGTCAGACATATCTTGAAAATCTAATGTCAGTGTGTGCTGTGTGTGTGTTATATATGTCTATTTTCCTGGCGCTACCTCACTTAAGCAGGGGGTAGCAACACTATTTCCTGTGTGGTGGGATAGCAACAGGAATGGATGAAGGCAAGCAAGTATGAATATGTGCATGTGTTTATATGCATATGTCTGTGTATGAACATGTATGTGTACACCGAAATGTATATGTATGTATATATGCATGTATGGGCATTTATGTATATGTATGTGAGTGGTTGGGCCATTCTTCGTCTGTTTCCTGGCACTACCTCACTGACGCAGGAAAGAGCTATTAAGTATAATAAGGAGGGTGGATGTGCTGGAAATGAGATGTTTGAGGACAATGTGTGGTGTGAGATGGTTTGATCGAGTAAGTAACGTAAGGGTAAGAGAGATGTGTGGAAATAAAAAGGGCGTGGTTGAGAGAGCAGAAGAGGGTCTTTTGAAATGCTTTGAACACATGGAGAGAATGAGTGAGGAAAGATTGACCAAGAGGATATATGTGTTGGAGATGGAGGGAATGAGGAGAAGTGGGAGACCAAATTGGAGGTGGAAAGATGGAGTGAAAAAGATTTTGTGTGATCGGGGCCTGAACATGCAGGAGGGTGAAAGGAGGGCAAGGAATAGAGTAAATTGGATCGATGTGGTATACCGGGGTTGACGTGCTGTCAGTGGATTGAATCAGGGCATGTGAAGTGTCTGGGGTAAACCATGGAAAGCTGTGTAGGTATGTATATTTGCGTGTGTGGACGTGTATGTATATACATGTGTATGGGGGTGGGTTGGGCCATTTCTTTCGTCTATTTCCTTGCGCTACCTCGCAAACGCGGGAGAGAGCGACAAAGCAAAAAAAAAAAAAAAAAAAAGAATGAAATATATTTATGTAATGTGAGAGGTCACAGTGGTGCATGTGATATAGTATTTGCATACAACCATAAGAAAAATGAAACACTATAAGTTCCGAAGTGCACTTTCATGTAATGATCACATGGTCCGGGGAGATACAAAGATGAAATAGAAGACGTAGAACAGTCAGCTGATATACAAGGAAGAGGTGTAGCTAAGATACCATTGGTAAACAAGTATTACCGGATGGTGGGGTTCAGGTCTGGCATCATGCCTGTCATAAAATTTTTTATTGTGTGGACAGGAAAGGGAACTGTTTACAAATTTTGCTGATGATAAAGTTATCAAGTTTGTATAGACCTTCACTAGTATTAAAGTTACAGTTCTTTGTGTATCAGTAATAGAAGATTCAATGGTATTTCTTGTGGTGAAGGAGTTACAGTTGATAACTGAATTAGCGTAACTCCAGTCAATACACTGTCATCATTACACGAAATTGCACTTGGGAACTTAATGTGTTATTCATTTTCGTTGTGGTTATATATTTTTTTCGTTGCACTTTGTCGCTGTCTCCCGCATTAGCGAGGTAGCACAAGGAAACAGATGGAAGAATGGCCCAATCCCCCCACATACACATGTATACACATAAACGCCCACTCACGCTCATATACACACCTATACATTTCAACATATACATACATATAGATACACAGACATATACATATATACACATATACATATTCATACATGCTGCCTTCATACATTCACGTCACCACCATACCACACATGGATATCTATATATATATATATCCCTGGGGATAGGGGAGAAAGAATACTTCCCACGTATTCCCTGTGTGTCGTAGAAGGCGACTAAAAGGGAAGGGAGCAGGGGACTGGAAATCCTCCCCTCTCATTTTTTCAAATTAATTTTCCAAAAGAAGGAACAGAGAAGGGAGCCAGGTGAGGATATTCCCTTAAAGGCACAGTCCTCTGTTCTTAACGCTACCTCGCTAATGCGGAAAATGGCAAATAGTATGAGAGAAAAGAAAAAAAGATACACATATATATATATATATATATATATATATATATATATATATATATATATATATATATATATATATATTTTTTTTTTTCATACTATTTGCCATTTCCTGCATTAGCAAGGTAGCATTAAGAAGAGAGGACTGGGCCTTACAGGGAATATCCTCACTTGGCCCCTTTCTCTGTTCCTTCTTTTGGAAAATTAAAAAAAACAAGAGGGGAGGATTTCCAGCCACCCGCTCCCTCCCTCCCCTTTTAGTCGCCTTCTACGACACGCAGGAAATACATAGGAAGTATTCTTTCTCCCCTATCCCCAGGGTTAATATATATATATATATATATATATATATATATATTAACCCTGGGGATAGGGGAAAAATTTTTGACCAGTGAGAGATGAATAAAGCAGGCAGCTACTCCCTTGTCTGACCAATGAAAGCTGGTCTCTTCAGGTCGGTTGGCCGTGGTGCTATGTGACGTCATCAGTTCTCATCCTGCTCTCGCAGGGATAGTTCAGATTTCAAGCACTAGGTATCACTAGAAGATCATCAGTCTGCAGGTTCATACTCGGTGATCTCTTCCTGATGTAGAGGGCCTCTAGTATTGGAAGACATATAGGGTTGGGTGAGGTGTCTAATATGGATGTTCTTTTCTCTGTCTCTCTTGTGAGGGTGTTGTGTTGGGAGGATCTCAGGTGCGTCTTTTGGCTCCCATCATATAAATGACGTAAAAAGATGTTGGGACAATTTAATGGTGATCATGCTTATATATGATGAATGAAGTGTGCAGTCCTAGTATGAGCATTGGAATTTGCATATGACATGACTCCTCTTGAATGTCATTGGTCTTGGGTCTGAGTTGTCTTTAAGCAAGAGATGTGATGTTTTCATGCTTTGGTAATAATTAATGAAATCTCTTTTCTGGTCATTGTTGTTAGGCCTCAAGTTTCTCATAATTATGCCCTTGATTGCACATTCATCCCACTTGTATGTGGTGGAAATAAAGGCCATGTAGTAATGGCAGATGGGATCAAAGAGCTCTGTCTGATTTGGGGATGTCTGGTTCAGCAGTTCTGTTATTGTGTGATTTCCTCTGTAACATCTCTTCAGGTTCATGCAAACAGAGGTGAAGGCTTCCCTTTTGAACACCATTATTAACTAAGACCTGAGTGACCTTGTCTTGTCCTTGAATGGTAGAGGTCCACAAAAAGGAGTGGGATAGGGCTCTCCTTAAATAAGCTTTCATGGTGAAGTCCTTATACTGCTAGGGGCACTCACTCTTGCCATCCGGACAATGTTGGGGATTGCTGGCTTTGATTTAAATGGTGGTGTCAGAGTGGTCACCTGATTGCTTTGTAATATATTCAGAAAATGGAGGGCACCATCAGTGCTGTTTTTTATTGCAAAATTGAGGCCTGATTTCTGCACAAACCTCCTCAATTCCAGAAGGTCCTCTATATTTCGAACTTGAATGAAGATTTACTATTTTTATTTTATTATACTTAATCGCTGTCTCCCATGTTAACGAGGAAGCTCAAGGAAAGAATGTCCCAAACCCACCCACATACACATGCATATACATAAACACCCACACACATTCACACATATATATACACAGACATATACATATATACACTTGTACATACATACTTGCTGCCTTCATCCATTCCCATCGCCACCCCACCACATTTTAAATGGCAGCTTCTTGATTTCTTCAAAAACCATCTTCAGAGTACCCATGTAGAGCATTCCTAGTGGAGAATTCATGTTGATGCTGTCTGTCTGAAGATACATCTGTCCATTGAGACACATGAATGGGGCCTCATTGGTTACACTGCTGGAGGAGGGTTTTGAGGGCCGACTCCAGGATATCCAGTGTGGGAGTGTCATTGTTTGTATATACCTAATTCAGGATAAAGTCAGTTGTCTGGTCCACTGATATGTTTGTGAAGAGGGACTCCACATCTAGGGAGGTGACCATTCCTTCTGCAGTAGTGGTCAAAATCAGATGGCAGATGACAGACTGTAGCAGCTAGGAACAAATGGCGTCAAAAGTTCGGTCAACCTCTTCACCAGCTTATAGGTCAGCATTAAAATCTTGCTGACTATAGGTTTAAGAGAGCTATTATATTTCCATACACATATCCCAAACCATAATCTCCAGACAGCTTTGTGAACTTAACTCATCAATTCTTTATGTTTACTGTGTCTATGGCTTGTTTTGCTTTCTTCTTGATTGAGTTTCTGGAACTTCGGTATGTTATTTAGGATGTTGTCTATCTTTTCTATGTACTCCTCAGAGGGGATGAGCACATGGACAGTCTCTTTATCAACTCATTTAATGATAATTCAGCTATTCTCTCATAGCTATTTAGCTGCTTCAACATGTTGTCTTCCAAGGATTGTACTATGGTGTGAGCCCCTTTTCTTGGTAGACTTGGCATTTAATTCAGTCTGGAGGGTGAAAGTTGCAATTACCTTCTCATCACAAGCTGATGAACATTGTCAAGGAGGATCTCAGCTTCTAGAGTTTTCTGGTGGGGACATGCTTTGGACATGCTTATCAGAAGAGGAAGGAACGAGGAGAAGGAGACCACATTGGATTTGGAAGGGTGGAGTGAAAAAGACTTTGAGTAACAGGTGACTAAAAATGCAAGAGGGTGAAAGGCATGCATGGGATAGAGTGAATTAGAACAATGTGGTATACAGGAGTTGATGTGCTGATGATGAACTGAACCAGGGCATGTGAAGCAGCTAGGAGAAACTACAGAAAGATCTCTGGGGTCTGATTGAAGACAGAGGGTTGTGATTTCGGTGCATTGTGGTTGACAGCTAAAGAATGGATTTCAGCGAATGTAGCCTTTCTTCATTTCTATCTGGTGCTACCTCGCTAATGCAGGAAAAGGTAATCAAGTACATATAGATATGTATATTTCACTTTTTTTCATACATATTCTCCATTTTCCACAGTAGTAAGGTATCATTAAGAACAGAGGACTAATCCTTGGAGGGAATACTCTCTCTTGGCTCCCCTTCTCTGTTCCTTCTTTTGGAAAATCAAAAAACGGTAGAGGAGGATTTCCAGCCTCCTGCTCCCTCCCCTTTCAGTCGCCATCTACAACACACAGAGAATTGTGGAAAGTATTCTTTCTCAACTATCCTCAGGGATAAGATATATATATATATATATATATATATATATATATATATATATATATATATATATTATTTTTTTTTTCTATTATACTTTGTCGCTGTCTCCCGCGTTTGTGAGGTAGCGCAAGGAAACAGACGAAAGAAATGGCCCAACCCCCCCCATACACATGTATATACATACGTCCACACACGCAAATATACATACCTACACAGCTTTCCATGGTTTACCCCAGACGCTTCACATGCCTTGATTCAATCCACTGACAGCACGTCAACCCCGGTATACCACATCGCTCCAATTCACTCTATTCCTTGCCCTCCTTTCACCCTCCTGCATGTTCAGGCCCCGATCACACAAAATCTTTTTCACTCCATCTTTCCACCTCCAATTTGGTCTCCCTCTTCTCCTCGTTCCCTCCACCTCCGACACATATATCCTCTTGGTCAATCTTTCCTCACTCATTCTCTCCATGTGCCCAAATCACTTCAAAACACCCTCTTCTGCTCTCTCAACCACGCTCTTTTTATTTCCACATATCTCTCTTACCTTACGTTACTCACTCGATCAAACCACCTCACACCACACATTGTCCGCAAACATCTCATTTCCAGCACATCCATCCTCCTGCGCACAACTCTATCCATAGCCCACGCCTCGCAACCATACAACATTGTTGGAACCACTATTCCTTCAAACATACCCATTTTTGCTTTCCGAGATAATGTTCTCGACTTCCACACATTCTTCAAGGCCCCCAGAATTTTCGCCCCCTCCCCCACCCTATGATCCACTTCCGCTTCCATGGTTCCATCCGCTGCCAGATCCACTCCCAGATATCTAAAACACTTCACTTCCTCCAGTTTTTCTCCATTCAAACTCACCTCCCAATTGACTTGACCCTCAACCCTACTGTACCTAATAACCTTGCTCTTATTCACATTTACTCTTAACTTTCTTCTTCCACACACTTTACCAAACTCAGTCACCAGCTTCTGCAGTTTCTCACATGAATCATCCACCAGCGCTGTATCATCAGCGAACAACAACTGACTCACTTCCCAAGCTCTCTCATCCCCAACAGACTTCATACTTGCCCCTCTTTCCAAAACTCTTGCATTTACCTCCCTAACAACCCCATCCATAAACAAATTAAACAACCATGGAGACATCACACACCCCTGCCGCAAACCTACATTCACTGAGAACCAATCACTTTCCTCTCTTCCTACACGTACACATGACTTACATCCTCGATAAAAACTTTTCACTGCTTCTAACAACTTGCCTCCCACACCATATATTCTTAATACCTTCCACAGAGCATCTCTATCAACTCTATCATATGCCTTCTCCAGATCCATAAATGCTACATACAAATCCATTTGCTTTTCTAAGTATTTCTCACATACATTCTTCAAAGCAAACACCTGATCCACACATCCTCTACCACTTCTGAAACCACACTGCTCTTCCCCGATCTGATGCTCTGTACATGCCTTCACCCTCTCAATCAATACCCTCCCATATAATTTACCAGGAATACTCAACAAACTTATACCTCTGTAATTTGAGCACTCACTCTTATCCCCTTTGCCTTTGTACAATGGCACTATGCACGCATTCCGCCAATCCTCAGGCACCTCACCATGAGTCATACATACATTGAATAACCTTCCCAACCAGTCAACAATACAGTCACCCCCTTTTTTAATAAATTCCACGGCAATACCATCCAAACCTGCTGCCTTGCCGGCTTTCATCTTCCGCAAAGCTTTCACTACATCTTCTCTGTTTACCAAATCATTTTCCCTAACCCTCTCACTTTGCACACCACCTCGACCAAAACACCCTATATCTGCCACTCTATCATCAAACACATTCAACAAACCTTCAAAATACTCACTCCATCTCCTTCTCACATCACCACTACTTGTTATCACCTCCCCATTTGCGCCCTTCACTGAAGTTCCCGTTTGCTCCCTTGTCTTACGCACTTTATTTACCTCCTTCCAGAACATCTTTTTATTCTCCCTAAAATTTAATGATACTCTCTCACCCCAACTCTCATTTGCCCTTTTTTTCACCTCTTGCACCTTTCTCTTGACCTCCTGTCTCTTTCTTTTATACATCTCCCACTCAATTGCATTTTTTCCCTGCAAAAATCGTCCAAATGCCTCTCTCTTCTCTTTCACTAATACTCTTACTTCTTCATCCCACCACTCACTACCCTTTCTAATCAACCCACCTCCCACTCTTCTCATGCCACAAGCATCTTTTGCGCAATCCATCACTGATTTCCTAAATACATCCTATTCCTCCCCCACTCCCCTTACTTCCATTGTTCTCACCTTTTTCCATTCTGTACTCAGTCTCTCCTGGTACTTCCTCACACAGGTCTCCTTCCCAAGCTCACTTACTCTCACCATCCTCTTCACCCCAACATTCACTCTTCTTTTCTGAAAACCCATACAAATCTTCACCTTAGCCTCCACAAGATAATGATCAGATATCCCTCCAGTTGCACTTCTCAGCACATTAACATCCAAAAGCCTCTCTTTCGCACGCCTGTCAATTAACACGTAATCCAATAACGCTCTCTGGCCATATATATATATATATATATATATATATATATATATATATATATATATATATATATATATATATATATATATGTATGTATATATATATATATATATATATATATATATATATATATATATATATATATATATATATATATATATATATATACCTGTGGAAATAAAAAGAGCATGGTTGAGAGAGCAGAAGAGGGTGTTTTGAAATGGTTGGGGCACATGGAGAGAATGAGTGAGGAAAGATTGACCAAGAGGATATATGTGTTGGAGGTGGAGGGAACGAGGAGAAGTGGGAGACCAAACTGGAGGTGGAAAGATGGAGTGAAAAAGATTTTGAGTGATCGGGGCCTGAACATGCAGGAGGGTGAAAGGCGGGCAAGGAATAGAGTGAATTGGATCAATGTGGTATACCAGGGTCGACGTGCTGTCAATGGATTGAATCAGGGCATGTGAAGCGTCTGGGGTAAACCATGGAAAGTTCTGTGGGGCCTGGATGTGGAAAGGGAGCTGTGGTTTCGGGCATTATTACATGACAGCTAGAGACTGAGTGTGAACGAATGGGGCCTTTGTTGTCTTTTCCTAGCGCTACCTCGCACACATGAGGGGGGAGGGGGATGTTATTCCATGTGTGGCGAGGTGGTGATGGGAATAAATAAAGGCAGGCAGTATGAATTATGTACATGTGTATATATGTATATGTCTGTGTGTGTATATATATGTGTACATTGAGATGTATAGGTATGTATACTTGCGTGTGTGGACATGTATGTATATACATGTGTATGGGGTGGGTTGGGCCATTTCTTTCGTCTGTTTCCTTGCGCTACCTCGCAAACGCGGGAGACAGCGACAAAGTATAATAAAAATAATAAAAATATATATATATATATATATATATATATATATATATATATATATATATATATATATATATATATATATATATTTATATGGATTTGTATGTAGCATTTATGGATCTGGAGAAGGCATATGATAGAGTTGATAGAGATGCTCTGTGGAAGGTATTAAGAATATATGGTGTGGGAGGCAAGTTGTTAGAAGCAGTGAAAAGTTTTTATCGAGGATGTAAGGCATGTGTACGTGTAGGAAGAGAGGAAAGTGATTGGTTCTCAGTGAATGTAGGTTTGCGGCAGGGGTGTTTGATGTCTCCATGGTTGTTTAATTTGTTTATGGATGGGGTGGTTAGGGAGGTGAATGCAAGAGTTTTGGAAAGAGGGGCAAGTATGAAGTCTGTTGGGGATGAGAGAGCTTGGGAAGTGAGTCAGTTGTTGTTCGCTGATGATACAGCACTGGTGGCTGATTCATGTGAGAAACTGCAGAAGCTAGTGACTGAGTTTGGTAAAGTGTGTGGAAGAAGAAAGTTAAGAGTAAATGTGAATAAGAGCAAGGTTATTAGGTACAGTAGGGTTGAGGGTCAAGTCAATTGGGAGGTGAGTTTGAATGGAGAAAAACTGGAGGAAGTGAAGTCTTTTAGATATCTGGGAGTGGATCTGGCAGCAGATGGAACCATGGAAGCGGAAGTGGATCATACGGTAGGGGAGGGGGCGAAAATTCTGGGAGCCTTGAAGAATGTGTGGAAGTCGAGAACATTATCTCGGAAAGCAAAAATGGGTATGTTTGAAGGAATAGTGGTTCCAACAATGTTGTATGGTTGCGAGGCGTGGGCTATGGATAGAGTTGTGCGCAGGAGGATGGATGTGCTGGAAATGAGATGTTTGAGGACAATGTGTGGTGTGAGGTGGTTTGATCGAGTAAGTAACGTAAGGGTAAGAGAGATGTGTGGAAATAAAGAGAGCGTGGTTGAGAGAGCAGAAGAGGGTGTTTCGAAATGGTTCGGGCACATGGAGAGAATGAGTGAGGAAAGATTGACCAAGAGGATATATGTGTCGGAGGTGGAGGGAACGAGGAGAAGAGGGAGACCAAATTGGAGGTGGAAAGATTGAGTGAAAAAGATTTTGTGTGATCGGGGCCTGAACATGCAGGAGGGTGAAAGGAGGGCAAGGAATAGAGTGAATTGGAGCGATGTGGTATACCGGGGTTGACGTGCTGTCAGTGGATTGAATCAAGGCATGTGAAGCGTCTGGGGTAAACCATGGAAAGCTGTGTAGGTATGTATATTTGCGTGTGTGGACGTATGTATATACATGTGTATGGGGGTGGGTTGGGCCATTTCTTTCGTCTGTTTCCTTGCGCTACCTTGCAAACGCGGGAGACAGCGACAAAGCAAAAAAAAAAATATATATATATATATATATATATATATATATATATATATATATATATATATATATATATATATATATATATTATATATAAGAGTTTTGAAAATAGGGGCAAGTATGAAGTCTGTTGGGGATGAGAGAGCTTGGGAAGTGAGTCAGTTGTTGTTCACTGATGATACAGCGCTGGTGGCTGATTTATGTGAGAAACTGCAGAAGCTGGTGACTGAGTTTGGTAAAGTGTGTGAAAGAAGAGAGTTAAGAGTAAATGTGAATAAGAGCAAGGTTATTAGGTACAGTAGGGTTGAGGGTCAAGTCAATTGGGAGGTAAGTTTGAATGGAGAAAAACTGGAGGAAGTAAAGTGTTTTAGATATCTGGGAGTGGATCTGGCAGCGGATGGAACCATGGAAGCGGAAGTGGATCATAGGGTGGGGGAGGGGGCGAAAATCCTGGGAGCCTTGAAGAATGTGTGGAAGTCGAGAACATTATCTCGGAAAGCAAAAATGGGTATGTTTGAAGGAATAGTGGTTCCAACAATGTTGTATGGTTGCGAGGCGTGGGCTATGGATAGAGTTGTGCGCAGGAGGATGGATGTGCTGGAAATGAGACGTTTGAGGACAATGTGTGGTGTGAGGTGGTTTGATCGGGTAAGTAACATAAAGGTAAGAGAGATGTGTGGGAATAAAAAGAGTGTGGTTGAGAGACTAGAAGAGGGTGTTTTGAAATGGTTTGGGCACATGGAGAGAATGAGTGAGGAAAGATTGACCAAGAGGATATATGTGTCAGAGGTGGAGGGAACGAGGAGAAGTGGGAGACCAAATTGGAGGTGGAAAGATGGAGTGGAAAAGATTTTGAGTGATCGGGGCCTGAACATGCAGGAGGGTGAAAGGCGGGCAAGGAATAGAGTGAATTGGATCAATGTGGTATACCGGAGTCGACGTGCTGTCAATGGATTGAGTCAGGGCATGTGAAGCGTCTGGGGTAAACCATGGAAAGTTCTGTGGGGCCTGGATGTGGAAAGGGAGCTGTGGTTTCGGGCATTATTGCATGACAGCTAGAGACTGAGTGTGAATGAATGGGGCCTTTGTTGTCTTTTCCTAGCGCTACCTTGCACACATGAGGGGGGAGAGGGATGTTATTCCAAGTGTGGCAAGGTGGCGATGGGAATGAATAAAGGCAGACAGTGTGAATTGTGTGCATATGTATATATGTATGTGTCTGTGTGTGTATATATATGTGTACACTGAGATGTATGGGTATGTATATTTGCGTGTGTGGACGTGTATGTATATACATGTGTATGTGGGTGCGTTGGGCCATTTCTTTTGTCTGTTTCCTTGCGCTACCTCGCAAACGTGGGAGACAGCGTCAAAGCAAAATAATGATAATAATACTTGCTTTGCTTTGCTTTTTTGCTTTGTCGCTGTCTCCCGCATTAGCAAGGTAGCGCAAGGAAACAGACGAAAGAATGGCTCAACCCGCCCACATACACATGTATATACATACACGTCCACACACACAAATATAAATACCTATACATCTCAATGTACACATATATATACACACACAGACACATACATATATACACATGTACATAATTCATACCGTCTGCCTTTATTTGTTCCCATCGCCACCTCACCACACATGGAATAACTACCCCCTCCCCCCTCATGTGTGCAAGGTAGCGCTAGGAAAAGACACCATAGGCCCAATTCGTTCACACTCAGTCTCTAGCTGTCATGTAATAATGCACCGAAACCACAGCTCCCTTTCCACATCCAGGCCCCACACAACTTTCCATGGTTTACCCCAGATGCTTCACATGTCCTGGTTCAATCCATTGACAGCACGTCAACCCCGGTATACCACATCGTTCCAATTCACTCTATTCCTTGCACGCCTTTCACCCTCCTGCATGTTCAGGCTCCGATCACTCAAAATCTTTTTCACTCCATCTTTCCATCTTCAATTTGGTCTCCCACTTCTCCTCATTCCCTCCACCTCTGACACATATATCCTCTTGGTCAATCTTTCCTCACGCATTCTCTCCATGTGACCAAACCATTTCAAAACACCCTCTTCTGCTCTCTCAACCACACTCTTTTTATTTCCACACATCTCTCTTACCCTTACATTACTTACTCAATCAAACCACCTCACACCACATATTGTCCTCAAACATCTCATTTCCAGCACATCCACCCTCCTGCGCACAACTCTATCCATAGCCCACGCCTCGCAACCATACAACATTGTTGGAACCACTATTCCTTCAAACATACCCATTTTTGCTTTCCAAGATAATGTTCTCGACTTCCACACATTCTTCAAGGCTCCCAGAATTTTCGCCCCCTGCCCCACCCTATGATTCACTTCCTCTTCCATGGCTCCATCTGCTGCCAGATCCACTCCCAGATATCTAAAACACTTTACTTCCTCCAGTTTTTCTCCATTCAAACTTACCTCCCAATTGACTTGACCCTCAACCCTACTATACCTAATAACCTTGCTCTTATTCACATTTACTCTTAACTTTCTTCTTTCACACACTTTACCAAACTCCGTCACCAGCTTCTGCAGTTTCTTACATGAATCAGCCACCAGCGCTGTATCATCAGCGAACAACAACTGACTCACTTCCCAAGCTCTCTCATCCAGAACAGACTGCATACTTGCCCCTCTTTCCAAAACTCTTGCATTCACCTCCCTAACAACCCCATCCATAAACAAATTAAACAACCATGGAGACATCACACACCCCTGCCGCAAACCTACATTTACTGAGAACCAATCACTTTCCTCTCTTCCTACACGTACACATGCCTTACATCCTCGATAAAAACTTTTCACTGCTTCTAACAACTTGCCTCCCACACCATATATTCTTAAAACCTTCCACAGAGCATCTCTATCAACTCTATCATATGCCTTCTCCAGATCCATAAATGCTACATACAAATCCATTTGTTTTTCTAAGTATTTCTCACATACATTCTTCAAAGCAAACACCTGATCCACACATCCTCTACCACTTCTGAAACCACACTGCTCTTCCCCAGTCTGATGCTCTGTACATGCCTTCACCCTCTCAATCAATACCCTCCCATATAATTTCCCAAGAATACTCAACAAACTTATACCTCTGTAATTTGAGCACTCACTCTTATCCCCTTTGCCTTTGTACAATGGCATTATGCAAGCATTCTGCCAATCCTCAGGCACCTCACCATGAATCATACATACGTTAAATAACCTTACCAACCAGTCAACAATACAGTCACCCCCTTTTTTAATAAATTCCACTGCAATACCATCCAAACCTGCTGCGTTGCCGGCTTTCATCTTCCGTAAAGCCTTTACTACCTCTTCTCTATTTACCAAACCATTTTCCCTAACCCTCTCACTTTGCACACCACCTCGACCAAAACACCCTATATCTGCCACTCTGTCATCAAACACATTCAACAAACCTTCAAAATACTCACTCCATCTCCTCACATCACCACTACTTGTTATCATCTCCCCATTAACCCCCTTCACTGAAGTTCCCATTTGCTCCCTTGTCTTATGCACTTTATTTACCTCCTTCCAAAAACATCTTTTTATTCTCCCTGAAATTTAATTATACTCTCTCACCCCATCTCTCATTTGCCCTCTTTTTCACCTTTTGCACCTTTCTCTTGACCTCCTGCCCCTTTCTTTTATACCTCTCCCACTCATTTGCATTTTTTCCCTGCAAAAATCGTCCAAATGCCTCTCTCTTCTCTTTCACTAATAATCTTACTTCTTCATCCCACCACTCACTATCTTTTCTAATCAACCCACCTCGCACGCTTCTCATGCCACAAGCATCTTTTGCGCAAGCCATCACTGCTTCCCTAAATACATCCCATTCCTCCCCCACTCCCCTTACCTCCTTTGTTCTCACCTTTTTCCATTCTGTACTCAGTCTCTCCTGGTACTTCCTCACACAAGTCTCCTTCCCAAGCTCACATACTCTCACCACTCTCTTCAATATAATGATAATATATGATAATAATAATAATAATAATAATAATAATATATATATATATATGTTTCCTTGCGCTACCTCGCAAACGCGGGAGACAGCGACAAAGTATAAAAAAAAAAAAAAAAAAAAAAATATATATATATATATATATATATATATATATATATATATATATATATATATATATATATATATATATATATATATGTAAGAGTGAGTGCTCAAATTACAGAAGTATAAGTTTGTTGAGTATTCCTGGTAAATTATATGGGAGAGTATTGATTGAGAGAGTGAAGGCATGTATGGAGCATCAGATTGGGGAAGAGCAGTGTGGTTTCAGAAGTGGTAGAGGATGTGTGGATCAGGTGTTTGCTTTGAAGAATGTATGTGAGAAATACTGAGAAAAGCAAGTGGATTTGTATGTAGCATTTGTGGATCTGGAGAAGGCATATGATAGCGTTGATAGAGATGCTCTGTGGAAGGTATTAAGAATATATGGTGTGGGAGGCAAGTTGTTAGAAGCAGTGAAAAGTTTTTATCGAGGATGTAAGGCATGTGTACGTGTAGGAAGAGAGGAAAGTGATTGGTTCTCAGTGAATGTAGGTTTCCGGCAGGGGTGTGTGATGTCTCCATGGTTGTTTAATTTGTTTATGGATGGGGTTGTTAGGAAGGTGAATGCAAGAGTTTTGGAAAGAGGGGCAAGAATGAAGTCTGTTGTGGATGAGAGAGCTTGGGAAGTGAGTCAGTTGTTGTTCGCTGATGATACAGCGCTGGTGGCTGATTCATGTGAGAAACTGCAGAAGCTGGTGACTGAGGTTGGTAAAGTGTGTGAAAGAAGAAAGTTAAGAGTAAATGTGAATAAGAGCAAGGTTATTAGGTACAGTAGGGTTGAGGGTCAAGTCAATTGGGAGGTAAGTTTGAATGGAGAAAAACTGGAGGAAGTAAAGTGTTTTAGATATCTGGGAGTGGATCTGGCAGCGGATGGAACCATGGAAGCGGAAGTGAATCATAGGGTGGGGGAGGGAGGGAAAATCCTGGGAGCATTGAAGAATGTGTGGAAGTCGAGAACATTATCTCGGAAAGCAAAAATGGCTATGTTTGAAGGAATAGTGGTTCCAACAATGTTGTATGGTTGCGAGGCGTGGGCTATGGATAGACTTGTGCGCAGGAGAGTGGATGTGCTGGAAATGAGATGTTTGAGGACAATGTGTGGTGTGAGGTGGTTTGATCGAGTAAGTAATGCAAGGGTAAGAGAGATGTGTGGAAATAAAAAGAGGGTGGTTTAGAGAGCAGAAAAGGGTGTTTTGAAATGGTTTGGGCACATGGAGAGAATGAGTGAGGAAAGATTGACCAAGAGGATATATGTGTCAGAGGTGGAGGGAACGAGGAGAAGTGGGAGACCAAATTGGAGGTGGAAAGATGGAGTGAAAAAGATTTTGAGTGATCGGGGCCTGAACACGCAGGAGGGTGAAAGGCGGGCAAGGAATAGAGTGAATTGGATCGATGTGGTATACCGGGGTTGACATGCTGTCAGTGGATTGAATCAGGGCATGTGAAGCGTCTGGGGTAAACCATGGAAAGTTGTGTGGGGCCTGGATGTGGAAAGGGAGCTGTGGTTTCGGGCATTATTGCATGACAGCTGGAGACTGAGTGTGAACGAATGGGGCCTTTGTTATCTTTCCTAGCGCTACCTCGCACACATGAGGGGGGAGGAGGATGGTATTCCATGTGTGGCAAGGTGGCGATGGGAATGAATAAAGGCGGACAGTGTGAATTGTGTGCATGGGTATATATGTATGTGTCTGTGTGTGTATATATATGTTTACATTGAGATGTATAGGTATGTATAATTGCATGTGTGGATGTGTGTGTATATACATGTGTATGGGGGTGGGTTGGGCCATTTCCTTCTTCTGTTTCCTTGCGCTACCTCGCAAATGCGGGAGACAGCGACAAAGCAAAATAATAATAATGATAATGATATATATATATATATATATATATATATATATATATATATATATATATATATATATATATTTTTTCATACTATTTGCCATTTCCCGCATTAGCGAGGTAGCGTTAAGAACAGAGAACTGGGCCTTAGAGGGAATATCTTCACCTGACCCCCTTCTCTGTTCCTTCTTTTGGAAAATTTCAAAAAACAAAACAAGAGAGGGGAGGATTTCCAGCCCCCTGCTCCCTCCCCTTTTACTCGCCTTCTACAACACTTAGGGAATACGTGGGAAGTATTATTTCTCCCCTATCCCCAGGATAATATACATATATATATATATATGGTTGTATGGTTGCGAGGCGTGGGCTATGGATAGAGTTGTGCGCAGGAGGATGGATGTGCTGGAAATGAGATGTTTGAGGACAATGTGTGGTGTGAGGTGGTTTGATCGAGTAAGTAACGTAAGGGTAAGAGAGATGTGTGGAAATAAAAAAAGCGTGGTTGAGAGAGCAGAAGAGGGTGTTTTGAAATGGTTTGGGCACATGGAGAGAATGAGTGAGGAAAGATTGACCAAGAGGATATATGTGTCGGAGGTGGAGGGAACGAGGAGAAGTGGGAGACCAAATTGGAGGTGGAAAGATGGAGTTAAAAAGATTTTGTGTGATTGGGGCCTGAACATGCAGGAGGGTGAAAGGAGGGCAAGGAATAGAGTGAATTGGATCGATGTGGTGTACCGGGGTTGATGTGCTGTCAGTGGATTGAATCAGGGCATGTGAAGCGTCTGGGTTAACCATGGAAAGCTGTGTAGGTATGTATATTTGCGTGTGTGGACGTATGTATAGACATGTGTATGGGGGTGGGTTGGGCCATTTCTTTCGTCTGTTTCCTTGCGCTACCTCGCAAACGCGGGAGACAGCAGCAAAAAAAAAATATATTATATATATATATATATATATATATATATATATATATATATATATATATATATATATATTTATTTATTTATTATACTTTGTCGCTGTCTCCCGCGTTTGCGAGGTAGCGCAAGGAAACAGACGAAAGAAATGGCCCAACCCCCCCACACACATGTATATACATACGTCCACACATGCAAATATACATACCTACACAGCTTTCCATGGTTTACCCCAGACGCTTCACATGCCTTGATTCAATCCACTGACAGCACGTCAACCCCGGTATACCACATCGCTCCAATTCACGCTATTCCTTGCCCTCCTTTCACCCTCCTGCATGTTCAGGCCCCGATCACACAAAATCTTTTTCACTCCATCTTTCCACCTCCAATTTGGTCTCCCTCTTCTCCTCGTTCCCTCCACCTCCGACACATATATCCTCTTGGTCAATCTTTCCTCACTCATTCTCTCCATGTGCCCAAACCACTTCAAAACACCTTCTTCTGCTCTCTCAACCACGCTCTTTTTATTTCCACACATCTCTCTTACCCTTACGTTACTCACTCGATCAAACCACCTCACACCACACATTGTCCTCAAACATCTCATTTCCAGCACATCCATCCTCCTGCGCACAACTCTATCCATAGCCCACGCCTCGCAACCATACAACATTGTTGGAACCACTATTCCTTCAAACATACCCATTTTTGCTTTCCGAGATAATGTTCTCGACTTCCACACATTCTTCAAGGCCCCCAGAATTTTCGCCCCCTCCCCCACCCTATGATCCACTTCCGCTTCCATGTTTCCATCCGCTGCCAGATCCACTCCCAAATATCTAAAACACTTCACTTCCTCCAGTTTTTCTCCATTCAAACTCACCTCCCAATTGACTTGACCCTCAACCCTACTGTACCTAATAACCTGGCTCTTATTCACATTTACTCTTAACTTTCTTCTTCCACACACTTTACCAAACTCAGTCACCAGCTTCTGCAGTTTCTCACATGAATCAGCCACCAGCGCTGTATCATCAGCGAACAACAACTGACTCACTTCCCAAGCTCTGTCATCCTCAACAGACTTCATACTTGCCCCTCTTTCCAAAACTCTTGCATTTACCTCCCTAACAACCCCATCCATAAACAAATTAAACAACCATGGAGACACCACACACCCCTGCCGCAAATCTACATTCACTGAGAACCAATCACTTTCCTCTCTTCCTACACGTACTTAGAAAAGCAAATGGATTTGTATGTAGCATTTATGGATCTGGAGAAGGCATATGATAGAGTTGATAGAGATGCTCTGTGGAAGGTATTAAGATCATATGGTGTGGGAGGAAAGTTGTTAGAAGCAGTGAAAAGTTTTTATCGAGGATGTAAGGCATATATATATATATATATATATATATATATATATATATATATATATATATATATATATATATATATATATACATATATATTATCCCTGGGATAAGGGAGAAAGAATACTTCCCACACATTCCTCAAGTGTCGTAGAAGGCGACTAAAGGGGACGGGAGCAGGGGGCCAGAAACCCTCCCCTCCTTGTATTTTAACATTCTAAAAGGGGAAACAGAAGAAGGAGTCACGCGGGGAGTGCTCATCCTCCTCGAAGGCTCAGATTGGGGTGTCTAAATGTGTGTGGATGTAACCAAGATGTGAAAAAGGACAGATAGTTAGTATGTTTGAGGAAAGGAACCTGGATGCTTTTGCTCTGAGTGAAACAAAGCTCAAGGGTAAAGGGGAAGAGTGGTTTGAGAGTGTCTTGGGAGTAAAGTCAGTGGTGGAGGGAACGAGGTGGAGGGAACAAGGAGAAGTGTGAGACCAAATTGGAGGTGGAAAGATGGAGTGAAAAAAATTTTGAATGATCAGGGCCTGAACATGCAGGAGGGTGAAAGGCATGCAAGGAATAGAGTGAATTGGAACGATGTGGTATACCGGGGTCGACGTGCTGTCAATGGATTGAACTGGGGCATGTGAAGCGTCTGGGGTAAACCATGGAAAGTTGTGTGGGGCCTGGATGTGGAAAGGGAGCTGTGGTTTCGGTGCATTATTACATGACAGCTAGAGACTGAGTGTGAAAGAATGGGGCCTCTGTTGTCTTTTCCTAGCACTACCTCGCACACATGAGGGGGGAGGGGGTTGTTATTCCATATGTGGCGAGGTGGAGATGGGAATAAATAAAGGCAGACAGTATGAATTATGTACATGTGTATATATGTATATGTCTGTGTGTGTATATATATGTGTACATTGAGATGTATAGGTATGTACATCTGCGTGTGTGGACGTGTATGTATATACATGTGTATGTAGGTGGGTTGGGCCATTCTTTCGTCTGTTTCCTTGCACTACCTCACTAACGCGGGAGACAGCGACAAAGCAAAATAAATAAATAAATATATATATATATATATATATATATATATATATATATATATATATATATATATATATATTTTATCATACTTTGTCGCTGTCTCCTGCGTTAGCGAGATGGCACAGGGAAACAGACGAAAGAATGTCTTAACCCACCCACAGAAAAATGTATATACATACATGCCTACACATGTACGTATGCATACCTATACATTTCAATGTATACATACATATACATACACAAATACATATATACACATGTACATATTCATACTTGCTGCCCTCAGCCATTCCCGTCGCCACCCTGCCACCCATGAAATGGAACCCCCCTACCCACACATAGTCTCTAGCTGTCATGTGTAATGCACCGAAACCACAGCTCCCTTTCCACATCTAGGCCTCACAAAACTTTCCATGGTTTACCTCATGACACTTCACATGCCCTGGTTCAATCCATTGAAGGCACGGCGACCCTGGTATACCACATCATTCCAATTTACTATATTCCTAGCATGCCTTTCTCCCTCCTGCATGTTCAGGCCCCGATTGCTTGAAATAATTTCACTCCATCCTTCCACCTCCAATACGGTCTCCCACTTCTACTCGTTCCCTCCACCTCTGACACATATATTCTCTTTGTCAATCTTTCCTCACTCATTTTCTCCATTTGACCAAACCATTTCAATACACCCTCTTCTGCTCTCTCAACCACACTCTTTTTATTACCACACATCTCTCTTACCCTTTCATTACTTACTCAATCAAATCACCTCACACCAAATACTGTCCTCAAACATCTCATTTCCAACACATCCACCCTCCTCTGCACAACACTATCTATAGCCCACGCCTCGCAATCATATAACATTGTTGGAACCACTATTCCTTCAAACATACCCACTTTTGCTTTCCAAGATAATGTTCTCGCCTTCCACACATTTTTCAATGCTCCCAGAACCTTTGTCCCCTCCCCCACCCTGTGACTTACTTCCGCTTCCATGGTTCCATCCACTGTTAAATCCTCTCCCAGATATCTAAAACACTTCACTTCCTCCAGTTTTTCTCCATTCAAACTTACCTCCCCACTGACTTGTCCCTCAAACCTACTGTACCTAATAACCTTGGTCTTATTCCCATTTACTCTCACCTTTCTTCTTTCACACACTTTACTAAACTCAATCACAAGCTTCTGCAGTTTCTCACCCAAATTAGCCACTAGCACTGAATCATCAGCTGTTGTTTGCTGATGAAATATATTTATTTTTATTTTGCTTTGTCGCTGTCTCCTGCGTTAGCGAGGTAGTGCAAGGAAACAGACGAAAGAATGGCCCAACCCACCCACATACACATGTATATACATACACGTCCACACATGCAAATATACACACCTATACATCTCAACGTATACATACATATACACACACAGACATATACATATATACACGTACATAATTCTTACTGTCTGCCTTTATTCATTCCCATCGCCACCCCACCACACATGAAATAACAACCCCCTCCCCTCGCATATGCATGAGGTAGCGCTAGGAAAAGACAACAAAGGCCACATTCGTTCACACTCAGTCTCTAGTTATCATGTATAATACACTGAAACCACAGTTCCCTTTCCACATCCAGGCCCCACACAACTTTCCATGGTTTACCCCAGGCGCTTCACATACCCTGGTTCAGTCCATTGACAGCACGTCGAGCCCAGTATACCACGTTGTTCCAATTCACTCTATTCCTTGCACGCCTTTCACCCTCCTCCATGTTCAGGCCCCGATCACTCAAAATCTTTTTCACTCCATCTTTCCACCTCCAATTTGGTGTCCCACTTCTCGTTCCCTCCTCCTCTGACACATATATCCTCTTGGTCAATCTTTCCTCACTCATTCTCTCCATGTGACCAAACCATTTCAAAACACGCTCTTCTGCTCTCTCAACCACACTCTTTTTATTACCACACATCTTTCTTACCCTATTATTATTACTCGATCCAACCACCTCACACCACATATTGTCCTCAAACATCCACCCTCCTCCGCACAACTCTCTCTGTAGCCCACGCCTCACAACCACTATTCCTTCAAACATACCCATTTTTGCTTGTTCTCAACTTCCACAAATTCTTCAATGCTCCCTGGACTTTCGCCCCCTCCCCCACCCTATGATTTACTTCTGCTTCCATGGTTCCATCTGCTGCCAAATCCACTCCCATATATCTAAAACACTTTACTTCCTCCAGTTTTTCTCCATTCAAACTTACCTCCCAATTGACTTGACCTTCAACCCTACTGTACCTAATAATCTTGCTCTTATTCACATTTACTCTCAGCTTTCTTCTTTCACACACTTTACCAAACTCAGTCACCAGCTTCTGCATTTTTTCACATGAATCAGCCACCAGTCTGTATCATCAGTGAACAACAACTGACTCACTTCCCAAGCTCTCTCATCCACAACAGATTGAATACTTGCCCCTCTTTCCAAAACTCTTGCATTCACCTCCCTAACAACCCCATCCATAAACAAATTAAACAACCATGGAGACATCACACACCCCTGCCGCAAACCAACATTCACTGAGAACCAATCACTTTCCTCTCTTCCTACACATGCCTTACATCCTCGATAAAAACTTTTCACTGCTTCTGAAAACTTGCCTCCCACACCATATATTCTTCATACCTTCCACAGAGCATCTCTATCAACTCTATCATATGCCTTCTCCAAATCCATAAATGCTACATACAAATCCATTTGCTTTTCTAAGTATTTCTCACATACACTCTTCAAAGCAAACACCTGATCCACACATCCTCTACCACTTCTGAAACCACACTGCTCTTCCCCAATCTGATGCTCTATACATGCCTTTACCCTCTCAGTCAATACCCTCCCCATATAGTTTCCAAGGAATACTCAACAAACTTATACCTCTGTAATTTGAACACAACTTTTTCCCCTTTGCCTTTGTACAATGGCACTTTGCATGCATTCCGCCAATCCTCAGGGACTTCACCATGAGCCATGCATACACTGAATATCCTTACCAACCAGTCAACAACACAGTCACCCCCTTTTTAATAAATTCCACTGCAATACCATCCAAACCCGCTGCCTAGCTTTCTTTCATCTTCCGCAAAGCTTTCACTACCTCTTCTCTGTTTACCAAATCATTTTCCCTAACCCTCTCACTTCACACACCACCTCGACCAAAACACCCTGTAGCTGCCACTCTATCACCTAACACATTCAACAAACCTTGAAAATACTCACTCCATCTCCTTTTCACATCACCACTACTTGTTATTACCTCCCCATTAGCCTCCTTCACCGATGTTCCCATTTGTTCTCTTGTCTTACACACACTATTTACTTCCTTCCAAAACATCTTTTTATTCTCCCTAAAATTTAATGATACTCTCTCACCCCAACTCTCATTCGCTCTCTTTTTCACCTCTTGCACCTTTCTCTTGACCTCCTGCCTCTTTTATACATCTCCCAGTCATTTGCACTATTTCCCTGCAAAACGCATCCAATTGCCTCTCTCTCCTCTTTCACTAATAATCTTACTTCTTCATCCCACCATTCATTACCCTTTCTCATCTGCCCACCTCCCACGCTTCTCATGCCACAAGCATCTTTTGCGCAAGCCATCACTGCTTCCCTAAATACATCCCATTCCTCTCCCACTCCCCTTACGTTCTTTGCTGTCACCTTTTACCATTCTGCACTCAATCTCTTCTGGTACTTCCTCACACAAGTCTCCTTCCCAAGCCCACTTACTCTCACCTCTCTCTTCACCCAAACATTCTCTCATCTTTTCTGAATACCTCTACCAATCTTCTCCTTCGCCTCCACAAGATAATGATCAGACATCCCTCCAGTTGCACCTCTCAGCACACTAACATCCTAAAATCTCTCTTTTATGCGTCTATCAATTAACACGTAATCCAATAATGCTCTCTGGCCATCTCTCCTACTCACATACGTATACTTATGTATATCTCTCTTTTCAAACCAGGTATTCCCAATCACCAGTCGTTTTTCAGCACACAAATCTACAAGCTCTTCATCATTTCCCTTTACAAGTCTGAACACCCAATGTACACCTATTATTCCCTGAACTGCCAAATTACTCACCTTTGCATTCAAATCACCCATCACTATAACCCGGTCTTGTGCATCAAAACTGCTAACACACTCACTCAACTGCTCCCAAAACACTTGCTTCTCATGATCTTTCTTCTCATGCCCAGGTGCATATGCACCAATAATCACCTGTCTCTCTCCATCCCTGGGGACAGGGGAGAAAGAATACTTCCCACATATTCCCTGCATGTTGTAGGAGACTAAAGGGGATGGAAGCCGGGTGCTGGAAACTCCCCTCCTTATATTTCAATTTCTAGAAAGGGAAACAGGAGTCAAGCGGGGAGTGCTTATCCTCCTCGAAGGCTCAGAGTGGGGTGTCTGAATGTGTGTGGATATAACAAAGATGAAAAGAAAGGAGAGATAGGTAGTATGTTTGAGGAAGGAAACCTGGATTTTCTGGCTCTTAGTGAAACAAAGCTCAAGGGTAAAGGAGAAGAGTGGTTTGGGAAAGTCTTGGGAGTAAAGTCAGGGGTTGGTGAGAGGACAAGAGCTAAGGAAGAAGTAGCACTACTCCTGAAGCAGGAGTCGGAGGAGTATGTGAAAGAGTGTAAGAAAGTAAATTCTCATTTGATATGGGTAAAACTGAGAGTGGATGGAGAGAGATGGGTGATTATTGGTGCCTATGCACCTGGTCATGAGAAAAAAGATCATGAGAGGCAAGTGTTTTGGAAGCAGCTGAGTTAGTGTGTTAGCAGCTTTGATGCATGAGACTGGGTTGCAGTGATGGGTGATTTAAATGCGAAGGTGAATGATGTGGCAGTTGAGGGTATAATTGGTGTACATGGGGCATTCAGTGTTGTAAATGGAAATCGTGAAGAGCTTGTGGATTTGTGTGCTGAAAAAAGACTGGTGTTTGGGAATACCTGGTCTGAAAAGAGGGATATACATAAGTATTATGTATGTGAGCAGGAGAGACGGTCAAAGGGCATTATTGGATTAAGTGTTAATTGATAGGCGTGTAAAGAATAGATTTTTGGATGTTAATATGCTGAGAGGGGCAGCTGGAGGGATGTCTGATCACTATCTTGTGGAGGTGAAGTTAAATATTTGTAGAGGTTTTCAAAAAAGAAGAGACTGTTGGGCAGAAGAGAGAGGAGAGAGTAAGTGAGCTTGGAAAGAAGACTTGTGTGAGGAAGTACCAGGAGAGAGTGAGTGTAGAATGGCAAAAGGTGAGAGCAGATGACAGGAGGGGTGTAGATGAGGAACGGGATGTATTTAGGGAAGCAGTGATGCCTTGTGCAAAAGATGCATGTGGCATGAGAAAGGTGGGAGATGGGCAGATTAAAAAAGGTAGTGAATGGTGGGATGAAGAAGTAAGGTTGTTCGTGAAAGAGAAAAGAGAGGTGCTTGAAATACTTGCAGGGAAGTAGTGCAAATGACAGGGAAATGTATAAAAGAAAGTGGCAGGAGGTTAAGAGAAAGGTGCAAGGGTTGAAAGAGAGGGCAAAGGAGAGTTGGGGTGAGAGAGTATCATTAGATTTTAGGAAGAATAAAAAGATGTTATGGAAGGAGGTAAATAATGTGCATAAGATAAGAGAACAAATTGGAACATTGGTGAGGTAATAACAGGTAGTGATGAAGTGAGAAGGAGATGGAGTGAGTATTTGAAGGTTTGTTGAATGTGTATGATGATAGAGTGGCAGATATAGGGTGTTGAGGTCAGGGAGAATGGTTTAGTAAAGAGAGAAGAGGTAGTGAAAGCTATAGAGGCATAAGTTTGTTGAGTATTCCTGGGAAATTATATGGGAATGTATTGATTGAGAGGATGAAGGCATGTACAGAGCATCAGACTACAGAAGAGCAGTGAGGTTTCAGAAGTGGTAGAGGATGTGTGGATCAGGTGCTTGCTTTGAAGAATATATATATGAGAGATACTTAGAAAAACAGATGGATTTGTATGTAGCATTTATGAATCTGGAGAAGTGATATGATAGGGATGATAGAGATGTTTTATGGAAGGTTTTAAGAGTATATGGGTATGGAGGTAAGTTGCTACTAGCAGTGAAAAGTTTTATCATAGATGTAAGGCATGTATATGAGTAAGATGAGAGGAGAGTGATTGGGGAGGGGGTGATGATTCTGGAAGCAATGAAAAATGTGTGGAGGGAGAGAACATTATCTCGGAGTATGTTTGAAGGAACAGTAATTCCAACAATATTACATGGTTGCGAGGCATGGGCAATTGATAGGGTTGTACAGAGGAGGGTGGATGTGTTAGAAATTAAATGTTTGAGGACAGCATGTTGTGTGAGGTGGTTTGATTGAGTATGAAATGAAAGAGTAAGAGAGATGTGTGGCTGAGAGAGCAAAAGATGGTGTTGAAATGGTTTGGACATATAGAAAGAAAAATGAAGAAAGGTTAAAAAAGAGGATATATGTGTCAGAGGTGGAAGGAACAAGGAGAAGCAGGAGACCAAATTAGAGGTGGAAGGAAGGAGTGAAAAAGATATTTAGCGATCGGGGCCTGAACATGCAGGAGGGTGAGAGGCATGCAAAGAATGGAGTGAATTGGAACAATTTGTTGTACTGGGGTCGACGTACTGTCAATAGACCGAACCAGGGCATGTGAAATGTCAGGGATAAACCATGGAAAGGTCTGTGGGGGCTGGATGTGGATAGGGAACTGTGGCTTTGGTGCATTAAACATGACAACTAGAGAATGAGTGTGAATGAATGTGGCCTTTTTTGTCTGTTTTCCTGGCACTATGTCACTGATACAGGGGATGGTGATGAAGTTTCGTGTGGGGTAGGGTGGTGCTGGGAATGGATGAAAGCATATGTATATATGTGTATATCTGTGTATGTATATATATATATATGTATATATATATATATATATATATATATATATATATATATATATATATATATATATATATATATATATATATTATTATTATTATTTTTATTATACTTTGTCGCTGTCTCCCGCGTTTGCGAGGTAGCGCAAGGAAACAGACGAAAGAAATGGTCCAACCCCCCCCCATACACATGTATATACATACGTCCACACACGCAAATATACATACCTACACAGCTTTCCATGGTTTACCCCAGACGCTTCACATGCCCTGCTTCAATCCACTGACAGCACGTCAACCCCGGTATACCACATCGCTCCAATTCACTCTATTCCTTGCCCTCCTTTCACCCTCCTGCATGTTCAGGCCCCGATCACACAAAATCTTTTTCACTCCATCTTTCCACCTCCAATTTGGTCTCCCTCTTCTCCTTGTTCCCTCCACCTCCGACACATATATCCTCTTGGTCAATCTTTCCTCACTCATCCTCTCCATGTGCCCAAACCACTTCAAAACACCCTCTTCTGCTCTCTCAACCACGCTCTTTTTATTTCCACACATCTCTCTTACCCTTACGTTACTCACTCGATCAAACCACCTCACACCACACATTGTCCTCAAACATCTCATTTCCAGCACATCCATCCTCCTACGCACAACTCTATCCATAGCCCACGCCTCGCAACCATACAACATTGTTGGAACCACTATTCCTTCAAACATACCCATTTTTGCTTTCCGAGATAATGTTCTCGACTTCCACACATTCTTCAAGGCCCCCAGAATTTTCGCCCCCTCCCCCACCCTATGATCCACTTCCGCTTCCATGTTTCCATCCGCTGCCAGATCCACTCCCAGATATCTAAAACACTTCACTTCCTCCAGTTTTTCTCCATTCAAACTCACCTCCCAATTGACTTGACCCTCAACCCTACTGTACCTAATAACCTTGCTCTTATTCACATTTACTCTTAAGTTTCTTCTTCCACACACTTTACCAAACAAATATATATATATGTTTATGTATGTGTATGTGCATGTATGTATATATGTGTGTATATGAGTGGATGGGTCTTTCTTCGTCTGTTTCCTGGCACAACATTGTTGACGTGGGAAAAGGTGGGGTATAATATCTACAATGTAATGTGAACAAACATTGGTGGGTTTTCTATATATGCTAAACTTAAACATGTTTCCATCCTATTGGAACATGCAATCTAAAAATGGTAACATACTCACCACTTTCTCCACAACTTGCAGTTACCTCCATTGCCACCCTAATCATTAACAAATTAAACAACCATGGTGACAGCACACCCATGCCGCAGACTGACCTTCACTGGGAACCATTCACTCTCCTTTCTTCCTCCTCACACAAATACCTTACACCCTTGTTAAAAATTTACCACTGCTTCTAGCAGCTTACATCCCACATCATACATTCTTAAGGCCTTCCAAAAAGCATCTCCATCAACTCTATCATATGCCCTCACCAGATCCATAAGTGCCACATACAAATCCATCTATTTATCTAAGTATTTCTCACACACAATCTTCAAAGCAAACACCTGATCCACACATCCTCTACCACTTCTAAAACCACACTGTTTCTCCCCAGTTGATGCTCTATATATGCCTTCACCCTCACAATCAGTGCCCTCCCATACAACTTACCAGGTGTACTCAACAAACTTATACCTCTGTAGAATGGACATTCACCTTTATCCCCTTTGCCTTTATACACTGGCACTATACATGCATTTTTGCAATGCTCAGGCATTTTGCCAAGATTCATATATACACTGACTATCCTTACCATCCAGTCAGTCACCCCCCTTTCTTAATAAACTGAACTGCAATACCATCCACTCCTGCCACCTTGCTGCATTTCATCTTCTGCAGGGCTTTCACCACCTCTTCCTTCTTCACCAGTCCATTCTCCACAACTCTCATTTTGCATACCATCCCAACCAAGACACCCTAAATCTGTCCAATCTATTATCAAACACATTTAACAATCCTTCAAAATCCTTACTTCATCTCTCCCACACTTAATCACTACTTGTTGTTACTTACCCTTTTGCCCCTTTTACCAATGTTCCCATTTGTTCTCTTGTCTTTTGCTCATTATTTTCCTCCTTCCAAAACATCGTTTCATCCTCCCTGAAGTTTGATGATGCTCTTTCACCCCTACTCTCATTTGCCCTCATTTTCTACTCTTGCACCTTCCTCCTGACCTCCTGCTGCTTTCTTTTATACATCCCCAAACATTTGCTCTTCTTCCCTGTAAATGCTGCCTTTTTTTCTCTTTCCCTGAAAATTTTACTTCTTCATTCCAACCATCACTACCCTTTCTAATCTGCCCAACTCCCAATTTCTGTATGCCACATAGATCCTGAAAATTCTGATATTCTATACCACTCTGCAGATTATGCCACATGCAGCTTCACTGAATTTGTCATAATTGTTATACTAAGAACTTTGATTTTTCCCCAGGGAACTTTAAAGCCCATCCTATCATAAATCATATCATTATGAGAGAATTGACAAAACATGAAAACAAAAAATGTTCAAGACACACCCAGCAACCAAGCTCAACCCCTATCATGTGACATCCCATTCTATCACTCTCCCTTTTAATGGTTACTGCTAGTCAAGTAAGACAGTGGTTGGTCTGTAGTGGTTGATGTTAGACAGAGGTTCGCCATTGTAATTTTAGGATCTAAACAACTGTTAAGTACTGACACCTCAAGAAGTGGATTGTCTCCATGTAACATGTTGTCCCACATATTTAGGAAAAAATTACGTTGAATAGAATCATATGAACTCCTATTGAAGTGCCATGTCACCTTCATATATATATATATATATATATATATATATATATATATATATCTGCCACTCTATCATCAGACACATTCAACAAACCTTCAAAATACTCATTCCATCTCCTTCTCACATCACCGCTACTTGTTATCACCTCCCCATTTACGCCCTTCACTGAAGTTCCCATTTGCTCCCTTGTCTTACGCACCCTATTTACCTCCTTCCAGAACATCTTTTTATTCTCCCTAAAATTTACTGATAGTCTCTCACCCCAACTCTCATTTGCCCTTTTTTTCACCTCTTGCACCTTTCTCTTGACCTCCTGTCTCTTTCTTTTATACTTCTCCCACTCAATTGCATTTTTTCCCTGCAAACATCGTCCAAATGCCTCTCTCTTCTCTTTCACTAATACTCTTACTTCTTCATCCCACCACTCACTACCCTTTCTAAACAGCCCACCTCCCACTCTTCTCATGCCACAAGCATCTTTTGCGCAATCCATCACTGATTCCCTAAATACATCCCATTCCTCCCCCACTCCCCTTACTTCCATTGTTCTCACCTTTTTCCATTCTGTACACAGTCTCTCCTGGTACTTCCCCACACAGGTCTCCTTCCCAAGCTCACTTACTCTCACCACCTTCTTCACCCCAACATTCACTCCTCTTTTCTGAAAACCCATACTAATCTTCACCTTAGCCTCCACAAGATAATGATCAGACATCCCTCCAGTTGCACCTCTCAGCACATTAACATCCAAAAGTCTCTCTTTCGCACGCCTGTCAATTAACACGTAATCCAATAACGCTCTCTGGCCATCTCTCCTACTTACATAAGTATACTTATGTATATCTCGCTTTTTAAACCAGGTATTCCCAATCATCAGTCCTTTTTCAGCACATAAATCTACAAGCTCTTCACCATTTCCATTTACAACACTGAACACCCCATGCATACCAATTATTCCCTCAACTGCCACATTACTCACCTTTGCATTCAAATCACCCATCACTATAACCCGGTCTCGTGCATCAAAACCGCTAACACACTCATTTAGCTGCTCCCAAAACACTTGCCTCTCATGATCTTTCTTCTCATGCCCAGGTGCATATGCACCAATAATCACCCACCTCTCTCCATCAACTTTCAATTTTACCCATATTAATCGAGAATTTACTTTCTTACATTCTATCACATACTCCCACAACTCCTGTTTCAGGAGTATTGCTACTCCTTCCCTTGCTCTTGTCCTCTCACTAACCCCTGACTTCACTCCCCAGGGTGTTTTGGTCGAGGTGGTGTGCAAAGTGAGAGGGTTAGGGAAAATGATTTTGTAAACAGAGAAGAGGTAGTAAAAGCTTTGCGGAAGATGAAAGCCGGCAAGGCAGCAGGTTTGG